>NC_065448.1:199409135-199766093 GCF_917563875.1 Diabrotica virgifera virgifera | reverse complement strand
ACACACACACACACACACACACACACACACACACACACACACACACACACACACACACACACACACACACACACACACACACACACACACACACACACACACACACACACACACCACACACACACACACACACACACACACACACACACACACACACACACACACACACACACACACACACACACACACACACACACACACACACACACACACACACACACACACACACACACACACACACACACACACACACACACACACACACACACACACACACACACACACACACACACACACACACACACACACACACACACACACACACACACACACACACACACACACACACACACACACACACACACACACACACACACACACACACACACACACACACACACACACACACACACACACACACACACACACACACACACACACACACACACAACACACACACACACACACACACACACACACACACACACACACACACACACACACACACACACACACACACACACACACACACACACACACACACACACACACACACACACACACACACACACACACACACACACACACACACACACACACACACACACACACACACACACACACACACACACACACACACACACACACACACACACACACACACACTCACACACACACACACACACACACACACACACACACACACACACACACACACACACACACACACACACACACACACACACACACACACACACACACACACACCTAATGGATTTGTGTATATAAATGTACAGGGTGTCCAGAAAAGATTGGTCATAAATTATACCACAGATTCTGGGGTCAAAAATAGATTGATTGAACCTCACTTACCTATATACAATAGTGCACACAAAAAAAGTTACAACCCTTTGAAGTTACAAAATGAAAATCGATTTTTTTTCATATATCGAAAACTCTCAGATTTTTTATTGAAAATGGACATGTGGCATTTTTATGGCTGCAACATCTTAAAAAAAAATTAAAGTGAAATTTGTGCACCCCATAAAAATTTTATGGGGTTTTGTTCCCTTAAACCCCCACAAACTTTTGTGTACGTTCCAATTGAATTATAATTGTAGCACCATTAGTTAAACACAGTGTTTCTAAAACGTTTTTGCCTCTTAGTACTTTTTCGATAAGTCAGTGTTTATCGAGATATTTTGAATATTTGTCGAATCCACCACATATTTGCATAATATGGTTAAGTACGGTTATAGAGACCTGTTAATAATCTGAAAATTTATTTATAATTTACATTTTTAGGTATATTTTGAAAAAGAAGCTACATCTCGATAAAAGGTGACTTATAAAAAAAAGACTAAGAAGGAAAATTCTTAAAAACAATGTGTTTAACTAATGGTACCACAATAATAGATTAATTGGAACGTACACAAACATTTGGGGGGTTTAAAAGAACAAAACCCCCATAAAATTGTTACGTAATTATATTGAAAAAGAAGCCGCATCTCGATAAAAACTGGCTTACCGAAAAAATACTAGGAGGCAAAAAAGTTTTAAAAACGTTGTGTTTACCTAATGGTACCACAATAATGAGTTAATTGGAACGTACACAAAAGTTTGGGGGGGTTTAAGGGAACAAAATCCCCATAAATTTTTTATGGGGTGGACAAATATCACTATAATTTTGTTTTAAGATATTCGTGCCATAAGAATGATAACCATAAGTTATCCGCCATTTTGGATCTGCCAGTTTATAATTTAAATTATCAAAATTTGATTCAGGTTCAGCAACCTTTCAAAAATATCCACATATATGTAAACAAACACGTTATATAAAAAAAATTCGGATTTTACAACTACTTTTTAAGGATTTTTAGGAAAAAATCCGCCATTTTGAATCCGCCATTTTGAATTTGCAAATTGTAATGTCAGATTCGGGTTCAGCATAATCAAAACTAAATAAAAACATTTTTTATCAAAATAAAATGTTGAATTCACCCATATTCTTAACATTATTTTTACAAAACAATTGTTATTGTTTAAACAATTAATAAACAATTAGCGGCGAAATTTGTGAGTAGAACTTTTTACTTTAACATATTTATAAACTAACAAAAAAAGTTTTAGAAAAATATAACCTTGTTTGATTTTTTCCGAAACATTGTATCTTTTCGTTCTAATTGCACTCCCCTATTAGACTAGTTTTGATATAGCCTTTAATCCAAAATGTACTATTATCTTTTTGTAATGGGGGTTTCCCGTCTAATAAATAAATAAATAAATAGAAGCGTTCTGGGGGTATTTAAAAAAACTAATTACAAGACGCCATCTTTAAAGAGCTCTAGCTCCCATAGGAAGCATTTTCGGACTAGGTAAGTGGGTTAAATTGTCTTAAAATTATCTGAGGAATCTCCGGTCTTCGTTTGCCAGGAGAGTTTCTGTACACCCTGTATAATATAATACCTTGTGCATAGCTGAAAAATTAATGCAGTTTATTATATTATGTTTGCAATTTGGAATAGGTATAGCCTAATAAAATAAAAAAAAAAATCAAAATGTAATTCCGTACAGGTTGGAATAAATTTTATATCAAAGTTTAGGTGAATACAAAAGATATTTTCAAAAAAATATCCAAATCATATGGGGGATGATTGTTTAACACACACACACACACACACACACACACACACACACACACACACACACACACACACACACACACACACACACACACACACACACACACACACACACACACACACACACACACACACACACACACACCACACACACACACACACACACACACACACACACACACACACACTCACACACACACACACACACACACACACACACACACTCACACACACACACACACACACACACACACACACACACACACACACACACACACACACACACACACACACACACACACACACACACACACACACACACACACACACACACACACACACACACACACACACACACACACACACACACACACACACACACACACACGCCCACACCCACACACACACACACACACACACACACACACACACACACACACACACACACACACACACACACACACACACACACACACACACACACACACACACACACACACACACACACACACACACACACACACACACACACACACACACACACACACACACACACACACACACACACACACACACACACACACACACACACACACACACACACACACACACACACACACACACACACACACACACACACACACACACACACACACACACACACACACACACACACACACACACACACACACACACACACACACACACACACACACACACACACACACACACACACACACACACACACACACACACACACACACACACACACACACACACACACACACACACACACACACACACACACACACACACACACACACACACACACACACACACACACACACACACACACACACACACACACACACACACACACACACACACACACACACACACACACACACACACACACACACACACACACACACACACACACACACACACACACACACACACACACACACACACACACACACACACACACACACACACACACACACACACACACACACACACACACACACACACACACACACACACACACACACACACACACACACACACTCACACACACACACACACACACACACACACACACACACACACACACACACACACACACACACACACACACACACACACACACACACACACACACACACACACACACACACACACACACACACACACACACACACTCACACACACACACACACACACACACACACACACACACACACACACACACACACACACACACACACACACACACACACACACACACACACACCTAATGGATTTATTATTTAAGTAACTTTTTGTTAATTTTGTATGTGTATATAAATGTACAGGGTGTCCAGAAAAGATTGGTCATAAATTATACCACAGATTCTGGGGTCAAAAATAGATTGATTGAACCTCACTTACCTATATACAATAGTGCACACAAAAAAAGTTACAACCCTTTGAAGTTACAAAATGAAAATCGATTTTTTTTCATATATCGAAAACTCTCAGATTTTTTATTGAAAATGGACATGTGGCATTTTTATGGCTGCAACATCTTAAAAAAAATTAAAGTGAAATTTGTGCACCCCATAAAAATTTTATGGGGTTTTGTTCCCTTAAACCCCCACAAACTTTTGTGTACGTTCCAATTGAATTATAATTGTAGCACCATTAGTTAAACACAGTGTTTCTAAAACGTTTTTGCCTCTTAGTACTTTTTCGATAAGTCAGTGTTTATCGAGATATTTTGAATATTTGTCGAATCCACCACATATTTGCATAATATGGTTAAGTACGGTTATAGAGACCTGTTAATAATCTGAAAATTTATTTATAATTTACATTTTTAGGTATATTTTGAAAAAGAAGCTACATCTCGATAAAAGGTGACTTATAAAAAAAAGACTAAGAAGGAAAATTCTTAAAAACAATGTGTTTAACTAATGGTACCACAATAATAGATTAATTGGAACGTACACAAACATTTGGGGGGTTTAAAAGAACAAAACCCCCATAAAATTGTTACGTAATTATATTGAAAAAGAAGCCGCATCTCGATAAAAACTGGCTTACCGAAAAAATACTAGGAGGCAAAAAAGTTTTAAAAACGTTGTGTTTACCTAATGGTACCACAATAATGAGTTAATTGGAACGTACACAAAAGTTTGGGGGGGTTTAAGGGAACAAAATCCCCATAAATTTTTTATGGGGTGGACAAATATCACTATAATTTTGTTTTAAGATATTCGTGCCATAAGAATGATAACCATAAGTTATCCGCCATTTTGGATCTGCCAGTTTATAATTTAAATTATCAAAATTTGATTCAGGTTCAGCAACCTTTCAAAAATATCCACATATATGTAAACAAACACGTTATATAAAAAAAATTCGGATTTTACAACTACTTTTTAAGGATTTTTAGGAAAAAATCCGCCATTTTGAATCCGCCATTTTGAATTTGCAAATTGTAATGTCAGATTCGGGTTCAGCATAATCAAAACTAAAATAAAAACATTTTTTATCAAAATAAAATGTTGAATTCACCCATATTCTTAACATTATTTTTACAAAACAATTGTTATTGTTTAAACAATTAATAAACAATTAGCGGCGAAATTTGTGAGTAGAACTTTTTACTTTAACATATTTATAAACTAACAAAAAAAGTTTTAGAAAAATATAACCTTGTTTGATTTTTTCCGAAACATTGTATCTTTTCGTTCTAATTGCACTCCCCTATTAGACTAGTTTTGATATAGCCTTTAATCCAAAATGTACTATTATCTTTTTGTAATGGGGGTTTCCCGTCTAATAAATAAATAAATAAATAGAAGCGTTCTGGGGGTATTTAAAAAAACTAATTACAAGACGCCATCTTTAAAGAGCTCTAGCTCCCATAGGAAGCATTTTCGGACTAGGTAAGTGGGTTAAATTGTCTTAAAATTATCTGAGGAATCTCCGGTCTTCGTTTGCCAGGAGAGTTTCTGTACACCCTGTATAATATAATACCTTGTGCATAGCTGAAAAATTAATGCAGTTTATTATATTATGTTTGCAATTTGGAATAGGTATAGCCTAATAAAATAAAAAAAAAAATCAAAATGTAATTCCGTACAGGTTGGAATAAATTTTATATCAAAGTTTAGGTGAATACAAAAGATATTTTCAAAAAAATATCCAAATCATATGGGGGATGATTGTTTAACACACACACACACACACACACACACACACACACACACACACACACACACACACACACACACACACACACACACACACACACACACACACACACACACACACACACACACACACACACACACCACACACACCACACACACACACACACACACACACACACACACACACACACACACACACACACACACTCACACACACACACACACACACACACACACACACACACACACACACACACACACACACACACACACACACACACACACACACACACACACACACACACACACACACACACACACACACACACACACACACACACACACACACACACACACACACACACACACACACACACACACACACACACGCCCACCCCCACACACACACACACACACACACACACACACACACACACACACACACACACACACACACACACACACACACACACACACACACACACACACACACACACACACACACACACACACACACACACACACACACACACACACACACACACACACACACACACACACACACACACACACACACACACACACACACACACACACACACACACACACACACACACACACACACACACACACACACACACACACACACACACACACACACACACACACACACACACACACACACACACACACACACACACACACACACACACACACACACACACACACACACACACACACACACACACACACACACACACACACACACACACACACACACACACACACACACACACACACACACACACACACACACACACACACACACACACACACACACACACACACACACACACACACACACACACACACACACACACACACACACACACACACACACACACACACACACACACACACACACACACACACACACACACACACACACACACACACACACACACACACACACACACACACACACACACACACACACACACACACACACACACACACACACACACACACACACACACACACACACACACACACACACACACACACACACACACACACACACACACACACACACACACACACACACACACACACACACACACACACACACACACACACACACACACACACACACACACACACACACACACACACACACACACACACACACACACACACACACACACACACACACACACACACACACACACACACACACACACACACACACACACACACACACACACACACACACACACACACACACACACACACACACACACACACACACACACACACACACACACACACACACACACACACACACACACACACACAACCACACACACACACACACACACACACACACACACACACACACACACACACACACACACACACACACACACACACACACACACACACACACACACACACACACACACACACACACACACACACACACACACACACACACACACACACACACACACACACACACACACACACACACACACACACACACACACACACACACACACACACACACACACACACACACACACACACACACACACACACACACACACACACACACACACACACACACACACACACACACACACACACACACACACACACACACACACACACACACACACACACACACACACACACACACACACACACACACACACACACACACACACACACACACACACACACACACACACACACACACACACACACACACACACACACACACACACACACACACACACACACACACACACACACACACACACACACACACACACACACACACACACACACACACACACACACACACACACACACACACACACACACACACACACACACACACACACACACACACACACACACACACACACACACACACACACACACACACACACACACACACACACACACACACACACACACACACACACACACACACACACACACACACACACACACACACACACACACACACACACACACACACACACTCACACACACACACACACACACACACACACACACACACACACACACACACACACACACACACACACACACACACACACACACACACACACACACACACACACACACACACACACACTCACACACACACACACACACACACACACACACACACACACACACACACACACACACACACACACACACACACACACACACACACACACACACACACACACACACACACACACCTAATGGATTTATTATTTAAGTAACTTTTTGTTAATTTTGTATGTGTATATAAATGTACAGGGTGTCCAGAAAAGATTGGTCATAAATTATACCACAGATTCTGGGGTCAAAAATAGATTGATTGAACCTCACTTACCTATATACAATAGTGCACACAAAAAAAGTTACAACCCTTTGAGGTTACAAAATGAAAATCGATTTTTTTTCATATATCGAAAACTCTCAGATTTTTTATTGAAAATGGACATGTGGCATTTTTATGGCTGCAACATCTTAAAAAAAAATTAAAGTGAAATTTGTGCACCCCATAAAAATTTTATGGGGTTTTGTTCCCTTAAACCCCCACAAACTTTTGTGTACGTTCCAATTGAATTATAATTGTAGCACCATTAGTTAAACACAGTGTTTCTAAAACGTTTTTGCCTCTTAGTACTTTTTCGATAAGTCAGTGTTTATCGAGATATTTTGAATATTTGTCGAATCCACCACATATTTGCATAATATGGTTAAGTACGGTTATAGAGACCTGTTAATAATCTGAAAATTTATTTATAATTTACATTTTTAGGTATATTTTGAAAAAGAAGCTACATCTCGATAAAAGGTGACTTATAAAAAAAAGACTAAGAAGGAAAATTCTTAAAAACAATGTGTTTAACTAATGGTACCACAATAATAGATTAATTGGAACGTACACAAACATTTGGGGGGTTTAAAAGAACAAAACCCCCATAAAATTGTTACGTAATTATATTGAAAAAGAAGCCGCATCTCGATAAAAACTGGCTTACCGAAAAAATACTAGGAGGCAAAAAAGTTTTAAAAACGTTGTGTTTACCTAATGGTACCACAATAATGAGTTAATTGGAACGTACACAAAAATCCACTAATGGATTTATTATTTAAGTAACTTTTTGTTAATTTTGTATGTGTATATAAATGTACAGGGTGTCCAGAAAAGATTGGTCATAAATTATACCACAGATTCTGGGGTCAAAAATAGATTGATTGAACCTCACTTACCTATATACAATAGTGCACACAAAAAAAGTTACAACCCTTTGAAGTTACAAAATGAAAATCGATTTTTTTTTCATATATCGAAAACTCTCAGATTTTTTATTGAAAATGGACATGTGGCATTTTTATGGCTGCAACATCTTAAAAAAAAATTAAAGTGAAATTTGTGCACCCCATAAAAATTTTATGGGGTTTTGTTCCCTTAAACCCCCACAAACTTTTGTGTACGTTCCAATTGAATTATAATTGTAGCACCATTAGTTAAACACAGTGTTTCTAAAACGTTTTTGCCTCTTAGTACTTTTTCGATAAGTCAGTGTTTATCGAGATATTTTGAATATTTGTCGAATCCACCACATATTTGCATAATATGGTTAAGTACGGTTATAGAGACCTGTTAATAATCTGAAAATTTATTTATAATTTACATTTTTAGGTATATTTTGAAAAAGAAGCTACATCTCGATAAAAGGTGACTTATAAAAAAAAGACTAAGAAGGAAAATTCTTAAAAACAATGTGTTTAACTAATGGTACCACAATAATAGATTAATTGGAACGTACACAAACATTTGGGGGGTTTAAAAGAACAAAACCCCCATAAAATTGTTACGTAATTATATTGAAAAAGAAGCCGCATCTCGATAAAAACTGGCTTACCGAAAAAATACTAGGAGGCAAAAAAGTTTTAAAAACGTTGTGTTTACCTAATGGTACCACAATAATGAGTTAATTGGAACGTACACAAAAGTTTGGGGGGGTTTAAGGGAACAAAATCCCCATAAATTTTTTATGGGGTGGACAAATATCACTATAATTTTGTTTTAAGATATTCGTGCCATAAGAATGATAACCATAAGTTATCCGCCATTTTGGATCTGCCAGTTTATAATTTAAATTATCAAAATTTGATTCAGGTTCAGCAACCTTTCAAAAATATCCACATATATGTAAACAAACACGTTATATAAAAAAAATTCGGATTTTACAACTACTTTTTAAGGATTTTTAGGAAAAAATCCGCCATTTTGAATCCGCCATTTTGAATTTGCAAATTGTAATGTCAGATTCGGGTTCAGCATAATCAAAACTAAAATAAAAACATTTTTTATCAAAATAAAATGTTGAATTCACCCATATTCTTAACATTATTTTTACAAAACAATTGTTATTGTTTAAACAATTAATAAACAATTAGCGGCGAAATTTGTGAGTAGAACTTTTTACTTTAACATATTTATAAACTAACAAAAAAAGTTTTAGAAAAATATAACCTTGTTTGATTTTTTCCGAAACATTGTATCTTTTCGTTCTAATTGCACTCCCCTATTAGACTAGTTTTGATATAGCCTTTAATCCAAAATGTACTATTATCTTTTTGTAATGGGGGTTTCCCGTCTAATAAATAAATAAATAAATAGAAGCGTTCTGGGGGTATTTAAAAAAACTAATTACAAGACGCCATCTTTAAAGAGCTCTAGCTCCCATAGGAAGCATTTTCGGACTAGGTAAGTGGGTTAAATTGTCTTAAAATTATCTGAGGAATCTCCGGTCTTCGTTTGCCAGGAGAGTTTCTGTACACCCTGTATAATATAATACCTTGTGCATAGCTGAAAAATTAATGCAGTTTATTATATTATGTTTGCAATTTGGAATAGGTATAGCCTAATAAAATAAAAAAAAAAATCAAAATGTAATTCCGTACAGGTTGGAATAAATTTTATATCAAAGTTTAGGTGAATACAAAAGATATTTTCAAAAAAATATCCAAATCATATGGGGGATGATTGTTTAACACACACACACACACACACACACACACACACACACACACACACACACACACACACACACACACACACACACACACACACACACACACACACACACACACACACACACACACACACACACACACACACACACACCACACACACCACACACACACACACACACACACACACACACACACACACACACACACACACACACACACACCACACACACACACACACACACACACACACACACACACACACACACACACACACACACACACACACACACACACACACACACACACACACACACACACACACACACACACACACACACACACACACACACACACACACACACACACACACACACACACACACACACACACACACACACGCCCACCCCCACACACACACACCACACACACACACACACACACACACACACACACACACACACACACACACACACACGCCCACCCCCACACACACACACACACACACACACACACACACACACACACACACACACACACACACACACACACACACACACACACACACACACACACACACACACACACACACACACACACACACACACACACACACACACACACACACACACACACACACACACACACACACACACACACACACACACACACACACACACACACACACACACACACACACACACACACACACACACACACACACACACACACACACACACACACACACACACACACACACACACACACACACACACACACACACACACACACACACACACACACACACACACACACACACACACACACACACACACACACACACACACACACACACACACACACACACACACACACACACACACACACACACACACACACACACACACACACACACACACACACACACACACACACACACACACACACACACACACACACACACACACACACACACACACACACACACACACACACACACACACACACACACACACACACACACACACACACACACACACACACACACACACACACACACACACACACACACACACACACACACACACACACACACACACACACACACACACACACACACACACACACACACACACACACACACACACACACACACACACACACACACACACACACACACACACACACACACACACACACACACACACACACACACACACACACACACACACACACACACACACACACACACACACACACACACACACACACACACACACACACACACACACACACACACACACACACACACACACACACACACACACACACACACACACACACACACACACACACACACACACACACACACACACACACACACACACACACACACACACACACACACACACACACACACACACACACACACACACACACACACACACACACACACACACACACACACACACACACACACACACACACACACACACACACACACACACACACACACACACACACACACACACACACACACACACACACACACACACACACACACACACACACACACACACACACACACACACACACACACACACACACACACACACACACACACACACACACACACACACACACACACACACACACACACACACACACACACACACACACACACACACACACACACACACACACACACACACACACACACACACACACACACACACACACACACACACACACACACACACACACACACACACACACACACACACACACACACACACACACACACACACACACACACACACACACACACACACACACACACACACACACACACACACACACACACACACACACACACACACACACACACACACACACACACACACACACACACACACACACACACACACACACACACACACACACACACACACACACACACACACACACACACACACACACACACACACACACACACACACACACACACACACACACACACACACACACACACACACACACACACACACACACACACACACACACACACACACACACACACACACACACACACACACACACACACACACACACACACACACACACACACACACACACACACACACACACACACACACACACACACACACACACACACACTCACACACACACACACACACACACACACACACACACACACACACACACACACACACACACACACACACACACACACACACACACACACACACACACACACACACACACACACACACACACACACACACACACACACCTAATGGATTTATTATTTAAGTAACTTTTTGTTAATTTTGTATGTGTATATAAATGTACAGGGTGTCCAGAAAAGATTGGTCATAAATTATACCACAGATTCTGGGGTCAAAAATAGATTGATTGAACCTCACTTACCTATATACAATAGTGCACACAAAAAAAGTTACAACCCTTTGAGGTTACAAAATGAAAATCGATTTTTTTTCATATATCGAAAACTCTCAGATTTTTTATTGAAAATGGACATGTGGCATTTTTATGGCTGCAACATCTTAAAAAAAAATTAAAGTGAAATTTGTGCACCCCATAAAAATTTTATGGGGTTTTGTTCCCTTAAACCCCCACAAACTTTTGTGTACGTTCCAATTGAATTATAATTGTAGCACCATTAGTTAAACACAGTGTTTCTAAAACGTTTTTGCCTCTTAGTACTTTTTCGATAAGTCAGTGTTTATCGAGATATTTTGAATATTTGTCGAATCCACCACATATTTGCATAATATGGTTAAGTACGGTTATAGAGACCTGTTAATAATCTGAAAATTTATTTATAATTTACATTTTTAGGTATATTTTGAAAAAGAAGCTACATCTCGATAAAAGGTGACTTATAAAAAAAAGACTAAGAAGGAAAATTCTTAAAAACAATGTGTTTAACTAATGGTACCACAATAATAGATTAATTGGAACGTACACAAACATTTGGGGGGTTTAAAAGAACAAAACCCCCATAAAATTGTTACGTAATTATATTGAAAAAGAAGCCGCATCTCGATAAAAACTGGCTTACCGAAAAAATACTAGGAGGCAAAAAAGTTTTAAAAACGTTGTGTTTACCTAATGGTACCACAATAATGAGTTAATTGGAACGTACACAAAAGTTTGGGGGGGTTTAAGGGAACAAAATCCCCATAAATTTTTTATGGGGTGGACAAATATCACTATAATTTTGTTTTAAGATATTCGTGCCATAAGAATGATAACCATAAGTTATCCGCCATTTTGGATCTGCCAGTTTATAATTTAAATTATCAAAATTTGATTCAGGTTCAGCAACCTTTCAAAAATATCCACATATATGTAAACAAACACGTTATATAAAAAAAATTCGGATTTTACAACTACTTTTTAAGGATTTTTAGGAAAAAATCCGCCATTTTGAATCCGCCATTTTGAATTTGCAAATTGTAATGTCAGATTCGGGTTCAGCATAATCAAAACTAAAATAAAAACATTTTTTATCAAAATAAAATGTTGAATTCACCCATATTCTTAACATTATTTTTACAAAACAATTGTTATTGTTTAAACAATTAATAAACAATTAGCGGCGAAATTTGTGAGTAGAACTTTTTACTTTAACATATTTATAAACTAACAAAAAAAGTTTTAGAAAAATATAACCTTGTTTGATTTTTTCCGAAACATTGTATCTTTTCGTTCTAATTGCACTCCCCTATTAGACTAGTTTTGATATAGCCTTTAATCCAAAATGTACTATTATCTTTTTGTAATGGGGGTTTCCCGTCTAATAAATAAATAAATAAATAGAAGCGTTCTGGGGGTATTTAAAAAAACTAATTACAAGACGCCATCTTTAAAGAGCTCTAGCTCCCATAGGAAGCATTTTCGGACTAGGTAAGTGGGTTAAATTGTCTTAAAATTATCTGAGGAATCTCCGGTCTTCGTTTGCCAGGAGAGTTTCTGTACACCCTGTATAATATAATACCTTGTGCATAGCTGAAAAATTAATGCAGTTTATTATATTATGTTTGCAATTTGGAATAGGTATAGCCTAATAAAATAAAAAAAAAAATCAAAATGTAATTCCGTACAGGTTGGAATAAATTTTATATCAAAGTTTAGGTGAATACAAAAGATATTTTCAAAAAAATATCCAAATCATATGGGGGATGATTGTTTAACACACACACACACACACACACACACACACACACACACACACACACACACACACACACACACACACACACACACACACACACACACACACACACACACACACACACACACACACCACACACACACACACACACACACACACACACACACACACACACACACACACACACACACTCACACACACACACACACACACACACACACACACACACACACACACACACACACACACACACACACACACACACACACACACACACACACACACACACACACACACACACACACACACACACACACACACACACACACACACACACACACACACACACACACACACACACACACACGCCCACCCCCACACACACACACACACACACACACACACACACACACACACACACACACACACACACACACACACACACACACACACACACACACACACACACACACACACACACACACACACACACACACACACACACACACACACACACACACACACACACACACACACACACACACACACACACACACACACACACACACACACACACACACACACACACACACACACACACACACACACACACACACACACACACACACACACACACACACACACACACACACACACACACACACACACACACACACACACACACACACACACACACACACACACACACACACACACACACACACACACACACACACACACACACACACACACACACACACACACACACACACACACACACACACACACACACACACACACACACACACACACACACACACACACACACACACACACACACACACACACACACACACACACACACACACACACACACACACACACACACACACACACACACACACACACACACACACACACACACACACACACACACACACACACACACACACACACACACACACACACACACACACACACACACACACACACACACACACACACACACACACACACACACACACACACACACACACACACACACACACACACACACACACACACACACACACACACACACACACACACACACACACACACACACACACACACACACACACACACACACACACACACACACACACACACACACACACACACACACACACACACACACACACACACACACACACACACACACACACACACACACACACACACACACACACACACACACACACACACACACACACACACACACACACACACACACACACACACACACACACACACACACACACACACACACACACACACACACACACACACACACACACACACACACACACACACACACACACACACACACACACACACACACACACACACACACACACACACACACACACACACACACACACACACACACACACACACACACACACACACACACACACACACACACACACACACACACACACACACACACACACACACACACACACACACACACACACACACACACACACACACACACACACACACACACACACACACACACACACACACACACACACACACACACACACACACACACACACACACACACACACACACACACACACACACACACACACACACACACACACACACACACACACACACACACACACACACACACACACACACACACACACACACACACACACACACACACACACACACACACACACACACACACACACACACACACACACACACACACACACACACACACACACACACACACACACACACACACACACACACACACACACACACACACACACACACACACACACACACACACACACACACACACACACACACACACACACACACACACACACACACACACACACACACACACACACACACACACACACACACACACACACACACACACACACACACACACACACACACACACACACACACACACACACACACACACACACACACACACACACACACACACACACACACACACACACACACACACACACACACACACACACACACACACACACACACACACACACACACACACACACACACACACACACACACACACACACACACACACACACACACACACACACACACACACACACACACACACACACACACACACACACACACACACACACACACACACACACACACACACACACACACACACACACACACACACACACACACACACACACACACACACACACACACACACACACACACACACACACCTAATGGATTTATTATTTAAGTAACTTTTTGTTAATTTTGTATGTGTATATAAATGTACAGGGTGTCCAGAAAAGATTGGTCATAAATTATACCACAGATTCTGGGGTCAAAAATAGATTGATTGAACCTCACTTACCTATATACAATAGTGCACACAAAAAAAGTTACAACCCTTTGAAGTTACAAAATGAAAATCGATTTTTTTTCATATATCGAAAACTCTCAGATTTTTTATTGAAAATGGACATGTGGCATTTTTATGGCTGCAACATCTTAAAAAAAAATTAAAGTGAAATTTGTGCACCCCATAAAAATTTTATGGGGTTTTGTTCCCTTAAACCCCCACAAACTTTTGTGTACGTTCCAATTGAATTATAATTGTAGCACCATTAGTTAAACACAGTGTTTCTAAAACGTTTTTGCCTCTTAGTACTTTTTCGATAAGTCAGTGTTTATCGAGATATTTTGAATATTTGTCGAATCCACCACATATTTGCATAATATGGTTAAGTACGGTTATAGAGACCTGTTAATAATCTGAAAATTTATTTATAATTTACATTTTTAGGTATATTTTGAAAAAGAAGCTACATCTCGATAAAAGGTGACTTATAAAAAAAAGACTAAGAAGGAAAATTCTTAAAAACAATGTGTTTAACTAATGGTACCACAATAATAGATTAATTGGAACGTACACAAACATTTGGGGGGTTTAAAAGAACAAAACCCCCATAAAATTGTTACGTAATTATATTGAAAAAGAAGCCGCATCTCGATAAAAACTGGCTTACCGAAAAAATACTAGGAGGCAAAAAAGTTTTAAAAACGTTGTGTTTACCTAATGGTACCACAATAATGAGTTAATTGGAACGTACACAAAAGTTTGGGGGGGTTTAAGGGAACAAAATCCCCATAAATTTTTTATGGGGTGGACAAATATCACTATAATTTTGTTTTAAGATATTCGTGCCATAAGAATGATAACCATAAGTTATCCGCCATTTTGGATCTGCCAGTTTATAATTTAAATTATCAAAATTTGATTCAGGTTCAGCAACCTTTCAAAAATATCCACATATATGTAAACAAACACGTTATATAAAAAAAATTCGGATTTTACAACTACTTTTTAAGGATTTTTAGGAAAAAATCCGCCATTTTGAATCCGCCATTTTGAATTTGCAAATTGTAATGTCAGATTCGGGTTCAGCATAATCAAAACTAAAATAAAAACATTTTTTATCAAAATAAAATGTTGAATTCACCCATATTCTTAACATTATTTTTACAAAACAATTGTTATTGTTTAAACAATTAATAAACAATTAGCGGCGAAATTTGTGAGTAGAACTTTTTACTTTAACATATTTATAAACTAACAAAAAAAGTTTTAGAAAAATATAACCTTGTTTGATTTTTTCCGAAACATTGTATCTTTTCGTTCTAATTGCACTCCCCTATTAGACTAGTTTTGATATAGCCTTTAATCCAAAATGTACTATTATCTTTTTGTAATGGGGGTTTCCCGTCTAATAAATAAATAAATAAATAGAAGCGTTCTGGGGGTATTTAAAAAAACTAATTACAAGACGCCATCTTTAAAGAGCTCTAGCTCCCATAGGAAGCATTTTCGGACTAGGTAAGTGGGTTAAATTGTCTTAAAATTATCTGAGGAATCTCCGGTCTTCGTTTGCCAGGAGAGTTTCTGTACACCCTGTATAATATAATACCTTGTGCATAGCTGAAAAATTAATGCAGTTTATTATATTATGTTTGCAATTTGGAATAGGTATAGCCTAATAAAATAAAAAAAAAAAATCAAAATGTAATTCCGTACAGGTTGGAATAAATTTTATATCAAAGTTTAGGTGAATACAAAAGATATTTTCAAAAAAATATCCAAATCATATGGGGGATGATTGTTTAACTAATTAAAAAGGGGTCATTTTTGCACAATATTTACTTTTTTAATTGCTGGGGTAATTTACATTTTATTGAAGGTCTTTAGGGTTTTTTTTCTACAAAGCTGAAGGACAAATCTTTCACCTAAGACTTAATAAATTAAATTTGACCCCCTATTTATTTAAATAAATATATATAAAATTTAAAAATCAAATTTGCAAAAAAATATTTCTTGCGTTTTAAATAAGCACTATAAATTTATTCTAGTTAATACGAGAAGTTGCACTATGCTACCAGTATTAAGCTTGCGTTTTAAATAAGCACTATAAATTTATTCTAGTTAATAGGAGAAGTTGCACTATGTTACCAGTATTAAGCAAAAAAATTGGTTAAAATTTTTTTAATAATTTATGAGATATTTAATTTGTTTGTCAATTGTTACTATATTTTCAATTGCAAAAACGCGATTGTTACAAAAAGAATATAAACCTGCTTAAAATCTCATTACTTTTATTTTTATGTATTATTTCGATAAATGTATTGATAAATTCAAATTTCAATTTAACTTCCCTCTAAAATGATATTTGAAAATTGTTCTAATTTGTTTATAATTTGTTTTTTTAATAACGTCGCGGGGATTAAACATTTTGAAATGCTGTTCCGATAATCGGGTTTCTGGAAACTTTTCACTAATTAACAATTTTTTTTGTCGTTTTTTCTTCTTCTTTTTTTCCTTATAGTCAAAGATATAGTTTTGCTTATAGAGGGGATTTCATTAAGATTGTCCAATCTCTGAGTTGTCGACTCTAGACCTCAAAATCTAGACTCCTTATTGAGTTACAGGGTGTTTTATTTAAAAATTTAACAATAACTATTTTTGCTCAGTATTTTAAAACTATTCGAAATATTCTTTTCATACTTGGTAGAAAGTGTAGGTACTATACACCCTATGAAATTATGTTAAATACAGGTTTCCGGCTATTACCAGAGGCGTACGACTGGCGGACAGGGGAAAGCAAATGGTTGACCCTTCCCAAATTCTACGTCACTGGTGAAATTGCCATTTTAGCACAATTTTTAAATTTTCCAATACTGTCTATGTAAATAACATCCTCGTTACTCGTAACGATAAAGTCATTAGTTTTCGAGATATTTGAAGTTAAACATGTAACGGCACAGTTATTTAGTAATTTTAATTAATACTTATATTGTGCCGCTTAATTTTTAGTTTCAAATATCTCAAAAGCTAATGATTTTATCGTTAAAAATGAATAATATACTCTTCAGTCTTAACGATAAAATCATTAGCTTTCGAGATATTTGAAATTAAAAATTAAGCGGCACAAAACCTTAATCAAAATAAAATAACTGTGCTGTTACATGTTTAACTGCAAATATCTCGAAAACTAATGACTATATCGTTACGAGTGAAAAGTAAGTTATTTACATTGAGAGTATGGGAGAATCTAAAAAATTGCGCTAAAATGGAAATTCGCCAGTGACGTAGAATTTGAGAAGGGTCAACCATTTGCTTTCCCCTGCCCGCCTGTCGTACGCCTCTGGTAATAGCGTAATAGCCGGAAACCTGTATTTAACATAATTTCATAGGGTGTATAGTACATACACTTTCTACCAAGTATGAAAACGATACGTCGAATAGTTTTAAAAAACTGAGCCAAAATAATTTTTAAATTTTTAAATAAAACTCAATAAGGAGCCATATTTTATTGAAGTGATTTTGGTTAAATCTTAATATTTTGAGGTCTAGAATCGACAACTCAGAGATTGGACATTCTTAATGAAACCCCCTCTATAAGCAAAACTATATCTTTTACTATAAGGGAAAAAAAAAGAAGAAAAAACGACAAAAAAATTTGTTAATTAGTGAAAAATTCCCAGGAACCGGATTATCGGAACAGCGTTTCAAAATCTTTAATCCCCGTGACGTTATTAAAAAAACAAATTATAAACAAATTAGAACAATTTTCAAATTTCATTTTGACGGGGAGTTAAATTGAAATTTGAATTTATCAATACATTTATCGAAAATATACATAAAAATAAAAGTAACGAGGTTTTACACATTTTTATATTCTTTTAATAACAACCGCGTTTTTGCAATTGAAAATATAGTAACATTTGATAAACAAATGAAGTATCTCATAAATTATTAAATATTTTTTAACCAATTTCTTTTTTGCTAATACTGGTAACATAGCGCAACTTCTTCTATTAAATAAAATAATTTACAGTGCTTATGTAAAAGGCTAAATATACTTTTTTGCAAATTTGATTTTCAAATTGTATATATAATTATTTAAATAAATTGGGGGTCAAATTTAATTTAGTAAGTTTTAGGTGAAAGATTTATCCTTCAGCTTTGTAGAAAAAAAACCCTAAAGATCTTAAAAACGTAAATTACCTCAGCAGTTAAAAAGTAAATATTGTGCAAAAATGACCCCTTTTTAATTATTTAAACAATGATCCCTTTATACGATTTGGATACTTTCTTGAAAATATCTTTTGTAGTCACCTAAACTTTGATATAAAATTTTTGTTCCAACCTGTACGAATTTACATTTTGATTTACATGTAGTGCAATCTTATTTTACTAGACTAATAGGAAAAAAACTAGTCAAGTTGGAAAACAGTTTCACGTTTTTACTCTCACAATAATTTATTAATTTTTATTTTATATATATATTTAAATTATATCTAAAAATATTACAGTTCAGTTTGCATATACATTTAGTATTCTTTACTAAATTTATTAATAATTAAGATTCACTAGAAGGTTTAGGTTTGCTTGAATTTAAGGCTTCAGCTTCTTCTATTGTATCGGGAAGTTTACAGTCTAATGTTTCTGGAAGTTTAAGGCACAATATCGCTCCAATCAAAGGTACAATGCCAAAAATTACAGGTGGAATCCACGGTTCAACGTTTCCTAAAGTTGCTACAAACGGTGCTATCATCGAGCCAATTCTGGCGCACATGGATGATGTTCCAACGCCAATATTTCTTACTACGGTTGGAAACAATTCTCCGGAATAAATGTAGACAGTTGGAAACGATAAAGCTAATCCAAACATACCAATTGAGGACAACAATGTTCTGAGCCAAGGTAAATTCGACGGAACGAAACCTAAAATCAAATAGTTGTACATTTACCATGTTTTATTTTTCATAGCAGGCATTAAACTTAATTAATTGATTATACAGGCCGACATGATTTTTGGTGTTTTGAGTTTGACAAGTGTCCTTAGCTAATACGGGTACGCTGATTCTGAATATGAATTCGGTTTAAGCCCATCACGTCAAAATTTTTCACAAAATTAAAAAATCTTGTGAGATATTATATACTAGCTCAAACAAGTACCTTATTGATATTTTGTAAATTGCATTAAAATTATTTCTTTAAAATACTTGATAGATCGATAGAAAATATTTTAATACAATATGTGAATTTAATTTGAATAGCAACACTGCCCATCAAGTCAAAATGTTTCACAAAATTAATAAAAAAACCTTGAGTCGATAAGATTGTTATAATCAAAGAACTTGAGGAATTACATAACAGCGATTTCTCGCAAAACAAAACATTTTTTTGTATTTTTTGGGTCATTCTAAACAAAAAATGTTCTTACAAGTTTTTTCGTAGGATGCATAGTTTTCGAGATAAAAACGCGGTTAAACTTTAAAAAAAAATCGAAAAATTGCAATTTTTGAACCCGAATAACTTACATTAAAAAAGAAAATAGCAATTCTGCCTCCCGTATTTGAAAGTTAAAGTCAAATTATATCGTTTTGGATTATTTGCATTGCTAAAAAATTATTTTTTATTGTTAAACAAAGCTATAAACACATTGTGTTTCCCGTGGACAATACATGCGTTTTAATGCATGCTACGTAGAAATTGCCTCGATGCACTTGTACCTACTCTACCTATTCGTCCGATTTTAAATGGAAGATCATTGAACATATCACTCAAACACTGTTTATAGCTTCGTTTAACAACAAAAACAAATAAATTTTTAGCAATTCAAATAACTAAAACCTATATAATTTGACTTGAACTTTCAAATGTGGAAAGCATAATTGCTATTTTCTTTTTTAATCAAAAGTTATTTGGGTTCAAAAATTGCAATTTTTCAATTTTTTTAAGTTCAACCGCGTTTATCTCGAAAACTATGCATCATACGAAAAAACTTGTTAGAACATTTTTTGCTTAGAATAACACAGAAAATCCAAAAAAAATGTTTTGTTTTGCAAGAAATCGCTGTTATGTAATTCCTCAAGTTCTTTGTTTATAACAATCTTATCGAGATCCGGTTTAACTGTTACCCAAAAAATTCGTGTTCTACGGGTCAAAATACATAAAAAAACTTGGGTAAGTCCATCTGAATAAAGGAGGCCGTTGTACCCCCCCTGGCGACAGGACTATACCTTGAATGATATATTTAAAATTGTAAAACAGTGTGAAAAATAATGAAACAAATAAAACCGTTGAATATTAATTTATTTACTACAATAATTAATGCAATAATTTACCTTCCTAGATTATATATTTATTTTAAGACAATTTTAAAAATTCACACTTCTCTACGAAATATGAAATGTGTTGAAAATGTTTATCCTGATGCTCGTTCGTTAAATTAAATTGATAAACGTAATTTCAATTGTAACTGTAATAAAAGTTAGTTTCCACGTTAACAAAAATAAACAGAATAATTCAATTTTGACTTTACGAATTGTCCGTTACGAATATGTAGTTACGAACTGATGCGGTTGAGAACTGTCGGCGATACGAATTGTCCATCACCATTTGTGTGATTACAAACTGTCGCGTTACGAGATGTCTGGTTACGTTTAATAATTGCTGCGCATTCTGGGTCTTTGGAAAAGTTGTTTGGTGCTTACTTGGATATTTTATTTGTATCATTCTTAACGTACTGCACTGAAAATAGCGAAAAATAGAGAAATCACGACAGTCCTAGGTGATCTCAACGCAAAGATTGGAAAGTGTGTAAGAAACTACGGTCTGGAAGAGACCGACTATTACAATTTTACCAAGAGCAGAATTTGATTATTACAAAAATATTTTTCAAGCTACCAAAAAGACGACTGTACTTATGTATACTTGGCGATAGCCCGCAGGTACATAGGAGAAACTAGTTAGGAAATAGATAGCCTACATTATGATAACTGAAAGATGTCGTAATGCTGTTAAAGCCGTGAAAGCATAATATCCCGGAGCAGACGTGGCCTCAGATCACAACCCACTTATCGCCAAAACTACACTCACACTTAAAAATATTA
Organism: Diabrotica virgifera virgifera; assembly: GCF_917563875.1. NCBI lineage: Eukaryota > Metazoa > Arthropoda > Insecta > Coleoptera > Chrysomelidae > Diabrotica > Diabrotica virgifera. The sequence goes on along the minus strand of NC_065448.1, from coordinate 199,741,452 downwards.
AAAGACATCAAAGAATTGCTACAATAGACACAAGCAAGCTTAAAGAATTCAACGTAAAATAATGCCTCCAACACGAACAATTGTATCAAATTGAACATATACACCGATGATAGTGACGAGCAGTGGGACCGACTAAAACATTTTCTACTATAACCATGTAAAGAAATACTAAAGACTTCCACAATGAGCAAAGAGGAACAGACGAACGACGAGATACTCATTACAGAGACAATATAAGAACAAAGGTAACAATAAATATAGGGAAATTAACTATCTACCAGATAAGGAAGGTGATAGCAGGCAGGGCCGCGTTTAGGTCAATTGACGCCCTAGGCAATTTTCTAGTACTCGTCAAGCATGTACCATTTTTGCGAAAAAAAAATTGCAAGCAGGTTTTTTTTATTTGAATAAGAATACATAAAAATTGTCATTCCAGTTCGATCCCATAAGATTTCTTTCTTGATTTTTCTTTGGAAAAATCATCTATAAATTATTTTCATGACTACTTTAAATTCTTGACATTTTCGAAAATGACCTTTCAGCAGACACGTTGGTTGGCAACTGGGAGGCACAAATAAATGCGCAAAGGAACATCAAAATTAGGGAAAATATCTTTCAATCCACTCTTCTTTAAATATTTAGATGTGTCAATTATTGGTGATTGGTGATTTTATTGTGATATCCAAATGAACCTTTTAGTGAATACATTCATGTATGAATGATGTAGGTATCTATTAGTGCAGTCAGTGAGGGTATTTGGCTCCGAATTCCATCCTACTGCATCAATTTACTTGATATTTTCACTGTAAGTAGGGAATAGCTCAAGAAAGAAAGTCTACGCCATATCCTATGACGCTCTTAACTTAGGGGTGGTTCCCACCCGTTCTCGGGGGTGGAAATTTTTTTTATCAAACTAACACCGGAAGTGGCCAGAGAACCTAATTCTAAGCAAAAACTGTTTTATAAAATTTTTAGAAAACTCAATACTTTGAGTTATTCGTGGTTAAAAATTTGCCATTTTCATTGAAAAATGACACTTTTTGCAGAGTGTTTTTGGGAATACTATAAAAATTGTTCATCTAATGAAAAAAACTATATAAAACATTTTTGTAGTTTAATGCAGAGAGATTCAATTTTTAATAAATCTTCTCTCCAAGTCTTAATAAAAAAAGAGATGGTAGGCGAAAAAAGATTTTTTTTGGTGCATGCTCAAATCGGTGTATTTTTTATTCAACTTAAAATAACAGAGAAATGGTCGATTTTAGGGGTATAATGCTACGAAAACCTTTTGTAGCAATTGAAAAGACCTTTAAAACGAGTACAGTTAAATGTCGGTTGCATTCAAACTAAGCGAGATATGGTGCAAAAAACTTATGACTAATGTATTTTAAGAAAAAATGAATATCAAATAAGAAATAGTATATATAAATATAGAAAAGAAAAGTATATTTAACCCCTCATCCACCAGAATTGAAATGCATCGATTTCCTTCTACAATACTTTCTAATATATATTATTTCTATATTCAAAAGGTTGAAATGGTTTGGAGTTAAAATGAGTGGTTTTTGAAAAGAATAAGATCAAATTATAGAGCACATTTTTAAATTTCCTTAAAAATCTTCCTCTTTCTCCATGTAATTCGAAAGTGATAAGAGATACGTAAAAAAATACCTTAAAAAATGTAGGTTTGCTTTTAGATAACAATTATATTTTTCTTTCATTACTGTATCTTATTATCATTTTCGAGTTACAGGGAGAAAAAGGAAGATTTTTAAAAAAATTTAAAACTGCTCTCTATAATTTGATCTTATTTTTTCCAAAAACCATACATTTTAAACCCGTCCAACTTGTTTAACATAGAAATAACACTATAATAAAAGGTATCGTAGAAGCAAAACGATGCATTTAAATCTGGTGGATGAGGGGTTAAAATATACATACTTCGCATTTTATCTTAAAATAAATTAGTCATCCTTTTTTGTTGCACCACATCTCGCTTAGTTTGAATTTAATCGAAATTTAACATTGCGGTCGTTTTAAAGGTCTTTTCAGGCAGTACATACAAAAGATATTAATAGCATTATACCCTTAAAATCGACCATTTCTCTGTTATTAAATTGAACACACCGATTTGAGCATGCACAAAAAAAATGTCTTTTCACCTACCATCTCTTTTTATGTTATCACTAGCACTAGAAGACTTATGAAGGAACGAATCTCTTTGATTTTTCGTAAGCTACAAGAATGTTTTATATAGTTTTTTTCGTTAGATGCACAATTTTTAAGGTATTAGGAAAAAAACCGTCCGAAAAGGCGAATTTTTCAATGAAAATGGCAAATATTCAACCACTAATAACCCAAAAGGATTGAGTTTAAAAAAAATTATAGAACAGTGCGCCCGCCGCCTTTGCGCTGCTGCCGACGGCCCAATAATCCCTAAATTTACAACTTCTGTCCTTTTTGAATGAATAGTGTTAAGAAAATGCAATTTGTTTTCTAGAAATGAATGCCCACTTATATTCCATTGATGGATGTACGATGTACTTAAATGTTATTCGATTTCAATTTTTATATACAAATATTTTTTGTTTCAATTTTTCATAAATTGAAAAAGAACTAGAGGAAAGAGAAATCCCTCCAGGTCTATGGTTAAACAGAGAAGAATGGGGGTTAGGAGTCGGAAGGCGTCGGAGAACGCTGTAAACTGATAATAGTAGTAGTATATTTTTTGTACAGAAATTTTTGCCGCCCTCTCATAATTTGCCGCCCTAGGCAACTGCCTATATTGCCTAATGGATAAATCAGCCCTGCCGAATGTATCACAAACTGAACATAATATATATTATTGATACACAATTTGGGTTTCTCAAAGGCCTAGGACCGCATGAAGATTTTTTTTCACTTAATATACTAATACAGAAGTGCCGACATTATCTATTTAGTAAATTTGAGCAAACTTAATAATGTATTTCAACTTACCCATTATAAAAATGGAAAGGCCGCTCACAATGTTAGCTATCAACAAACTCTTCTTTCTTCCCCATGCTTTCGTTGCATAACATGCAAATATTGTACTAGGGACTTGAATAACGGCAGATATAGCGACGTTAACAAAAATATTTCCACCAAGCTGGCCGATAAACTGAGATACTCCAAAGAAGCACAGACCACATACAAACCAATTAAATCCAACTGCTATGGTATATACCCTCATAATCGGCGTTCGGACCAGGTCTAGAATATTTCCTTGATGAACTTCCTTTTGATTTAGATGTTTGTGTTCTAAATAAAGATTAACGTCGTGTTCAATTTTTTCTGTTGGTAGCTTGTTCCGTCTGGCTGCTTTTTTTAATGTTTCAATTGCTTGCTTTTCTTTACCAACTGCTAGTTGCCATCGAGGTGATTCAGGAAGAATCCAATAGTATGAGATCAGAAAAAGCGAAGGCACCGATATCATTATTTGGAAATGCCTCCAGTTTCGAAGATAATAACTAAATAGTGGCATCAGAAGATGACCTAAATTGAATGGTATTTGGTACAAAATACCAAGAACTGTTCTCCATTCGGTACCTGAAAATACAATTTTGTTGTATTAATGGTCTGTTAAACCAATGATTACCTAACAAGTACTTCAGGAGATATGTCATGCGTATATCAAATGTGTGCGTATGTGAATAGAGACGTCACGATATCAACCGCATTTATTGCAAGAAAAACGAAAATTTGGAAAGTGTCGATTTATTTCTCAACATAGTCTTATTTTAGATCGATACACTTGATTCAGCGATGCTCCAAGTTCTTTAACCCGTCTAAAAAATATGAAAAATAGATGAAAAAAGCACACAGAGCCAAATCTGGAGAATACGATGGATGAGGCAGCAGTTCATAGCTCAATTCGACCAATTTCGCCATGGCTACGGCGGAGGTGTGAGCCGGTGCGTTACCATGATGGAAGAGCACTTTTTCTATCGTAAATGGGATCGTTTTTTGTGCAAATCAGCGTCGAATCAGCCCAATAATTCGGCATAGTAGAGACCTGTACCTGTTTGTTCTCTAGGCAGTCGAAGTAGATCACACCTTGTGAATCCCAGAAAATAGTGGCCATCACATTTCCGGCCGATGGGACAGTCTTCACTTTCTCCGGAGCACGTTCGCCAGGTGACAGCCACTGTTTCGACTGTTCCTTGGTCTCTGGTTGGTAATAGTGGAACCATGTTTCGTAGATGGTTATGAAATGACGTAGAAACTCCTTCGGATTACGTTTCAATAGCGTCAAACACTACTCTGAATCGTTTCACAGTTACGATTGTTACGTTGAGTGAGAAAACGCGGCACCCATCGCTCCGACAGCTTTCTCATGCCCAAAATTTTAAGCAACATTTGGTCCACGAGGTGTTTTGTTATACCTATTGTCTGAGCTATCTTCTGCATATTCAGTCAGCAGTCTACCAATACGAGATTGATGTGAGTTTTTATTGAATCTCACCCCAACGAGTCAAAAAGGGTTTAATTATTACCTTTTGCCTAATTGGACATAGGTGAATATTTTAGGACCACACGCGTATGTCCTGAAGCAGAGAAATGTCGTTAGATATTAACAAACTAGTGAACTTTTAGGGGAGCTGGTTCTAAGATTTATTTGGTCCGGTTTTATAGTTACTAATAAACACGATATGAAGGATTGTGCAAACGAGAAATAAAAGTGTTAAGCGAACAAAACATTTATTAACAACAACGAGTTTAACAAATATGCGGAATTAACGATAAATTGTCTTAATAGCGGAAGAGGGAGAATATTTAACCTACTTATTGCGGAGAGCGTAAAGGGACAGTTATTTGATCAAACTTGACAGTTAGTGACACAAAGTGACAGTTAGTATGTATAGTTTGTGTCACTAGTCAAGTTTGACTGTCAAGTTTGATCAAATAACTGTCAATTATTTGATGGTGAGACGGGGCCTTAACGTATCTTCACGGTGAAAAGAGGAACACACATAAACAGAAGTGTTCACCGCTGAGAACTAAAAGGGACTGCTCAGTTTTTATTCTATGCTGCATAATATTTTGTTAGTTCGCTAAGGGTAAGAATGTCACTTAACAAGAGCGTATCCATCCACACATGTTTCTACCCTTGCGACCGTTTGTCCCAACAAATTTAAGAACGATATTTTTACATAAATGCGAATTAATTTAACTGTGGTTTTTGACACGTTTTCCTCCGTGACAGCCATTTTCGAGGCACCTATGCCTGGCTTATCAAAACCGATGTCGAACCACCTATAAGTACTTATCGGATCGCCACGTCTTTCTATATTTATGTTATACCACCTGAAGGTTTCCAAAGAAGTTGCTTTGAGATTTCTTATAGCAAATACTGTTAAAGATAAAATGACCGAATATACCTACAACTTACCGATTATCTCCATGATAAGTACGAAGCTTGTTATCATTGTACCTCCTGTCGCTACTGCAGATAAAAATTTTAAGATTATAAATAATGTAAACCATGGGGAGAAAGCTGCACCTAATCCCGACAATCCTTGCAGAGCAACAGCCAGAACAAGTGGTAATTTTCTACCAAATCTGAAAGTAAAAAGTTATCACTTAATATATTAACTTAACTATGGCCTCTTATCAACATTTTTTAAATTATTCAACATTATCTTGAGAAGAAAAGAAGACGTATTATACGGCATTCAGTGGTAGGAAAGTTTGTTAGCACCATTAGCACTTTCAAACGACTAATGACTAGGTATTTGATTCTCTCTCTTTCAGTCGTTGTAGTGTTAACTACGTTGAAGTTAATACACTGGTTTTGCTTAATTCTAAAAACAACGTGGCCAAAATATGTTACCTAAAGTAAAATACAAGATATTTAAAAATGTATAAACATTTTCAATTTCTTTGCAATCCGAAAATGCAGCAGCATTATACTTTAGTTAAATCGGAGAGTGCAGAAGAGTCTAAGCCGGTTTCGGGGATTTTCCCCTCATCAGTAGTCCCATATCCTCTTCTCTCCTATTTAACCAGGTACTTCGCTTTGGGCCGTTCCGAATTGCAAAGAAAGAAATGCCGCGTATGTACTAGAGACATCTACCGAGAAACAAAATAAGTTATTAATCAAATAATACAGAAAACGACAATAAATATCGCTCTCATACCACCAGATTGACAACAGGTGGAACTTTCTCTGGTTGCAACCTCCCGTAATTTTCAAAAATTATAAATCATATAGGATGCCGAGACGAAATTAAGATGAGGAAATTTTAGATAATTCCCGTCCCATCTGCACAGCGTGGTAAAAGTTCCAACGAGAAAGATTCCTTAGTACTCAACAAAAAAGTAAATGATAAAAATGTATAAACATTTTCAATTTCTTTGCAATCCGAAAATGCAGCAGCATTATACTCTAGGTAGATGGGAGAGTGCAGGAAGAGTCTATACCGGTTTCGGGGATTTTTTCCCTCATCAGAAGTCCGATATCCTCTTCTCTCCGATTTAACCAGGTACTTCGCTTTGGGCCGTTCCGAATTGCAAAGAAAGATATGCCGCGGATGTACTAGAGACATCTACCGAGAAACAATATAAGTTATCAATCAAGTAGCACAGAAAACGACAATAAATATCGCTCCCATACCACCAGATTGACAACAGGTGGAACTTTCTCTGGTTACAACCTCCCGTGATTTTCAAAAATTATAAATCATACAGGATACCGAGACGAAATTAAGATGAGGGAATTTTAAATAATTCACGTCCCATCTGCTCAGCGTGGTAATAGCTTCAACGGGAAAGATTCCTTAGTACTCAACAAAAGAGTAAATGAATTAAAAATGTATAAACATTTTCAATTTCTTTGCAATCCGAAAATGCAGCAGCATTATACTCTAGTTAAATTGGAGAGTGCAGAAGAGTATATGCCAGTTTCGGGGATTTTTCCCCTCATTAGTAGTCCCATATCCTCTTCTCTCCGATTTAACCAGGTACTTCGCTTTGGGCCGTTTCGAATTGTAAAGAAAGAAATGCCGCGTATATACTAGGGACATCTACCGAGAAACAAAATAAGTTATCAATCAAGTAGCACAGAAAACGACAATAAATATCGCTCACATACCACCAGATTGACAACAGATGGAACTTTCTCTGGTTACAACCTCCCGTGATTTTTAAAAATTATAAATCATACAAGATGCCCAGACGAAATTAAAATGAGGGAATTTTAAATAAATTCACGTCCCATCTGCACAGCGTGGTAAAAGTTCCAATGAGAAAGATTCCTTAGTATTCAACAAAAGAGTAAATGAATTAAAAATGTATAAACATTTTCAATTTCTTTGCAATCCGAAAATGCAGCCAGCAGCATTATACTCTAGTTAATACTCTAGTTAACTAGAGTATAATGCTGCTGTATTTTCGGATTGCAAATAAATTGAAAATGTTTATACATTTTTAATTCATTTACTCTTTTGTGGAGTACTAAGGAATCTTTCTCGTTGGAACTTTTACTACGCTGAGCAGATGGGACGTGAATTATTTAAAATTCCCTCATCTTAATTTCGTCTTGGCATCCTGTATGATTTATAATTTTTGAAAATCACAGGAGGTTGTAACCAGAGAAAGTTCCACCTGTTGTCAATCTGGTGGTATGGGAGCGATATTTATTGTCGTTTTCTGTGCTACTTGATTATTTTGTTTCTCGGTAGATGTCTCTAGTACATCCGCGGCATTTTTTTATTTGCAATTCGGAACGGCCCAAAGCGAAGTACCTGGTTAAATCGGATGGGACTACTGATGAGGGGAAAAATCCCCGAAACCGGTATATACTCTTCCTCCACTCTCCGATTTAACTAGAGTATAATGCTGCTGCATTTTCGGATTGCAAAGAAATTGAAAATATTTATAAATTTTTAATTCATTTACTCTTTTGTTGAGTACTAAGGAATCTTTCTCGTTGGAACTTTTACCAAGCTGAGCAGATGGGACGTGAATTATTTAAAATTCCCTCATCTTAATTTCGTCTCGGCATCCTGTCTGATTTATAATTTTTCAAAATCACGGGAGGTTGTAACCAGAGAAAGTTCCACCTGTTGTCATGGTGGTATGGGAGCGATATTTAGTGTCGTTTTCTGTGCTACTTGATTGATAACTTATTTTGTTTCTCGGTAGATGTCTCTAGTACATCCTCGGCATTTCTTTATTTGCAATTCGGAACGGCCCAAAGCGAAGTACCTGGTTAAATCGGAGAGAAGAGGATATGGGACTACTGATGAGGGGAAAAATCCCCGAAACCGGTATAGACTCTTCCTACACTCTCCGATTTAACTAGAGTATAATGCTGCTGCATTTTCGGATTGCAAAGAAATTGAAAATATTTATACATTTTTAATTCATTTACTCTTTTGTTGAGTACTAAGGAATCTATCTCGTTGGAACTTTTACCACGCTGAGCAGATGGGACGTGAATTATTTAAAATACCCACATCTTAATTTCGTCTCGGCATCCTGTATGATTTATAATTTTTGAAAACCACGGGAGGTTGTAACCAGAGGACGTTCCACCTGTTGTCAATCTGATGGTGTGGGAGCGATATTTATTGTCGTTTTCTGTGCTACCTGATTGATAACTTATTTGGTTTACAGTTTATTTATTAATGACCATTAGACCATCCAATCAGTGATCTGGGATTCTGTTTGTCCTTTATTTTAGAAAGTTTATTGTTCTTATACAAGGTAGGTGACCAAATAAGGCCATGGCCTCAATAAGGTCAACAGCTTTTATTTCTAAAAGTACTAACACTTGGAGATGAGCGTAGCACCAGTCAATGGGCTGTAGTTGAGGATAAAATTGTAGTTGGATGTTGGATTCTATTCTGGATGTTGGATCATTAACTTCGATGATGACAATTTTGTCGAATGTGCTTAGCTAAGGAAATAAATACATTTTACACACTTAGGTCCGGTTTCACCGACAACAAATAAATCAATGAATAGTTATTCGTCGAATAAAATTTATTAGCTGTTTATATTTATATTTTGTTTCAATATAATTTTGATAATTTAAAGTAAAACTGGCGAATTTACTTTCTTAAAAAAATTTATAGCAAGATTATCAGTAGTAATTGCACAAGAGCTCTAAAATTCTATATTAATTTTAGAGATCGAGTGCAATTTGTTGCGATTATTTCATGAATAAAACTGTTCAAAACCAAAATTTTATTGTAATTTATTTATGTAAGTACAAATTAGTACAATTAAACACACAGTTTTTATAAATATTTGACGATTGAAAGTCATCACTTTTATAATTTTTAAAACATTAATTGTCATTAATGTCACTGAATGTATTTTTTCGTAGCAACGAAGGGCATCTGACGTAATATACTTGACGACGGGCAATTATCAAAAATTATCAATTTAATTTAGATTTCTGTAGCTTTCTATTGGTCAGAATCTCCTATGAATGAAATAATCTTGCCAATTTATTCGAAGAGTAAGTATTTATTTCATAAATAACTAAAATAAGTGTTATGTGACGTTAGTAAAATGGAGAAATGTCAGTTTATTGGTCGAATAACTTTATTCATAGAATAAATTGCAATTTGTCGTTGGTGCAACCGGCCATTAGACATATATTATGCTTTCATTTCCTTGAGTAAATTATTTCATTATTTGTTACCTTAGACTTAGACGTTCTATTTATAATTGTCTACTACTCTATTTTTTACGTAAGAACATAATCTAATCGCTTCTCAGTATCCAAACAATGGTGATTCCATAATTTTAACCTATTTTGTAACTTTGATAAAGTCTGTTTTTGAACAAGGAAGTCTCAATTATAATAAAGTGCTAAAGTTCAGTATTGTTTATTTCGAACCAGAATATTTTTATAGGATATTTTATGTACATATCTCTGGCATTAGGTTTCCGATAATATGGTACAACGGGTCATAACAAACAGAGTAGTTGATATTGATAACACGTTTAAATCAATAAATTTAATATTATAGATGGATTAATATTGATAGATTCTACTAGTGTGCACTGAAATCTAACAGTTCTTACATTTTTCTGATAATGTATACACAACGGTACAGTTTTAGCGGAAGTTATAAATAGACTTCGCATAATAAGTAATTGGCCTGAAAGTATTAACAAGTATTTTATAAGAAAATTTCATTCATTATTGCAATAAAAAGAATACAGAAGAAAAATCACTGTATAATAAACGACTAAAAAATTTATGACACAGGAAACTTCCAAAAGCATAGTTGGAACCATTAAAAGAAAGTATATGTTTATTAATTTTATGTAAATATGGTGGACAGGAAAAACCAAAGAATTCAAAATTAAAAAGTGAAGAAAATATACAGAAAAATGTTTGTTGACAAACATATTCGACAAGCATTCGACAACAAGTGTATGGGACTCCAGATACACCTGACGAAAAGACAACCAACTATCCAGCTTACAATTAATAAAGAAAGAAGAATGGGAAACATATTACAGAGAACTGTCGCAAGAGAATGGAAACGAATATCAGAACACAGAAGAAATACATAATATAGAAATATGTATACAGTCCCGGATTAAGAATATTGAGGCCCCTAGGCAAACCATGCTATGAGGCCCCTAAATAAACCTGTATCTTCTCCTTCTAAAATCTCGGATAACCTCTCCATCTCCGAGCAGTATTCCTTAGATAAGTGGATAACTCTATCTAGTGCTGCTTGGTCTTTTAAGGACTAGATCGTGGCGAAAGGGATTGCTTAGTCGGGTTTCGTTTAAGCATTTGATCATAACTTCTCAACGGTGGGCAGAGGCTGCAAGGGCGGATCCAGGACCGATTTTCGGGAGGGGCCATGAACTTTTTTTGGGGAGGGTTACCGGGGGTCTGGTGATAATTTTTAAAAATTAGGGTTACAATGGTGAATTTTAAGGTACTTTTCACACACTTTTGAGTACCATAAGGACACTCAAAACTTATCGTTATTAAAGTATTATTAAAGTCAGCACCAATTCCTACACATTTCTTCGGATATAAGTGTAGTTCTTTCAACAAGTTTAATACCATTTTTCCCAATGCTTCTTCTGTCAGGCCTTGTTCTTCCATTTTTATGTTCTCATAAGCGTCAGTGAACTTGACAAAGTCTGCACGAATGTTGTATTTAATTGTGTATGTATTTCAAATTTAGAGAAAGTTGTTCCACGTGGGATACATCGGCCGTTTCGTCAAATATGACAGAGTAATAATTTTCACTTTGAAGCTGATTCTTTATTTGTTCAATTATATCTTTACCACAACATGTTATCAATAATTTATTTTGACTAGTGCTACTAATGTATGTTGCTTGGGAAGTTGCTATGGATAGGTGTTGTTTAAGAGTCTTATCTCCTGATGTGATTTTAAACCTTAACAATTCCCCTAATTGCTAGGTCCATCATCTTCATCCAGAAGCCGGAGGCTATCATCACGATGGCCTCTTAGAGGAATATTTTGTCGACCTGCGGACACTATGGACTCTACTATTGGTCGTAGTCTTGCTCTGTTTTCTTGTATCTGTTTAGAACTCCGAGAGTCTATCTGGTTAATGACTGAATTTTGTGGGTTGCGATAACTTTGTAGAAAATCCAGTCCAACCTGAACTCACTCCTTGTGGTATGATGTTTTTTCATGGCTTGTTATGGTTCCATCTTTGCCCATGAGTTTGGCGAAAAATGTGAAAGGTTTCGTGACAAGGCCTTCGGCTGTTATCCCTTTATTGCGACCATATTTTTCATTAGAATAATAAAACACAATACATACTTGTAAAGCAATCCCTTTTGACTGTTGGAAAGTACCAACCAACACCTTTGTTGTAAGTGCTGGTGACCCAAGTATCGTTCCATTTCTTTTTTATTATTTGTGTGTAAAAAGTATGGAAATTGATACGATTTTGATGGCTGGAAAGGTCGTTCTGACAATTGGCAATTTGTAAAATTGTCAACATTTTGTTTTACAAAATATCCTATGTCATTCTCAAAGCTTTCGTTACTCCTTTTGTTCAATTCTAGTCCAGAGAATATATTTATCCCTGATTTGTATACATGTGTTTTAAACTAAAAACATTTGAACTGCAAATATTTAAATTTATTTTTTCATAAATTCTCGGAGGGGGCCATGGCCCCCTCCCTGGATCCGCCCTTGAGAGGCTGAAAAACGTTGTTGTACACGGACTGAACAAACCCAAAATACGATATTGCTCCAACGCAACGTTCAGTAGCACTTACTCCAACAAAATTAAGTGAGTTTGCGGCACAAGGTATGTAAATTGCAAGGTTATTAATTTTAGATAAATGAGCCTGGAGACTATTTTATTTGCATGACATGTTTGCTGCATTGTCGTATGAGTGTTTCCTCATGTTTTAACATCAATGCCACAGTCGTTTAAAAATATTAAAACAGCAGAAGAAAGATTTTCTCCACTTTGGCTACTTATGGGTATGAATGTGAGAAAAAATTGAAAATTTTTTTCGATTAGAATAATGAAATTGTATATTTAAACATAGTTTTTAATGTCAAACAACTTTTCATAATAGCATTTTTTGATATTCTGAAATATAAAGGTACTTTACTCTTTAACGAAATTCATATTTTTGACATAACTCATATAAAATCGATGAAATTTGATATCTGATGGTTGAGTTTTAGATTTTTGACTATCCAGAGCATTTTATGAAGAATAACTTTTTTTCGTAAAATTGATAATAAAAAAGTTTTCCATGCGGTCCCTAGCTACGCAGACATACTGTATAAGAGCTTCTGTACAAGAATTTTCAAATTGCAATGCCATATTCGGATTCAGTATAATCAAAAACAAAATAGAAACATATTTGATCAAAGTAAAATGATGAATTTAACGATATTTTTAAAATTATTAATACAAAACAATTGTTATTGATTAAACAATTAATAAACAATTAGCGGTTAAATCCGCGAGTAGAACTTTTTACTTTAACATGTATATAAACTAACAAAAAAAGTTTTAGAAAAATATAAGCTTGTTTGAATTTTTCCGAAACAATGCATGTTTTCGCTCTAATTGCACTCCCCTCTAAAAACTTGTCAGGATAACACGTTCCACAATTAAAATTACGTTCAGCAATTAAAACTTTCCCTGTTCCAGTGTTTCCATACATCAAAGTTTGTCCGACTAGACGCCATTAAACTATTAACAAATTTTCAGCTTGCTATTAATAAACTTTTTTTAGTACGCGGGATCCAGGCCTATTATGAACGCAGTTATTCTCCAGTGGGATTTTAGACTATTATTGTTGTAATTTTTGTACGATATAATTTAGGTATTTTAATTAAAGGAGAAGAAAATACCAAGCCATATTGTTATTTCCCAAATTTTATGCAAATTATAATATAGCAACTTATTATAGTAAATAAAATTTGGGTATTTCCTGTAAAGATTTCTTTCAACGCAAATATTTGTTTTATGTTGCACACCATATATTATTGACCTTCAAATTATATTGTAAAATATTCAAATCTAGTATTAATCATAAATAATGTTGTATAAAAAAACAAAAAGAATGGTATTTTTTAATTGAAATCATCAATGTTTACTTACTTGTCAGACAAATATCCAAATAACATATTTCCAACTAAGATTCCCAGCATTGTTAACGTCTGAGTAAGACTGACTAAATATGATTTTGAACACACAAGATCCCATTCCATGGATATAGTGTTAGTAAATATGGACCTAAAAAATATTTTAATATTATAGAAAATTTTTGTTGTTAATTATTTTCTCTTTTAAATCACTTTTCTTTCACAAAATGTGATACAGATATGTTAGCAGCCTACGGAATAATACATCCATAAAATTGTTGAAAGACATTAAAAGAAGAGAAATAAGAAGACAAAGGAAAACAAAATGTTTACTGAATGTATAAGCGAACAATACAAACAGTAGTAGATATTGAAGTAGAACATAAAGCAAAAACTACATTTTTGCAAGGGATTCATCAAATACTGAGCAAGAGATGATAAAAATTGTTAAATAAAGTTTATTTAGATCACAAATAAAATAAAAATCAAATTGCGACTCCAAAGGCAGTTCTAATATATTTTAAAGATGTAGAAAGTAACCAAACATGAAGCAAAGAAAGCACAAGATAATAAAAAAATAAAATAAAAAAGATAACGTTGCATCCAGTAGGGTCAAACCAGAATGGAAGATGTAAGGAAGAGAGAAGTGTGTTGTTTGACAAAAATATAAAATTTGTGTACAGATGCAATATTCGTCGTAAAGCAAATTACTGAGAAATCAGTAGAGTATAATGGACCAGCATTTATTTCTATGTCTAATTGACTTAAAGAAAGCAAGCATTTGACAGAGTAAGACTCCCAGATGTAATCCGTTTTCAAATGCATCAGAAACAAGACCCGATATAGCCACAACACAGAGACTACGGGAAACAGCTGAGATGAGAGTACTGAGAAGAATTACAGGAAATACGATGAGAGATCTAAAGAGGAGTGAAGACATTAGAGGAAAATATAACATATAGTGTATAAAGGAATGGACACTAAATAGAAAAAACAAAGAATGGAATAGCCACATAAGCAGAATAGGGGAGATCCGTGTGGTCAAAATAGTAAGCAAGAGACAAATCACCAATCGGTAAAAAAAGGATTGGTCGACCACGTGAATGATGGAGTGACCATAGAGGTATCAATCCCCCAATAAACAAGCAGAACTGTTTATAAAGAGGAAGAAAAAGAAGAGGAAGCAATAGGAATAAAAGTTTAGATTCAGGTATGGCAGTTATCGATGCCAAAATGACAAAGAATGTCTTAAAACGATTACGGTATACTAGGGAAGCGCGATAAGTACTTAGCCTCTCCGCCCGATGGCGACAGTATCGCAAATGAAGTGAACTGTCATTTAATGCATTCTCGTAGACGGCTAATGTCAAAATTTCAGCCAAATCGAAATTATAGTATTGTTGTGATTGCGTGTGAAAGTCAGCGTGTCCGCGGATTTTAATAAAATGGAAAAAGAGCAATATCGGTCGGTGATTCGATTCTTGTTTTAGGAAGGGAAATCACGCAGCGAAATCAAAGAGCACTTGGATGCTGTGTACGGTGACTCTTCTCCTTCGATGGCATCTGTCAAAAATTGGTTTAATGAGTTTCAACGTGGACAAACGTCGGTTTTTGATGAGCCACGCGTAGGTGCCCCGAAAATGGCTACCACAGAGAATAACGTGACAAAAATCCACGATCTTGTATTGGTAGCCCGCCGACTGAAGGTGCGCGAGATAGCTGACACAGTAGGCATCTCAAAAGACCGAGTAGGTCATATCCTTCCTGAAAGAACAACCGTGAGACCACTTCAGAGCAGTGTTTGACGCTATTTAAGTTTGATCCAAAGGAGTTTTTACGTCGTTTCATAACCGTCGACAAAACATGGATTCACTGGTATACACCAGAAACCAAGGAACGGTCGAAAGAGTGGACACCACCCGGCGAACGTGCTCCAAAGAAGGCGAAGACTGTCCAATCGGCCGGAAAGGTGATGGCCAACATTTTCTGGGATTCACAAGGTCTGATCTACATCGGCTACTTGGAGAAGGGCAAAACGATCACAGGGCCCTATTATGCCGATCTATTGGGCCGATTTGACGCCGAATTGAAGAAAAAACGACCCCATTTGACAAAGAAAAAAAGTGCTCTTCCACCATGACAACGCACCGGCTCACACCTCCGCCGTCGCCATGGCCAAATTGGTCAAATTGGGATACGAACTGTTGCCCCATCCACCGTATTCTCCAGATTTTGCACCGTGCGACTACTATTTGTTTTAAAACTTGAAAAAGACACTCGCTGGGTAGAAATTTAAGCCGAATAGGAGGTCATCGCCGCCACGGAAGCCTATTTCGCAGACCTCGAGAAAAGGTATATTTTCAGACGGGTTAAAGAAGTTGGCAGAAGAAGCAATTTTGAAATCTGAAATTATAAATGCAATTAACTAACTCAAAACAAATAAAAGCCCAGGTCCAGATGGAATATACCCAGAAACGTTGAAAATATCGAAATATTTGTCCTTTTATTCAATCGCATTTATAATACAGGTAAAATACCCCAAGACTGGCTAGAGTCAATATTCATCCCACTACCAAAAAAGCGAAACCCACAACACTGCAATGAGTTCCGTCTGATAAGCCTTAAGAGTCATGCAGTAAAAGTCCTGTTAAAAGTCGTACATAATCGTATCTATAGAAAGTGCGAAACAATCATCGGAGACGATCAGTTTGGATTCAGAGCCGGCATGGGAACAAGAGAAGCCCTCTTCAATTTACTAGTTCTCGCGCAAAAATGACCCTACGGCCCACGACCAACAGAAAGATATATTTATATGCTTTATAGACTTCGAAAAAGCATTTGATAGAGTAAGACACGACCTACTATTAGAACGTTTGCAAGAAGTCGGTTTAGATGGAAAAGACATCAATTTACTAAAGAACTTGTACTGGAACCAAAACGCCAGTGTTAGGATCGAGGGTTCCACATCCGTAGAAGTAGAAATTAGGAGAGGAGTTAGACAGGGATATGTTCTGTCGCCTCTGCTGTTTAATCTTTACTCCGAGTTTCTATTTAAAGAGGCACTGGAGGACTCCAAGGATGGAGTCAAGGTGAATGGCGTAAATATCAACAGCATCAGATACGCCGATGATACGGTGTTGATCGCGGATTCCGACTTGGGTCTACAACGACTCATCGACAAGACCAACTCGACCTGTCAGCAGTTTGGTATGAAAATAAACATTAAAAAAACCATAGTGATGTAAATCCGAAAAAATCAAAACGTACCTCAACCTTGCATAATAAATGGGCACATTTTAGAACAAGTCAATAGATTTAAGTACTTGGGATGTTTGATCGATAGCAGCTTAAATCCTGATCTAGAAATAAGATCGAGAATAGAACAGGCCAGAAAATCTTTCGAAAAAATCAAAAAACTGCTTTGTGATTCTCGAATAAATCTCGAAATTCGACTACGTTTATCCAAATGCTACGTCTGGTTGACTCTTCTCTATGCAGTTGAGACATGGACCCTTAAAACATCAACCATAAATAAGTTAGAGGCCTTTGAAATGTGGATTTACCGGAGAATTCTCAAAATTTCGTGGACATCGCATACCTCAAACGAAGAAGTGCTGCATAGAATAGGTAAGGCAAGAGAACTTTTCAACGCAGTGAAAGTTAGAAAAACATCATAGCTGGGCCACATACTGAGAAATAATAAGTACCGATATGCTCAACTTACAGTGAAAGGAAAGATCGAGGGAACGAGAGCACTAGGAAGGAAAAGACTATCGTGGCTCAGAAATATCCGACAATGGACAGGGCTAAATTTTGAACAGCTAATAAGAACAGCTGAAGACAGAGAAGAGTTTGCTATTGTAGTAGCCAACCTCCATTGAGGAGACGGCACTTTAAGAAGAAGAAAAGAAGTTGGAGCATCGCTGGGTTAAGTGTATAGAGCTAAAAGGAGACTATGTAGAGAAATAAATTGCCACTTTTCCAAAATTTTTCTTTTTCTTTTGTAGGCTAAGTACTTATCGGACTGCCACGTAGAAATTTTCAGATAGGAAGGATTGTAAGTATCTAATTATCTACTCTCTGGAAAAGAGAAAGAAGAAGGTCAAAACCAACCCATTGAAACTAATTAAAATTGGTCTACTTAAGAGATATTCTTCTGTCCAAGATGGTTGTTGGTGCGATCCAATATGAAGATATTTGGAAATATCATATTATTGGATGAGATTTGGATATATCAGGGAAGCCGATGTTGGATATTGGTAAGCGAAGAGAAAGATGAATATAATATTAGTATTGTAGTAATAAGTTGAATCGTCGATAGCGATTTATAGTCCAGGAATCGAAGCTTTTCACCTCGCAATTTTTACAGAATGGATCGATTTGCTTGAAAATTTGAAAATAAGTAGTGAATAGTCCAAGCAACAAAATATATATGATGCCGAAAGGCGCTTTTACCATGGGGGTGGTTGCCACCCCATCTCGGGGGTGGAAATATTTTATTATATTTTGACCGCAAAAGTCGATAAAAACATTCATTCTAAGCAAAAAATATTCTATACATTTTTTTGATAAAATTAATAGTTTTCGATTTATACTCTATCGAATGTGTTAGTTTTCTATCGAAAAGATCAATGTTTTTGATAATATGTACTCATTTACGATTCACTCAATTTTTGCCGTAGAAAGAATTTTTTCAAACCAAGTTCTTGGGAATTAAATAACCTACAATTTCATATTGAAACATTACTTCGTATCTCTGATGTTAATCTTTCTATTCTGAAGAAAATGACATTTTTTACCAAACTTCAAAAATTCGTTATTCGCTTTTAACTCCAGTTTAAAAAAAAATAATTATTCTAAGCCAGTAAAATTTCTAGAATCTATTAATAATATACAAATAAAGAAGGAGGAATAAGGCCAATTACTAAAACACCGCTAACTTACATTTTTATGCTTCCAATTGGATTTTTCTTTTTTTTTTTTCAAAAAAATATATTGGTTTTTTAACCGTAATGTTTTTACTTTTTACCTTAGAAAGTTTGTTAAAAAAGAATTTTGTAGGTTTTCACAAGATCTATAAGTCTAATAATATTAAATATTTTAAGAATCCTCAGTTGCAAAAAGAGATGACTTTGAAAGGGTTGGTAAAGGTGGTTTTTGCATGTTATTACAAGTTTTAATTGTCAATAGCTCAATTTTTGGTGTAGAAAAAATTTTTGCAAGCCAAGTTCTTGGGAGTTAAATAAGCTACAATTTCATATTTAAACATTTTTTCGTATCTCTGATTCTAATTTATCTATTCTGAAGAAAAGGCAATTTTTTTCCAAACTACAAAAAATTCGTTATTCGCTTTTAACTCCATTTTTTTAAACTCATCATTCTAAGCTGGTCAAACTTCTAGAACCTATTAATAATACATAAATAAAGAAGACCAAATAAGGTCAATGACTAATTTTAATTAGGGTGGTGATTAGGAGGTTGCTTCCGATCACTTTTTCGCTGAAAAAAATAGGGACTGACATTCTTTTCATTATAAGTCACGTAATGTTTGAGCTAGAGACTTTTTTATTTCTGGAGATAGATATTTTTAAATACTTTGAATTAGTCTGAACAAGTTATCCTCGAAAAATGCATAGTTTTCCCGTCCTCTGACTTTGAAACTACAATATTTAGCATTTGACGAAGAAGAGCTAACATATAATAAAGTATAGCTTGATTACTATTGGTCATAGAGAAAATAAAAAAACACCCGTGTTGAGCTGCCCCCCCCACTAGCAAAAATTAAAAAACAAATAGCCCTGATTTATGAGCTATTTATGAGCTCGCATATTCCGCAAACTAAAAATTTTGAGCTCGTTCCACTGAGCAGGAATTTAATACCCTAGTGGGGGGGCTGAGTCAGCCCCCCCACTACTTAAAAATAGGAATATTGAATCGGTTTTTGCGGCAGAATTACGAGCTATTTATGAGCTCTTGAAATTATATAGTTTCGATTTTTGAGCTCATCCCCTTCACCCCCAAACAACCCTTTAATTGATTTAACTTAAGAGAAAGATGCTGAGAAAACTTAAAATATATCGTATTGCGGATATAATTCCTATAGCTTATATACTCTAAGAATAAACTATTAAATCAAGGGCATTTCGATTATTGAGCTACAACCCCTTCGCAAGAAAACCACCCTATCTTCCCGGCTTAAGAGAAAGTTGTACTTAAAATGCGTTAAACTAATTATTTGGCGACTACATATCATTTAATAGGTTATAAGCTTCCAAATTACGCGCATTTAGATCAGTAAATTGCAATTTATTTTGTATAGTGCAGTCACTGAAGGTAAAAATCAACGATTACCTTCAATTTCGGTGAACCTTCATCGATTTTCACGAAAATTGGTCAGTGGTTAGAGGATACGTCAAGAAACAAAGGCGACATGGTACCACCTTGCGCCTTTACCCTGAGGGTGGATACCGCCCCTTCTCCGGGGTGAAAATTATTTTATAAAAAATAACTGCACAAATCAATAAAAGAACAAATTAAAAGCAAAATTTATTATATAAAGTTTATAAAATAAGTCAATACTTTTTAAGTTATTAAAGATCAAAGATTTTAATTATTTGTGAAAAAAAATGCATGTTTTGAAGAGGTTTTTTGTAAATCACTGAAAAACTGTAAGTTTTTACAAAAAAGTTAATAGTAGTTTAATTCGTATAGCTTATATTCTAAGAATAATCTCTAAAATCACGCGCCTTTCGATTATTGAACTACAACCCCTTCGCAAGAAAACCATCCCATATTCCCGGCTTAAGAGAGGGTTGTACTTAAAATAATTTAAATTAATTATTTGTCGACTATATATTGTTTAATAATTTATGAGCTTGCAAAATATACGCATCTCAATTATTGAATTGGCATTTTCTTTCTATAGTGCAGTCACTGAAGGTAAAAATCAACTATGACCTTCGATTTCGGTAAATCTCCATTCATTTTCACGAAAATTGGTGAGCGGATTTTGAATCAAAATTTTTGATACTATCAACTTTTTCTGGATCTTATTTTTGATGGGTATTTCTAAGTACTTTGACAAGTATTTAGTACCTAAGTGTTATAAATGGCATCCCTTTCCCCGTTATTTAAGCTTGAACCCTTAGATTTGAACAGTCGCGGAAAAAAATATACATTTAATTACCAATAACTTACTTTAAATTAACAATAAAGGTTTTTCAAGTAAGCAATTTATTATATTTTTTATTAGCTTCAATTTTAGTGATGAAAACTTTTTTGTAAAAACTTACAGTTTTTGAGTCATTTATGAAAAATCGCTCTAAAGCATGCATTTTCTTTCCAAAAATTAAAATATTTGATCTTTAATAACTCAAAAAGTATTGATTTATTTTAATCACATTATGTAACAAATTTGGCTTACAATTTCTCCCTCTCTCGATTTGTGGGGTTATTTTTAATAAAGTAATTTTCACTCCCGAGAAGGGGTGACATATACCCCAGGCTAAAACCCCAAGTTGTTATTGTCAATTCGTGAAAATAAATGGAGATTTACCGAAATCGAAGGTAATAGTTGATTTTTACCTTCAGTGACTGCACTATAGAAAGAAAATGGCAATTCAATAAATGAGATGCGTATATTTTGCAAGCTAATAAATTATTAAACGATATGTAGTCGCCAAATAATCAATTTAAATTATTTTAAGAACAACTCTCTCTTAAGCCGGGAAAATGGGGTCGTTTTCTTGCGAAGGGGTTGTAGCTATATAATCGAAAGGTGCGTGATTTAACAGTTTATTCTTAGAATATAAGCTATACGAATTAAACTACTATTAACTTTTTTGTAAAAATTTACAGTTTTTCAGTGATTTACAAAAAACCTCTTCAAAACATGCATTTTTTTCACAAATAATTAAAATCTTTGATCTTTCATAACTTAAAAAGTATTGACTTATTTTATTAACTTTATATAATAAATTTTGCTTTTAATTTGTTCTTTTATTGATTTGTGCAGTTATTTTTTATAAAATAATTTTCACCCCGGAGAAGGGGCGGTATGCACCCTCAGGGTAAAGGCGCAAGGTGGTACCATGTCACCTTTGTTTCTTGACGTATCCTCTAACCACTGACCAATTTTCGTGAAAATCGATGAAGGTTCACCGAACTTGAAGGTAATCGTTGATTTTTACCTTCAGTGACTGCACTATACAAAATAAATTGCAATTTACTGATCTAAATGCGCGTAATTTGGAAGTTTATAAATTATTAAATGATATGTAGTCGCCAAATAATTAGTTTAACGCATTTTAAGTACAACTTTCTCTTAAGCCGGGAAGATAGGGTGGTTTTCTTGCGAAGGGGTTGTAGCTCAATAATCGAAATGCCCTTGATTTAATAGTTTATTCTTAGAGTATATAAGCTATAGGAATTATATCTGCAATACGATATATTTTAAGTTTTCTCAGCATCTTTCTCTTAAGTTAAATCAATTAAAGGGTTGTTTGGGGGTGAAGGGGATGAGCTCAAAAATCGAAACTATATAATTTCAAGAGCTCATAAATAGCTCGTAATTCTGCGGCAAAAACCGATTCAATATTCCTATTTTTAAGTAATGGGGGGGGCTGACTCAGCCCCCCCCCCCCCCACTAGGGTATTAAATTCCTGCTCAGTGGAACGAGCTCAAAATTTTTAGTTTACGGAATATGAGAGCTCATAAATAGCTCATAAATCAGGGCTATTTGTTTTTTAATTTTTGCAAGTGGGGGGGGGGGGGCAGCTCAACACGGGTTAAAAAAACGGTTTTGTTTATTTTTTTTAAAGGTACATTTTTGATAAGTAAAGTTGTTTTGATAAAACGAAAACTTTTGGAGTTATTAGCAGAAAACTTATTAAAAACATTTATTTTTTCGATATAAAACTAACACTTACGATAGCGAATAAATCGAAAACTATTAATTTTATCAAAAAAATGTATAAAACGTTTTTTGCTTAGAATGAATGTTTTTACCAACTTTTGCGGTCAAAATATAATAAAAAATTTCCACCCCCGAGATGGGGTGGCAACCAGCTCCATGATAAAAGCGCCTTTCAGCATCATATAGATTTTGATCCTTGGACTATCCACTACTTATTCTCAAATTTTCAAGCAAATCGATCCATTTTATAAAAATTGTGAGGTGTTGTCCTGTTTTAAGCTACATTACTTGGACTATAAGGTAAACTGCAAAACCCATGCGTCATCACGCCACTAAAGGCGATGCTCGGAATATTTCTATTCCACTAATGCATCAACAGTTTACTCATCTAAATCATCATCATTTTGTACTGTGATTTAGATGGGTACACTGTTGATGAATTAGTGGAATAGAAATATTCCGAGCATCGCCTTTAGTGGCGTGATAACGCATGGGTTTTGCAGTTTACCTTAATCGCTGTCGACAATCATTTCATCTTTTCTCGCTAAAGACATGCGTTGGTATGATGTTTCAATAAATTTACCAGCCAGTCGGTGCGTTTTGATTCTGTTCAGTCTTCTTACGAGCTTATCTGATGACGGATAGACCTAGAAATACGTGTTAGAGGATGGAAAGAGACTCGAATTGAATCGAAACACAACCGTCTATGTTTATTTTGTAGTAATAAGTATTTTAAAAGTATATACTTACGTATCATACAGATAATGAGTACAATTGGATAAACATGTTTCTGTTGCATTATTGATACAATAATATTTAATAGGTGGAGCTAGAAATACTATACTAAGTTGGTGCCAAGAAACACCAAATTTGACTAGAAATATTATAAAGCATAACCAAATATGCCACCTTCCTAAAACTCCTATACATTTTTGTATAATATCTTCTTGTTCTGCTTCTACTTCTGTGGGTGTAGCTGTTTCTTTTTCTTTCCCATTTTGTACTAAAACAAAAAGAATAGTTAATTAGGAATATTATTCTTGATTATTTAAACGATTTAAATAAACTACTACTAACAACATTAATAAAAATACTATTTTTTAATGCTTTTCCTGATTAATCTGACTTTCTTTTTTTCTTGCTTCCAAAATTATTTTATTATTTCCATCACCTATCCATGTATTACAATTTCTTGAGGCAACCCTTTGGGTACGTTCATGACGGAGACCATAACATCGTATCCTCGCCTATATCATAGCATCGTACTCTTCATATTCGTGAACTCTCGCATTTAAATTAATACATTTATTTCACCTACGATCGATACTATGGTACGAGCGATACTATGGAGCGAGGGTCGGCGCCTCGTTGTGAGCGCCCACTAGGGACCGAGCTGTAAGGTCTCATCTCTTGCTGTACTGCTTGTCCATAGCTCGATCCGATACACCAGGGTATCTACTTTAAGCCACAAATCTATTTGTATTTTATACTCGTAGTCAGACTTTTTGTTTTCTGGTCAGAGTTTGAACCATCGATCCAAGAAACCACTCAGAGTTAGTGAAATGAGTGTGATCCTCCGGTTGTCCCGCTTGGCTATCTGGCCCGGTGTGTTAAAATTATTCCTTAATTTTTTTAATATGTACAGTTGTTTGATTTCTTCCTGATGTGTTATTATTTAAAGAGTCAATTGCTTCTTATATAAATTCCTTTGTTATTTATTTGTTTCTTTTCGTTATTTTCAGTACCTTCTTCATCCTCTACTAGTCTTTAAAAATCTGAAATTGACGATAATACACGATTGGACGCCTCCACGTCCATTGCATCAGTTGCGGCAGTTTACATTACAGGACTAATTACAGAAATCTCCCTATTCGAGCGCGCTTTCGGTATTACGCATATTTAAGTATTAAGTACCTAAGTACCAAAGGCGTTGTCAAAATGAAATTGAAACAGGAAAAAAATTTTTCTGCCGAAAGATGTAAATTTCTTAAACATAAAAAGAGAAAAGTGGACTGAGTTAATTTTGAATTAAGGCCGGTCACTCACTATCATGTACATCTGACAGGTACACCTGTACAGGTAGACCTGTCCGGTGTACCTCATAGTATGTGGCGAGAATAACTAGCCTCTCAGGCGACCTGATCCGTCACACACTATCAGGTACCCAGGACAGGTGTACCTGTCAGGTGTACCTGATAGTGAGTGGTTATCCCAATAGAGTTTAAAGGAGTTATTGAAGATTTTGCACAGCGTATTCACTGAATAAAAATACTGCGATGTTTTTAAAAGCGGGACAGTAAATCTCTTTAAGACATCAATAGTCTCTTCAGTATCTTCGTGGTAAAACAAAACAGACAGTCAATATCATCATCAACATATTTGGTTTGACAATCCCTTGTTGATCCTGGCCTGCTTTAAGATTCATCGCCATTCGTTTCCGTCCTTTGTAACTATTTCTACAGGTGTTCCTGTAATTAGATTTTTAGCAATAGTCTTGTCTGGTATTAGTATAATGTATCCAGCTCATCTAATAATTTTAGTTCTTCTTTAGATATTTCTTGAGTGGAATTGTTTTTGAGTCTATAGCATGCACAATTTGTAGGGTTTATTTGTTTTTTGATTTCTTCGCCTGTTTTGTTGGTAGTATTCACCAGCGAGCTAAGACATGTGAAGATATCAACACGTTCAAAGATATAACTTCCAAAGATTGTTTCCCGTTTCTCATTTGTCTTATGTCCATCCAATCAGAACATTTTGTTTACTTTCTGTATATATTTCCACTTTTCCACTTGTGCCATGCATCTATCCATGCAAGGACATGATGAAGTTACACCAAGGGATTGCCGTGTGGAGCGCAGTAGATGCAGCACAAATTTCACCGTTTTTGAGTCAATTTTGGTTTTACTCCCTCGTACTTTTCTGATTGAACATGCAGACGGAGAGCTAGAGCCGAAAAATCATCGTCATAAGTAATATGGAGTTTTTCCTGTGAAATGTGTCCATTGTATATTGACAATTATGACCCCTTTCAGGCTGACACCTCAGTGGATACAGGAAGTAGCAATATAATAAGGGGTGAAAGGGGAAAGTTAGTGCAGTCGTTAAAGGTTTTCACCTCCTATTTTGTTAAACCTTCATCGATTTGCAATAAAATTGACCTCAAGAAACAAAACTGATTTGGTGCCAACTTGCACTTTTACCCTGGGGGTGAATACCACCCCTTCTCTGGATGAAAACTATTTTATTAAAAATAACCCCACAAATCGATAGAGGGACAAATTTTAAGCAAAATTTGATATATCAAGTTATTAAATAAATCAATACTTTTTGAGTTATTAAAGATCAAAGATTTTAATTTTTCGTGAAACAAATGCATGGAGTAAAGCGGTTTTTCATAAATAATTAAAAAACTGTAAGTTTTAACAAAATAGTTATGATTACCAAAATTGAAGATAATAAAAAATCCAATAGATTCTTTACGTGAAAGACCTTTTAGAATTAATTAAAAGTTAGTTATAGTTGATTAATTATGTATTTTTGTTCAGCTAGTACTCAAATCTAAGTACGAGTATTCAAGCTTAAATAACGGGAAACGATGCATTTTCTAAAATATACATACTTACTAAACACTTATCAAAGTATCAAAGTATCAAGAATACCTATCAAGTGAGCTCCAGATGAAGTTGATAACATCAAAGATAAACAAGTGATGATGAAAAGAAGAGAACCATTTCGAATTTTTTAGGAAAAAGTGAAAATTAAAACATACGCTATTTATATATTTATTTTGAAATTAGTTAACAGAATAATTTTCAAAGGAATTTCGGGAATGAAGTTAGGATTATAATTTAATAATTAAATTTTAATTTTTAATAATATTTAATTTTTCTTTTGCAGTTTTCAATGTTTTTTCACTAATTAATTTCACAGCAGTATCTGTATTAATTGTACAATTTATTTTAAGCACGCAGGTGTATTCTATTGCCATGTTGAAAACAGTTATATTTTTTGTAGTATAATAATATCTATATTTTATATTCATTACAAACGCCGACTCCGAAATGACAGTAGCAAGTATTTAAATACCTATACAACAGCGTCTATTTAAGATCACATGCGTGAAGTTACGGATGATAAAAAGAACATATTAATTAATTGTATGTTAGTAAAATATTATTTTTATATTATTTTGAATATTATTAAATTTTTTCTATCAATATAAACTGAATATGTCCAGAAACTGGGGGTGTCCAATAATGTGAACATTTGACATATTCGAATACATTTTTGCTAAATTTTACATAAATGTCTTAAAACAATTTAAAAAACTTATATAAATAATATAATAATTAAGCTCCAAATTTTGGGAGCCTAAACTTTGAAAAATGTTTGTAGCATAATGTTTATTGATATTTCTGAGTACTTTGACAAGTGTTTAGTAAATATATTTTATAAAATGTATCGTTTTTTCGTTATTTAAGCTTGAATACTTACATTTGAGTACTAGCCGAAAAAAATATACATTCAATCACCTATAACTCACTTTTTAATTAATTCTCAAAGGTTTTTCGAATAAGAAATCTATTATATTTTTTATTATCTCCAATTTTGATAATTACAACTTTTTTGATAAAACTTATAGTTTTTGAGTTATTTATGAAATACCGCTTTACACCATGCATTTTTTTTTCATGAAAAATTCAAATCTTTGATCTTTAATAACTCAAAAACTATTGATTTATTTTAATAACATGATATAACAAATTTTACTTAAAATTTGTCCCTCTATCGATTTGTGGTGTTATTTTTAATAAAATAGTTTACACCCCCGAGAAGGGGTGGTACCCACCTCCAGGGCAAAAGTGCAAGTTGGCACCAAATTAGTTTTGTTTCTTGAAGTATGCTCTAACTAGTCACCAATTTTCATGCAAATCGATGGAGGTTTAACAAAATAGGAGGTGAAAACCTTTAATGACTGCACTAACTTTCCCCTTTAATCCCTTATTGCTACTTCCTGCATCCACTGAGGTGTCAGCCTGAAAGGGGTCATAAGTATCAATATACAATAGACACATTTCACATGTTAAACTCCATATTACTTATGACGATGATTTTCGGGCTCTAGCTCTTAGACTAATGGTGTAGATGTGCATGTGTGTACAAGTTTATTTACAGTCCTGTCGCCAGGGGGGGTACAACGGCCTTCTTAATTCAGATGGACTTACCCAAGTTTTTTTTTATGTATTTTGGCCCGTAGAACACGAATTTTTTGGGTAACAGTTGATCCGGATGTCGATAAGATTGTTATAAACAAAGAAGTTGAGGAATTACATAACAGCGATTTCTCGCAAAACAAAACAATTTTTTCTATTTTCTGGGTCATTCTAACCAAAAAATGTTCCTACAAGTTTTTTCGTAGGATGCATAGTTTTCGAGATAAACACGGTTGAACTTTCAAAAAATCGAAAAATTGCAATTTTTGAACCCGAATAACCTTTGAATAAAAAATAAAATAGCAATTCTGCTTACCGCCTTTAAAAGTTTAAGTCATATTTTATCTGTTTTGAATATTTGCATTGCTAAAAATTTATTTTTTGATTGTTAAAAAAAGCTATAAACACATAGTGTTTCCCGTGCCTAATACATGCGTTTTAATGCATGCTACGTAGAAATAGCCCCGCTTGCACTTTTACCTCCTCTACCTACTCATTCGATTTTAAATGAGAAATAATTGAAAACATCACTCAAGCACTAGGTGTTTACTGTTTATAGCTTTGTTTTAACAATAAAATAATAAATTTTTAGCAATACAAATAATTAAAACCGATATAATTTGACTTGAACTTTCAAATGCGGTAAGCAGAATTGCTATTTTATTTTTTAATCAAAAGTTATTCGGGTTCAAAAATTGCAATTTTTCGATTTTTTGAAAGTTCAACCGCGTTTATCTCGAAAACTATGCATCCTACGAAAAAATTTGTAGGAACATTTTTTGGTTAGAATGGCCCAAAAAATACAAAAAAATGTTTTCTTTTGCAAGAAATCGCTCTTATGTGATTCCTCAACTTCTTGGTTTATAACAATCTTATCGACATCCGGATCAACTGTTACCCAAAAAATTCGTGTTCTACAGGTCAAAATACATAAAAAAAACTTGGGTAAGTCCATCTGAATACAGGAGGCCGTTGTACCCCCCCTGGCGACAGGACTATTATGTATGAGTGTCTGTTATGTCTAATTAACAAATTTACATTTAATAGCGTGGCTACAGCCCCTATCTCAATGCCTAAGTTGATCTGCGGATGCTTATTTCGTTATAAAATATTCAGACCTGTCTTGTATACTCCATACGAAGTTCCTTATTGGTCATTGGGATGCGCCCTGTTGGGCATGAGAACTTCCCTGTCCAATATGGCCTACGTGGTTGAACTCAGTCTCATATTGGCACGAGCGCTCTATCCTTATTTGAAGCGCACTTAAAGAAAGGCCGAAACACTATCACAAATAGATAATGATGTACACACAAACTCGTGTATATCATTATTATCCATTTATTAAACGGCGTTGATAAGATAATTTGTTCTAGTCCCTATAAGTGCTAGGGGAAAACTTAAAAGATTAATAACACAATAAATTAAATAAATTGTCAAATCAAAAACAATACAGGATATGTTTGCTGCATGTGTATATGGAGCCAATGTTGAACGTAAAAACAAAAATTATTACTATTAAAAATATATACTTAAAAATATTACTATGACGAGATTTGGATAATTTGAATCAGTAGACTGAGAGTTAAAAATGTATTTTATAATTATATACCAAAAACTGACGTTTTTTTTCAAGTATTCAAGTATCAATATTTCAATAACTACCTGTTCTGAGGCGTCTGTGTGTTTGTAATCATGTGAATTGTTTTTGCAAATCATTGGGTAGAGCGAGAGGAATGAAAAAGAATACGGTAGGAAAGGCGTAACAGAATATGAACAGGTACAAGTAAAAGAAATATAGAAGGAATACTTCTACTCTAATTCTGAATAAGGAAAAAAGAAGAAGGAGAAGAGAAAGAAGAAATAAAGTGTCAAATCAAGGAATAAATCAAGGTATACTAACTGATAAAAAATGGAGAAGAAAAAAATAAACGAACAACTATACCAACTGATAAAACAAATAAGTACATACATAACTAAAATTAAAACTCTCTGTACCCTGATTTTCTGTGTTATTTTTTCTCTCTTATATATTTTCATTAGCTCCTGGTTTGTTCTTTTGCGCCCTTCCCTGTTAGCCTCCTTTGTACCACCAAAAACTGTTCTCAAAGATTTTCCTCTCTAAGATCTGTAGATTTTTTTCTTCTTTCTGATTCATTGTCCAAGCTTCACATGCATGCAACACCGTTGGCCTCACTATTGCTTCATAAGTTCGAATCTTGGCTGTCTGGGCACGTTTTTGCCTTCAACAGTGCGTTTAATGATCCTACTGTGTTGCTACCTTTCAACAACTGTTTATCTATTTGTCTCTCTTTGCCCCCTCTATTTGTAACTGTTACTCCAAGTACTCAAATTTATGTTACGTTCTCAAATTTATACCCTCTATCATTCATCCTTAGAGTGATCCATTGATTTTCTTCAGCATTTTCCTCTCTCATTTCCATATACTAAAAATTATTTTTTTCTTGATTTATAGTCAGGCCCTATTTTCTAGCTTCTTCTTCAAATTTTGTGAATATTCTTCGAAATTTTTTTCTTAAACGCGTCAGAAACGCCATGTCATTTGAAAAACCTATGCACTTTTTTTTGTTCAGAATCGTGCCGCTTTTTTGGATTTTGGCTCCTCTAATTATCTTTTCTAGAACTAGGTTGAATAAGTCTGTTGATAGGGGGTCTCCCTGTTTTAATCCTCTATTGACGTTAAACTAATTTGAAAAACTTCCTTCTATCATTACTGTATTGACTTTCTTCCTCCTCTTCCTTCTATCATTCATTGACTGTAGATATTATTTAACGTCATTTTAACTAATCGTATCAGTTTCTCTGATATTCCTAGTGATCTCATTACTTCGTATAGTTCGTTTCGTGAGATGGAGTCGTAGGCCGGTGTAAAATCAATAAAAATCATATGCAAAATGTAGATTTTGATCATAACTGTTGTAAATAACTTTAGCATAAAAAATTGATCGTCTGTTCTTCTTTCCTGGTATTTTCTTATTATGTACGTTTCGTAGGTTTTTATTCTTAAAATTTTTGCCAATACTTTATATACTGCTTCTAATAGTGAGACGCCTGTGTAATTTCCCAAATAGTTTTATCACCTATCTTGTGAATTGGGCAGATGAGTACTGTGTTCCATTGCTCTGGCATTTTTTAATTTTCCCATATTTTTTAAATTGTTATTTATACATCAGGATATCTGATTTTTGCCAATACGTTATATACTGCTTCTAATAGTGAGATGCCTGTGTAATTTCAGATCGAAGATAAGTCACTAGAGATAGCGGGAATAGAGCGCCTCACGCTGGCCTGCATTAATCGGGGTAGGATTTCATGTGGGAGTCCGTGTACCCAGGACTCTGGAGTTTTATGGAGATTCAATACAAAACTGGAGTTTTGTGAAAATTAGATATAAAATCAGTGTACAAAGTCGTTAATCGGGAGTGTTTGGGTCGCTGATTACGAATATCATGACGACGATGGCCTCCGATGCACCTGATGACCAACACGAACCTCGTCTCCTGGAATTTTGTAAAAAATTTATATAAAATTAGTGCAAACGTATAACTCGGAGACTTTTGGCGTCTTAGAGGTTTTGACTGGTATGCGTCGGAGATCATTGCCATCATATTTGTGAACAGCGTCCCCAAAACCCCGACTATTGAGTTTGCACTAAAATTTGTATCGAATTTCCATAAAACTCCAGACGAGTACTATTATGGGCACCAGGTGCCTAGGATATCATCGACGTCATGATATCCGCGTTCAGCGATACCAAAAACTCCCAAGAAATAATATTGAACTCATGGGTCCCAGTGAATTCGTAACTATTTTAATCTCCCATCCTAATTACAGGCCAATTGGTAACTCTGGCTCTCAGGTAATTTTTCGGTAACCAATCAACTACCGGTGAATTCGTAACCAAATGAAGGTACATATAATCTTTTAGACTTGAAGTAAACATATGAAAAATCTCTTTGCTTTTAAATTATCAGATGGATTTAAATAACTTATCATTGCTAAACATCTAAAAATTGAATTTACAATTACTTGATAAAACCAAGCTCGTGTAGAGCTATACTTGATGGAAATAATATTTATAACACGTGTTAATGAAACACTATAATATTGTTTCAATTATTTTATTAAGATATTTCAATTTTTGCTATTTTTTATAGGTACATATATAATACAAATATAATGTTTTTAAGCAAACCAAGAAACATTTGGTTATATTTAAGGTATTAGATTTAATCAATGGTTTCGAATTCACCTAAAGAAAGTTTCGAGTTGGCAGGTCAGGTAATAGAAAAGTTACGAATTGGCCGGTGTACATTTTGATTTGAAAATTTTTATCATTAAAAGTTACGAGTTGGCGCGTGTTCGAACTCATTTCGTTCAACTATTTCCGAATTACAAATTTATCACTTTTCATTTCTTCGAAATACATTTTATCTACTCTATCTCATATTATGTATACGTTTTTAGTTTGTGAAAACTGTCATTAAAGATAGCAGTGCGTGAAGGATTTAAAGTGTGCGTGAAGTAACAATGTATTTTAAATGGGATTTACTTTTTCGCACTGTTTTTTGGCACACTTTCATATAATCAAATATCTTTAACTTTCGCCTTGTCATGCTGATGACATGTGAGCAATAAATTACAACAAAAGTTTTGACAGTTTTGTGGTTTGAAAGAAGTTGGAATTTTTAAATGTCAAAGTTCTAAAAATTGTAGAATATAAATGAATTCCAGTGACGAGGAGTTACAGTTTTTTAGATGACCCCACTTAGGCGTTAAAATCTCCTAAAATGATGACGAATTCACGATTCGGAATAGCGCGAACAGTTTCTTCTAGACGACCATAGAACCTGTTGATTTCTTCTTGTGCAGCTGTTGTTGGAGCGTATACCTGGACAAGGTGTAGGGTATTGGTGGATATTCTCATTTTAAGGGTAAGGGATATTATTCTGTCATCAATAGTATTATATCCAATTACGCAGTCGTTAAGTTTATAGGGTACAATTATTGCGACTCCATTTGTACTTTTGTTATCTGTTTATCTTACTGTTTATCTACGATAAACAAATAAAAAACTGTAACTCTTCGTCACTGGAATTCATTTCTATTGTACAATTTTTAGAACTTTGACATTTAAAAATTCTAACTTCTTTCAAACCACAAAACTGTCAAAACTTTTGTCGTAATGTATTGCTAAAGATGTCATCACCATGGCAACGCGAAAGTTAAGGATATTTGATTATATGAAAGTGTGCCAAAAACAGTGCTAAAAAGTAAATCCCATTTAAAATACATTGTTACTTCACGGACACTTTAAATCCTTGACGCAGTGCTATCTATAATGACAGTTTTCACAAACTACAAACTTATACATAATGTAATATGAGATAGAGTAGGTAAAATGTGTTTTCCTTGTTTAATAATGCAATTTTCATTTCCTCATCATTATTTTTGTTCACAATGTGATACAAAGTAGCAAAATTGTCACACAAGAAACGCCGCTCAAGAAACTTCAGCTAATGTAGAATTTTAAAGAGTTGGTAGTTTCTAAAGCGAATAATTTAATAATAATTGGTGCTCTAATTACTCGAGTGGTGTCTCGTAAATTACAAATTACACACCGCGTTTTTTAACATCATTTAGTCCAATTAATATTTTCCTAGCAACGTAGGTTTATCCCGCGTATCTTATTACTTCCTGCGATTTCTGGTTTCAACTATAATTGAACAAAATTATATCTTATATAAAATGTCATTAAATAAGATGTTTTCCCAGTCTGCAGCAAAAATTACCATACTTGAATATCAAATAGATATTTCAGTAATCGCACTGGTCTCGACAAATTACCTAGGTACTTATTTTACAAAACTAGTCAATAAAATTACAACGTTGAAAAAAAGGAACAAAACTCGTGACTTATTACTTACAGCACGACATTGGTATTCACAACGTGTTTGTAGACTTCAAACAGGCAAACGACTCAGTCAAAAGGAACACTATACTATATATTGGCTGAATTGGCAATACCACACAAGCTAATTAGACTCATTAAAGCCACAATGGATGAAATTCAGGCATGTGTACGAATACAAAACCACCGGACAGACTTTTTCAAAATCTGGCAAGGACTGAAGCAGGGAGGCCTAAACATTGTTTAACCTGGCACTGGAGTATGCGGTTAGGCAAATGCATATCGGACAAGGGAACCTACTGACCAACAGCACTGTTCAACTGGCCGCTTATGACGATGAGATTAATATTATGAGTAGAACATCAACAGGAGCACAGGAAACATAGGCAGATTTAAAAACGCAAACGAAAAGGATAGGTCTGGAAATTAACACAGAAAATCAAAAATAGTGATACAGACGAGAAGAAATATAGTCTCACAAAATATTATACATGAAGATGACATTGAAACGGTTGGAAAGTTTACACACCTGAGAGTAGAAATATAAATATGCCCACGGATCAGAAGATGGAGAAATACGAAAGAGAATAACGCAGGCAAACAGAGCGAACAGAGCAGTAAGCAGCGACGCACATTTTGCCCTCTCCCATATATTTCAGTCTAAAAATGTCCACCGAAATACAAAGATGAGAATCTATAAAACCTTAATTCGACCAATAACTTGCTATGGCAGTGAAGCATGGGTCCTGAAAGAAACAGCCAAAAACAAACTCGACACATTCGAAAGGAAAGTACTGAGGAGAATACTAGGACCTGTGAGGTAAAACGAAATCTTCAGAATTCGATACAACAACGAACTTTATCAACTTTATAAGGAAACACCCCTGTCAGACTTCATTAGAATACAAAGATTGCAATGGGCCGGACATGTGATAAGAATGGGAGAGGATAGGTTACCAAAAAGAGCACTGAACGCTGGAATGCAGGGAAAAAGACCGGTTGGAAAGCCAAGAAAGCGCTGGGAAGACACAGTAAACAGCGACGCACAAGCACTTTTAAGAGTCCCTGTATGGAGAAGAGCAGTCACAGATAAACAAGGTGGAGACAAAAAATAAAGGAGGCCAAGGCTCAATTTAGGCTGTAGTGCCGTAGAAGAAAAAGAAGTCCAATTAATATTTTCCTAGCAACGTAGGTTTATCCCGCATATCTTATTACTTCCTGCGATTTCTGGTTTCATATTAACTATAATTGAGCAAAATTATATCTTATATAAAATACCATTAACTAAGTTGTTTTCCCAGTCTGCAGCAAAAATTACCATACGTGAATATTAAATAGATACTTCAGTAAGTCGCACTGGTCTCGACAAATTACCTACTTATTTTACAAAACTACTCAATAAAAATTACAAAGTTGAACAAAACAAAACGAAACTCGTGACTAATTACTTGATTATAAGCTGTGTTAAAAAATTGTTTTTTATTGATTAATTATATGTAATTTGTACTTATCTCACTTTCGGATATGACTCTAAATTCCGTTTATGACTCTAAATGTGTTGGTATTAGGCGAGCAGCGAATCCACACGAAGTGCTTTGGTTTTCGATAAACCTAAAACACGCCGTCAACCGGAAAAATTTGGACAAAGGTATTCACTGGGATAAAACCCCATTCCTAATTCTTATATCGAAGTCATTTTCCGTTTAATTAACACACAGTTACTTGATAGTCTCCAAAAATTGTCTGCGTCCTGTGATCTAGTGCTTTGTAGTCATGCAAGATATGGGTGACGGTGTTAGTCCTCTACTGATTCAGCTTGACAAGTTCTTTACCCTGTTAGCGTATGTCCATCTTATATACATTTTGCCACTTGCTTATTGGGTATACTTTTCTAGTGAGAATTATGCTGTGTTCAGGTCCAGGATTTTCCCTGTCCCAGAAGGTGTTTTTTTGGTGCTATTACGCTTGGCTCTGGACCAAAGTATTTTGTATGTGATTCTTTTCTGGCAAATTCCCAACTCTTTCATTGACATGTATTCCCCGACCATCTAGCATATATACCAATATGACACTGGTATATTCCGTCAATCTATCGAGTTCTTTTCGGCATTCACACACTAGCAGTGGCGTGCTGGCCATATAAATGAATCGGTGCAGTCACCGAGAGGCCGCGGCCGGTCAAATAGGTTTATTTCACAAAAAATTTTAGATGTAACAAAAAAAATATTTTTTAATTTCTAATCGAATGTTAATTTTGGTAATACTATTAATAAAACATTTCAAAAAAATTATTTTAATTGTAAAATACAGTTTAAGTAAATGAATGAGACTCTATATACATAAATAGATTACTATAGATAATATTTATTTTCATATATACAAGTATACCTATTTATGGCTTTTTAATTTCCTTCAAACTCTGTAGAATAAAAAATGGAAACACGCCTTGCATATTTTTGACAGAATTACCTATGTGAAGTATCGAAAAACTATTTGATCAAGACAAATCATTTTATGATTATATAAGCTCTCTACATCCTAGAAAATGATGCAATAAAAATGGTACATATACCTTTAACGGCATTTAAATCATTTACTGAAAAATTAAGAAATTTTTATCCTACCATAATATGGTATTATCTGCGACTGCAATTAGAGAAAAACTCGTGGATTTTGCTGATAAATGGATTGTATTAAAAAATAGGATTATCCAAAATACTGAAATTATAGAAGATCGAGTTAATGATGAATATAGTCTACAGAAAATATGAAGGATGATATTATTAATGTAAATGATAATGAACATGAAGTAACTAATAACAATGTTGCTGATATCGTGAAAACTTCACCGCCATGTGGCACTAAAAAGTGTAAAGATTGTATGTATAGCTTGCTGTTACGCCGTTTTGCAAGTACAGCTTATATAGTTGTTCTATTTTATCTGTGCCCATGCGTCATGATTCATTTTCAATCAAATTAAATCAAAACATAAAGTGAAACGTACGTCGATGTGTATACCTATACATTGTGTATACTGTATACTATATACTATATACTATACACATCGACGTACGTTTTACTTTATGTTTTGATTTAATTTGATTGAAAATAAATCATGGGGCATAGGAAAAGATAAAATGGAACAACTATATCAGTGTGCTTATCCAAATTTAAATTATATAGGTATTTATTAACTCTTTCAGTTACACAAGTATTTTGCGAAAGAAGCTTTTCAATGTTGAAATACATAAAAAATCGGTTAAGAAGTAGGTACTTTAACACAAGATCACTTGGAAACATGTATGCTAATGGCTATACAAAAAGAAGCTTTTTATGAGTTTAAAAATGATGAAATAAGCGAAGAATTTGTTCAAAAATCTACTTTATTGCGGAAATTATTGATGGAGAGTTAAGTAATTATTTTATAAAATAATTGCGAAAGAATGTTTGGATTATTGCGTTGTATTAACATTTTAAATGTGTATTGTTAAATTAGAGTATTTTATTTTATTTTATTTGCACTGTAGCTACTTGTACATAATTGAAAAATTCTCAAAATTTTATTTTACTCTTATCTTAATTACATCAAATTCATATTATGTTATTATTTATTCAGGAAATTATTTTTTCTGCCTTACAGCATACAATATTGTCATAAATGTCATTTATTATTTGTAAGATTGCTTATTCTTAAATAAAAAAATATAGCAAATTAAAAAAATCATTGAATTAAAGGTTTTATGTTTGATTTAAAAATAATTTATATTTTTGTTTTTTTATTTTATAAATAACTAATAAAACATCCTGATAATAGAAGGTAAAATGAGGATGGGAGGCCGCTTTTCTATAAAATTACCGGACCGCTTGAAAAGTTCCAGCACTCCACTGCACACTAGCCTAGAATCTTACCTACCTTAATCCTCCTAAGTGAGTAAATCAAAATTTAAAGCCTCCGCTACATGATCCTGAAGAAATCTGTGTTATAAATTTATTACTAAGCTGTTATTTTTAATTAATAACAATGGGCGGTGAGATCGTATTGACGCGGCTGTAAATGTGAGTGCACAATTGGACTGCCAGAATAGCATCTCTCTCGCACTCAGCATTTACGGCCGTCTAACACGTGCATGGCGCGCATTGTTATTACTTAAAAATAACAGCTTACTAATAAAATAATGACAAAAATGTCTTCATGATCTTGTAGGGGGGCATTAAACTTTGATTTAGTCACTTCCTGACTTTCATAATAATAACTTTTAACCGAGTTATGAAGCCTTGAAAATCGCCATTTTTCGTTTTTTTTCAATTTTAAATTGCTTATAACTCGAAAACGATCAACTTTCAACAAGAGTCCCCATAACCGCTTGACTATCGCTGCATATTATATTGATTCGCTTAAGTTGATAAAGTCTTATATTAATTTCTTTTGCACAATGCAATACATTACATTAATATATTCCTGGAATACGTGGAATAAAAATTTATATTCCACCACTGCATATTCTGAAACAAAATTCTTCTTCAGTTTTAGAACCGCCTGTCTACCCGGTGTAACCCTGAAGGCTAAATTGTGTGTTATGTGTGCTCTGTCCCACTCCCCTTGTGAGCAGATGCCTACCTGGAAAAGTACTTTAGGCCTGTATCTGGGTACCATATTAGCAAAAGTTAGTATCCAAATCCATACGGGATCCCTAATTCCATGTATGATGTTAGTGTGTCCTGGTATAAACGGACGTTTACACCAGGTTCATTAGGTCCATTACGTTGTTCAGTTCTTCACGTATATTTAAGTATAAATTCCATTTTCACGCTCACAAATACAACAGCACTAAAAATGCGAGTGGCACAAAGGCGCATGGAGAGATCGATTCTCGGCGTAACAAAAAAAAGACAAAATAAGGAACCAAGACCTGAGGAAAAGAATAGGTATTTATCACTGACGTCGTCGAACATATACCTATGTAAGCTGAAATGGAATTGGACAGGTTAGTGTACGTTCATAATGGGGATCATCGCATCGTATCCTCGCCTACAGCATAGCATCGTACTCTTCATATCAATAATGCATTTATTTTACCTAGGTAAAATGTAAAATGCTTTGCTCTAGGCGAGGATACGATGCCATGGTCTCCGTTATGAACGTACACTGTACACTTTTACGTAGCGAGACTAAAAGACTCAAGATGGACCAGAAAACTAATTGACTGGCGCCCAAGAGAAGACATACGCAGCACAGACAAATGATGATTCCATTTTCGCCTCCACTAGTGGCGAAGCGTCCATGTAACCACTGTTACCATTGGTAACAGTTACAAATCTTGCAAATAAATATTTTATGACTACTACGAAATAATTCCATTTATATTTTTTACCAACAGAAATTCTTGTTAATAGTACCTAATTCAGTAAATAGCCAACTAGACGCACGAAAATATTGGCGAGATATGTGAATCCATGGCACGTTATCATATGCTGTTACCATTACTGGCACTGGTAACGGTAACGCAGGAGAAACCTCGCTATCGCTCGGGACTAGCTCTGAAAATTTTGAAGCAGCGACCGCGACGGGTCTAGAGACGGCGGCGGCGCGCGGGCACGCTGTGCATATCAGTATTGTAACCATTTTGAAGATTGGTAACGTTCGTTTAGTACCTATTATATATATATATTATATATATACCTATGTATAAAAAAAAAAAAAAAAAAAAAAAAAAAAAAAAAATACAAATTGTCAAATTGACGTCGAAGTACTTATCAAAGTTTTTTAGAAAAAAATTGATTTTTTAGTTACTTTGGAAGCTGTAAAGGTGCAAGAGAATATATTTATATCAAAATATATATAGTAATTATTATTACGCAAAGAAATAGTGAATTCCTCACTGAAAGAAAACTATATTAGTACATGGTGATAAACATAGATATCAAAATCTTTATTTCGTCTCGTTTAGTATCCTTTTTTAGTGATTTAATTGACCATAATATAAAGGATTACATTTATATCCAGATAAAGGTAAAAATTGTTAGTGTTCAAGAAATCAGTGAAGCTCTTACTGAAGAAGTGACACAAATAGACGTCAAAACTTTAATAAAATCTGTTGATATCCCGTTAAGAGAATCCCGTTAACGGTCTCAAATCATACGAAAGTGTGAAACGAACTCTCCTTGATGATCCCATCAACTAGTTGTAATATATATAAACGTTAACCCCATGGAGGAGGATTTTATAACAGGCATCCAAATTCAAATAGGTTAGAACATTTCTATTTATTTTAGTAAGAACATCTGTGTATGTATCCTGTATTTCTTTAGTGTTAGTAGTTAGTACTCCTGCCACCTCCACGTGGTTAGGGGGCGGGCAACCACTCCACTGCCATAAGTCGGGGTCCTCCCACAATAAGCTCAGTGGTAGGGCTAAGAGCACACTGAAGAAATTGTAGGTAAAAAAGTGGAAAAAATGGGAGATAAAAAGAAAATTACTTCTTTTGGAGGTAATTCATCTCAAATAGATGACATAATTGAAAATAGTTTTAGAATTAGTATTAATACCTTATCTCAAAATAATAATAATGAAATATTAGATAATAGTATTGTAGATAATAATATAAATAATACTGAATTAAATATAAATTTGAATGAAAATATTGATAATACTAAAACAAAAATTAAAGACTTACTTGACTTCATTGAAGGTGAAATGGAAATAGGTAAAAGATTAAGTAAAATAGGAAAAGATGATTTAAAAAATAGAATAATGTTATTAGCAATGGAATATGGAAATATGGAAGGACAAATAAAAATATTAAAAGAAGAAAATAATAGACAAAGAATAGAATATGAAAAATTAAGAACAATAACACAAACACAAGAAACGAAACAAACATATGCTGCAATAACATCAAAACCAATAAATAATAAAACTGAAAATCAAAAACTAATAGAGACACAAAAACAAATAAACACTCTTTTTATAACAAGTGAAACAGCACAAACTGGAAGAAAAGTACAAGAAGAACTTACGAAAGTTCTAGATCCAGAAAAAAATAAATTAAAAATAAACAAAATGAGAACATCAGGAAGAGTATTAATAATTGAAACTCCAACACTAGAAGACATTGAAAAAATAAAAAATAATGAAAAAATAAAAGAAAAATTTAAATGTGAACTTCCAAAAAAAAGAAAACCACTAGTAATAATGTATGATTTACCAAGCAACGAAAAAGAAGAAATTATATTAAATAAAATATATACTCAAAATTTTGAAAATATAACAAAAGAAGACTTTACAAACAATTGTAAATTAAAATTTAAGACAGGACCAAGAGAGAAATCTACGGTCCATTATGTATTAGAAGTGTCACCTGATATAAGAAAACAATTAATAATAAATAAAACATATGTTGGTTTTACAAGTGTAAACACAAAAGATTACATAGTGGTAGCAAAATGTAATAAATGTAATGATCTAGGACACGTAAGCAAACACTGTAATAAAGAAACAACATGTAACCATTGTGGTGAAAATCACGAAAGAAAAAATTGTAATAAAACAGAACAGCCAAAGGTATGCATACCTTGCAAACACAGAGGAAAACAATGTAATAAAGAAAATAAAAATTGTACAACTTATGCTCTACTTTTAAATCGTCTAATTCAAAAAACAGACTATGGTACATAAATATTATTTAAAATTTAATTAAAATTAAAATTAAAATGAAAATTAAAATTAAATTTGAAATTAAAATTAAATTAAAATTAAATTTTATAACATTAAAAATTAATATAATAAAAAATAAAAAATTTCAAAAACATAAAAACCAATGTGATGCAATGGTTAAAAACAGAGTCATGAGAACAAAAAATCATACTTTAAATGCTAAAAATACAAAAAATATAAATCATAATATAAAACAAAAATACTTTAAAAATAATAAAAATTATTGTATCAGAGAAGAGGGAATAAACTCAGATAAAATAATTAAAAATAATAAAATACACAGATATGGTGATAAAATACTAAAAATGAAAATTTATTCGATTCTAATAAACACGGAAACCAAAATGAAATTAATAAAAAAAAAACAAACCAAATTAATTAATGACAAACAAAACATTCAATATAAAAATAGGACAAATAAATGGTATGAGAAGTATCACAGTACTACATGAAATAAGAAAAACAGCAGAAGAAAATAGTCTTGATATGGTTTGCATTCAAGAACCATACACAAGACTAGGAAAAATTCAACACATGCCAATTAATGCACAATGTGCAAGCATAGGAGAAAATCCAATGGCGGTAACCGTATTATTCAATAAAAATATGAGACTTCTAATTCTAAAACAATTTAGTGATCGACACTGTATCTGTGTAGAATTGCTAACAAAAGCAGGTAAATTTATCATAGCTAACCTATATTGTCAGTTCTGTGAAGATATTGATGAATACGTGGAAAAGATAAGAGCTATATTTATAACGTATAGAGAGGAAAAAGTTATAGTTGTAGCAGACGTAAATGCAAAATCAATATTGTGGAATTCAACTCAAACAGATCAAAAAGGATCATTAGTAGAAGATATGATTAATGAACTAGAGTTGATAGTACACAATAAACCAGGAAACCCACCAACTTTTCAAAACAGAGCTGGTGCGGCTAGCAATATAGATATAACAATATCAAATGTTGCAGTAGCACACCTAGTTAAGGATTGGAAAGTGATGGAGCATGCAACAATAAGTGATCACAACCTTATAACTTTCAATCTTAATAACCTAAATCCACGTAATACGGAAATATCTTCGGTAAGATACAATATAGGTAAAGCAAATTATGAACTATTAAAGTCTGAGTTTCGACCACCTTGTCTGGTACAAAGGGGATCTAATATAAATATTGCAACAAAAGAATTAACCAAACAAATTAAAAAAGCAATGGATATAGCAATACCAAAAATAAAAGAAAATAGTAAAGTAAAAAACTCAGCCTGGAAGGAAAACCTAACAAGAATGAGAAGCAGAGTTAGATATGCGCGAAAGCGATATCAACGATGTGGTATCTATCTTGAGAGGCAAATCCTTCTAGGTGAGTATAGAAGACTAAAACAAGAATATAAACAAGAAATAAAAATAACAAAAGCTAAAAGTTGGGAAACCTTCGTATCAAGACACTTAGAATTAGATATGTGGGGAATACCATATAAAATAGTTTCTAAAAAAATTAGATGTCCGACAATGCTTTCTACTTTAAAAAAAGAAGATGGAACATTTACAGAAAGTTGGGAAGAATCGGCCGAAACATTACTTAATGTATTATTACCTCCAGATAAATTAGAAGGAGAAACAGTAGAACAAAGAAATATAAGAGAAGAAATGATACAAGAATACCAAATAGAAGAAGAAAGAGAAATAGAGGAATTCACAGAAGAAGAAGTATATGAAAGTATGAGAGAAATGAAAAGAAAGAAGGCACCTGGACCGGATAATATTCATGTTGAAATACTTCAAGCATTGTCGGAACAAATAATTCCAGTACTAACATCATTATATAATGAATGTCTTAGACAAAGAAGGTTTCCCAATAATTTTAAACAAGCAG
The DNA here is from genome assembly GCF_917563875.1 of Diabrotica virgifera virgifera. Lineage (NCBI taxonomy): Eukaryota > Metazoa > Arthropoda > Insecta > Coleoptera > Chrysomelidae > Diabrotica > Diabrotica virgifera. The sequence continues at coordinate 199,698,202 of NC_065448.1, read as the reverse complement.
AAGTTATAATAATACATAAAGGGGAAGATAAAGATCCTGCCTTACCGAAATCATATAGACCGGTATGTTTATTGAATACAATGGGAAAATTACAAGAAAAATTACTATGTAAAAAATTAAATCAAATAAGAACAGAAATTGGATTACATCCTGGTCAGTATGGTTTTAGGAAAGGTAGATCAACAGAAGATGCAATAAATAAAGTATTTGAAATAGTAAACGAAAGCATAAAAAAGTATGTTTTAATGATCTTTATAGACGTGTCTGGGGCTTTTGACAATCTTTGGTGGCCGTCATTCTTTGAAAGACTTCGAAGAATGAGATGTCCAAAGAATCTGTACGGAAGTCTCAGAAACTACTGTCAAGACCGATATGCAAGCCTAAGCTGTCCAACAGGAAAAAAGACAAAACATATCACAAAAGGATGTCCACAAGGATCAGTTTGTGGACCTATGTTCTGGGATGTAATGCTAGAGGAACTGTTGGAACAATTGACTATAGATCCTGAAGTGCTTGGAAGCATAGCATATGCAGATGATTTGTTGTTGATCATAGATGCAAACTCAAGAAGAGAATTAGAAAATAAATCAAATGAAGTATTAATAAGAGTAAATGATTGGATGAATAAAGTAAAATTAACAATATCAGATTCAAAAACAACATATAGTTTAATAAAAGGAAATTTACAAAGAGATCCAATTATAAAAATTAGAGGGAAAACAATAAAAAGAAAAATGGAAACAAGATATTTAGGTATTATAATAGACGAACAAAAATTATTTACAAAACACATGAATTGTGTCTGTGAAAAAGCAACAAAGATCATGCATAGCATTGCTAGTCTAGCACAGAAGGAATATAGAATTTCGTTCCGACAGATGAGAATATACCTAAGTACAATACTTGCATCAATTGTAGGGTACGGTTCAAGTGTATGGGCACATAGATTAATAAATAAAAAAATCGCAGAAAAATTAAATAGAGCTCAGAGAGGATTTCTTGTAAGAATGACGGGAGCATTTGGAACAACTGCAACACAGGCACTCACAGTTTTAACTGGAGTAATGCCAATGCATTTAGAAACACAAAAAAGAGCATGTAATTATTGGCTAAAAAAAGAAAAATATGAAAAAATAATACAAATAATAGGATTAGATATAAGAAATAAAAGAGAATTAAAAGAAATAATAAATAGAAAAAGACAAAATGAATGGGAAAATTCAACAAAATCTAGACGTTTATACAATTTTATACCAATATTAGAAAACATTCCAAATTATTTTAATCCAAAACAAGGTTTAATACACTTTTTAACAGGACATGGACCGTACCCAACATATTTGGAAAGATTTAACTTAAAAGATGATGCATATTGTGAATGTGGAGAACTAGGTACACCAGAACATATAGTGTTACATTGTGAAAATACTATAGAAAATGAAGAACACAGAGAAATGAGAAGAAGATTAGAAAGAATTGAAATAAGAGATATATTACAAAATGAAGAATATTTTGAAATATTAAACAATCTCACACAAATAATATCTAAAAAACAACAAGAAATCTATAATAATAGAAGAAGACAACCAATAATCCAACCCTGATGAAGTTGAGTAAGATAAAGTTAAAATAAATAAAATAAAATATAAATTCAAAAATAGATATTTACAATTATAATAATAATAATTCAATATAAAATAAATAAATAAAAATAATAATTCAATACATAATTCATAAAAATAAAAAAAAATAAAAAAAAAAATAATAAAAAAAAAAAAACTACCAACTCTCTTCTGAAAATAGAGGGACTGTCTTTATAACTTAGAAGGGAGTTGATAGTACCAAAAATATTTTAAATTGTTTATTTAAATTTGTTTGTTATACGTAATTAAGAGATTATGGCAAATTGTTATTGTAAAAATAGATTTAATAGTTGAGTAAAAAATGTAAAAATATAAAAAAAAAAATATCTGTAATCCCATCAGGAAAAAACGACCTGGATTAGTCACTAGAGGCCAGGTCATATGTATAAATAATAAATAAAAAAAAAAAAAAAAAGTACCTATTACAGATTACAGTGTGCGTACATTTAAACATGGAAGAGTGTTGCTACGTATTGCGTAATTGATCAACTACTATCCGTTGCAAGATAATTCGGATGGAATTCACCAGATTAAGAGACTGGGCCGATATCAAGTGCAAAATGACTGTACTGCCATAATGCTGTAACGAATAGTCACCCTCTTTCGTTACATTAGGTTCAATTTTAAATTCTATCCAAAGTTTAAAGGTACTTTACTAAATGATAAATCTGATTAAATCCGAAATATCTTGCAACGGATAGTACTTGAAAAGTCATTCTACTTGTATATTTTTTTATATATTATTTTAAAGAAAAAAAATTTTCAAAATCTGTTCTTTTTCCTACTTATTCATTTTTTATGTTAATTTTATGGTAAAATAATATGTTTAGTTTGTTTATTATTTATTGTTATACCTGTTAAATATACACAATTACATACATATAATTTGGGAATAGTGATTTGTTTAATTTTATCCCACAGGATTGAAAACAAAAACTTATATTTGGGAGGTTCAAAATATTTTTTTTAAATAAGATTTTTTTACATCTGGTTTTGGTAACACTTTAGAAAAAGTCATGCGTCGCCACTGGCCTCCACCATTATAATAGGAGGTCCAACACCCAGCACGGCTTCCATAGCTCTTCATTTAGGTACATATCTATAGTCACTAGCTCCTTTGCTAATAAAATTAATAGAAGAATACTGTGCAATTCTTATATACATATACGACGCCAGTGTATAAATATATTATATTAATCAAAAGTGTATAAAAATATGTTATTTAAATTATTACATGCACCAGGAAAACCCAGGTAAATTGCAACAACAAAATTACCCTTTTATTTATGCAAAAATTATTTACAAATAGTATAAAATATGGATGGTAATCATACAGTTGTTAAGATATAACTAGCAAAATTCAACTGACCCCGTTATGCAACGAGATTTTTGTATTTGTACTATCTAAGGAATCTCGGATTTTCCTCATCAAAATAGACTTGACGTCAGTAGTTCGTTATAAAGAGAAAGCTAAATAAACAAGTTATCGGTCTTACCCATTTTCTTTTCCAAATAAATATGTGTGTTTGGTGAATTTTAACTAAAGAATTGATTATAGGTATACGTATTTATAATAATCAAATGCCCACTAAACTGGTTAACATATTCGCTGCCACCTGTCGCCAAAAGACGTTTTGCATGCCTGAGTCAGGTGCCACTGTCACCTAAAGGCATTTTGCCTCACTTCAGTGAGGTGCCACTGTCGCCTTCTGGCGTTCACAAATTGTGAAAATAAATAGTTCTTTCGACAGTCAGCTCTACGCATAATTACTTCTAGTTTTCAGGTACCTATGTAAAGGTTCAATTCATACTTTTTTGACTCTGTTGTTTTATTATTTAATATGCTCTACAGGCTTTGTAGGCCTGGGGCTTTACAATTTTACAATTTTACATAATACACATGATAGTATATACCTATTAATGTCTTATTATATTATTTTATTTAATGTCTATGTGAAAATTGCTGCACTATGATGGTTCTCCACTGTATCCTATTTTTCGCCTTCTCGATACAGTCTGTTATTTCCATCGATCCTATATCTTCTTGAAACTTTTCTTGCCATCTTTTTCTTGGTCTACCTCGCCTCCTTGTCTCAACTAGTCTTCTTAGCAACTGGCATTCGTGCTCTATCCATTCTCTCGGCATGACCTGTCCACCTGATTCTTTGTGCTTTTGTGTATCTTGTTATACTTGGTTCGTTGAAGAGCATCCTTAATTCTTGATTGGCTCTTCTTTGCCAACCGTCTTCTGTATTTTCCCCCGAAAATAGATCTCAGTACCTTCCGCTTCCACCTCTCATATCATGTCTTCTTCTGTTTGGTTTAGCCCACATGTCTCACATCCGTAGGTGACTCTTGCTCTTATTACAGTTTTGTATATTCTGGTTTTCGTCTTTCTCGATACGTACTTTGATTTTAATATTTTTTTAAACTACCGAGCTTTCGATTACCTTTTGCTATCCTGTGCTTTAGTTTATTTTGGTCGTGTCCTTTTTCGTCTATTATGACCCCTAGATATGTAAAGTTCTTTAATCTTTTTTGATTTTATACTCTTTTCCATCGAACACTGTTAACTTTAGCATATCTTTATGTTCTCTTTCTGTATTTCCTTCTTCTTCTTCTTCTTAAAGTTCCATTTCCTATCGGAGGTTGGATATCATAATGGCTATGGTCACTATGGTCACTGTATTTCCTAGTACCATGTAGGTATTTAGTTTTTTCTTCATTTATTTCTAGGCCAAATTTTTTTGCCTCTCTTACTATTCTTCTCATGATTCTCTTTAATTCGTTGTTCGTCTTTGCTAGTAGCGTAAGGTCGTCGGCGTAGGCCATGTATTGATGCTCGTTACGGTAGATCGTTCATTGCGTTTTAACGTTTTTATTCTGCTATTCCTTAGAATTATTTCCAAAACCAGATTAAATAATACTGTCGATAGAGGGTCACCTTGTCTAAGTCCTTTTTTGACTACAAACTCTTCGGATTTGTGGCTGTTCCACACTATTTCGTTATTTCTCATATTTAAGGTCATTCTTAAGAATGACTCTGGTGTTTACACTCTTCAAATTTTGTATTGGCTCCCAGAACCGGCCCGTGGGTAATATTTCACCCGTGCGAAATTCTATTGTGCCCCCCCCCCCCAGGGGGCAACTGGTTTTCAAAAGTTCAACTTTATAAGAAAGTTGACAAGTTATACAATTAGATTTTATTTAAAAGTCCTGAATACAGTTTGGAAAATGAATATACAAATTTAATGACTATTAGTCCAGAAAATATTCCGATTCGGATTTTTTGCACAATCTTACTCAAAAAGGAGCCCTTTTAACAAATTTGCATGTTGCCAGGACCAAAAGTTGGTCAAAAATTTTTTAAACGTTTTTTTTTGTTTTTTTCCTAAAATTATTTTTTTTTGCATGGAACAAAGTTTTTTTAGGTTTTTTGGATCATTCCAAACAGAAAAGGTCTTTAGTAACATTTCTCTAAAGTTGATAGTTTTTGACATATAAGCGATTAAAAATTGAAAAATTGCGAAATCGGCCATTTTAACCCTCAAAAACTATGTGAACAACTGAAAATTTGAATGTTGCCAAGGTAAGTAGATATTCTCTAAACATCGATTGATGAAATCCCGAAGAGTTTTTTGCCATACAATATTCAAAACTCCTTTGTTTTTTAATTGCTAATCAAGCACTATTTTCCACCGACAGTATGGTGCAAATGAAAGGAATAAATTCGTTATTTTGTAAACCGGCGACTTTAAGGAAAAATCGCGAAACCGATTTTTATTTTTAAGTTATTATATTGTGGCATATATAGTATACTAGTGACGTCATCCATCTGGGCGTGATGACGTAATCGATGATTTTTTTAAATGATAATAGGGGTCGTGTGCTAGCTTATTTGAAAGGTTCTTCAATTTTCTATTCAGTAATATAAACATTTATATAATTATTTATACAGGGTGTCCTTCTACTTCTTTTTTTGTCAAATAATTTAATTTAATAGAATTTTTTGGACACCCTGTATAAATAATTATATAAATGTTTACATTTCTGAATAGGGAATTGAAGAACCTTTCAAATGAGCTACCACGCGACCCCTATTCTCATTTAAAAAAGTCATCGATTACGTCATCACGCCCAGACGGATGACGTCACTAGTATACCATATATGCCACAATATCATAACTTAAAAATAAAAATCGACCTCTTTCGGGTTTAAACTCGCCAGTTTACGAAATAACGAATTTATTCCTTTCATTTGCACCATAATGTATATGGGCCATTCCATGAACATACGCCTGTTTTGGATTACTTTGACAACGAATATTTTATTGTGCAACATAAGAAGTACGAAAGTAAATGGCGCTAATAATTATTTAAATAAACAACAATGTAATTTGCAATTTACTTTCTTTCTTCTTATTTTGCACAGTAAAATATTCGTTGTCGAAGTAATCCAAAACAGGCGTATGTTCGTGGAATAGGGTATACACATTACACATGCAACGGTGGAAAATAGTGTCGCGCACGCGTGATTAGAAATTAAAAAACAAAGGAGTTTTGAATACTGTATTGCAAAAAACTCTTCGGGATTTCATCAATCGATGTTTAAAGAATATCTACCTACCTTGGCAACATTCAAATTTTAAGTTTTTCACATAGTTTTTGAAGGTTAAAAATGGCCGATTTCGCAATTTTTCAAATTTTAATCGCTTAATATGTCAAAAACTATCAACTTTAGAGAAAAGTCACTAAAGACCTGTTCTGTTTGGAATGATCCAAAAAACCTTAAAAAATTTTGTTCCATGGAAAAAAAATTATTTTTGACCCACTTTTGGTCCTGGCAACATGCAAATTTGTTAAAAGGGGTCCTTTTTGAGTAAGATTGTGCAAAAAATCCGAATCAGAATATTTTTCCTAGAGGATGCGCAGTGGTTTTCTGGACTATATGGTTATTTATCAAACGTAAAAATGAAAAAATAGTTTTAAAATAATAAAAATTGAACTTGAAAATGAATTAAACTTGAAAATGGCAATGTTGAGCTTTGGACATAAAGTGGTAGGCCTTGTAAGGCAATGAGACATGACATTGTGTTTTTATGGTTTAAGTTTAGCAAAGTTAACTTTCCTAAATTTTCTTTTGGGCAAACTCATTTACAATTGCATTAACATCAATATTCTCGAGCACTGCAAACTCCTGCAAACTCAATTGACATCAAAGCTAGTCACACCAATCTGTCTTGCGACATGGAAGATCTCAGATAATTTTTTACTATTTTCAACTTGGAGAAACTCCTTTCTCCACTCGCGACAGACACTGGAAGAGTAAGAAGGATTCGCAGTGCTACACACAGATTAGGAAACTTCTCCATAAATCCTTTGTCTGCTAAGTAGCTCAACATGTAAACTGGTCCTTTGATTTTGCCTTTGTCTTCTTTTTCTACATTCTGAATCATGCTGTTGACAAGTTTCAAGTCAGAATATAGTTGAAGACTATCAATGTCACTGTGTTGGCCATCAGTGAGAGCAATGTGTAGGTCCTTGCAGCATTTTAATGTTTTGTCATTACTTGTGGTCTTTGAATGTAGAAACCCAAACAGTTGGTGATAGTTTTGAAGCTGCTCGAATCTGTCTCCTAGAGAAGAAATACACTGATCCAAGACCGCGTAAAAGAATTTAGTTTTGAACACGATCTCAGCATCAAGAACTGTTTCATCACTTGATTCATAAAAAATAATTTTCTTCTTTTTTCTCGGCCGCAGTTCACTTTCTTCAGGGAATGCTTTGTCAACTTCAATCATTTCGGCCACTTCCCTGCAATCGACTAATATTCTGTTGAATCCTGCATAAATCCTTGTTTCTTAAAAAAATTGCTACGTTGAAGAAATCAAAGCAAGAGAGTTTGCTATGTCCATGTCAACCTCTTGAAGTTTCTTGCTTATGAGGTTTATCTTAAACAAAATTATATCCCATGTTACTAAGCAGCAGATGAATCGGAAATATTTCAACTTTTTGGATAAACTTGTAGCTGTATTTCTTGCATATGCGTCTATCTTTTTTGGTCTTGACTACATTCAAAAAGCGCGTCATAGACTTCCCCAAGCTGATATTTCAGTGGCACAACCGCATTAATTCGAGTCTCCCACCTAGTCTCGCTCAAAGGTTTCAGGATCAAGTTTGTTACGTGTTGTTTCAGAACATCCCAACGATGTGGTGATCCTGAGAAAAAATTGTAGACCTCCTGGATGATTCTGAACATGGAAATTATTTGTCTACAATAAAATTAAAACTTACTAAGGCTTTCTGAAATATTACTAATTCCTCATAAATGAATGAATAATTGGCTTAAAAAATTGACATAAGTTAAATAATTTATCGCATTTTAATTTTTTTTGGGGAGGGGGCACATTCGCCCCAAACCCTTGGCGCCCTGTGCGGGCTCACGGCTCGCACGGCCCTCGGGCCGACTCTGTTGGCTCCCTACTAATGTTACTGAATATATACATATGTGGCACCAATAGTGAGTAACTAATAAATAGGTGGCAGCGAGTGTGTTAATAAGGTGCAGTGGTTTTGGCTTGCAATTCCCTTTTTATCAATTTCTTCTTACGAGTATTACCAATACTTTTGTTGGTTGTAAAATATTTATATTAATGGCTTCAAGGGAGCCTTTCTTGTTTTAAGATTGTTGTTGATATTATTTTACTCTTTTCTTATCACATTGTATATACCCTCCTCAATCTAAATAGTGGAAATATGATATTTAACAGAGAAGTGTTAAATGTGTATACTTTCTAAAGAGAGATCCATCCATATGATGGCACTACAGCCCCAGCCCAAGTCGGGACTCAGCAGGGCCCCCGTAAGAGTAACTGACGCCTGTGTGCAAAAAAGGATTTTGGCGCCGCTTAAGGCATTTTGGATCATGTTTTTCTATTTATTTTTTGAAGGTAGGTAGGCAGGTAGGTAGGTACTAGGTAGGTAGGTGCTTAAAATAAAGCAAAAAACTGAACTTTAGAATTCATATTTATAGTCCAGTCACTCACGGTAAAATATTGCAAAACCTCCGAATTTTAAAGATTTGCTTGCATTGACATGGAATTTGGCATACACATACCTAACATGTTAAAAAAAGTGATATTGTGCGGATGTGTGCTTTTGCCCTGGATGTGAGTTTCACCCCTTCTCGGGGGTAAAAAACATGGAAATGTTCAAAAAAGGAATTGGATAAAATGACTAATTTAAGCAACTTTTTTCTATAAAGGTTTTTCAGTAAGTTCAGCAAGTATTTTATCGAACAAAATATTCTTACCAAAAATAAAGCTTATAAAAAGTGAAAGTGAAATATCCTTTTTTTGGTTTTTTACGTTTATAACTTCAAAAGTAAGTAAGTTACGCTAAAAATAATGATGGTCCCTTTTTTAATAAAAAAAAATCGTGAAAATCGCCCCCTAATTAGCGTCCCAAATGAAATTAATCGTTACCGCTTCACTACAAGTTACTTATGTATTGTTTATATGATCTGAAGTTTCATCGGTTAAAAGTGCTTTTTTTGAAAAGGCTGTTGTAGTCAAAAGGGCTTGAACGAGTCGTTAATCACGGGTGTATGCAAATTTTGAACAGCCATATCTTAACAAATTTTTGTTTTACAGGAAAATCAAAAATCCAAAATATTCAGAATAGAAAAACCTACATTTTTTACTTCGTGAGATTTTTGGTATCACCAATCATTTTTAAGCTATTTTAAAAAAAGCAATTTATTGCTAGATAAAAAAAATTTGTCCAAAACATTTCTTTTGCCAAAAAAGGGACCAACTTTATTTTGAGCATAACTTACTTACTTTTGATGCTAGAAACTTTTTTAAAGAACAAATGAAGCTTGTTTTAAACACTATAAAGAAGTTTTAATGAGTTTTCCCTGAAAAGTGCTTCATTTTTTGGTTATTTCACGTTGAAATATTCGATTTGGAATTTAAAGAATAAGAACCTACTTTTCATTAGCTACAACTACTGTGCTTCTACTGGGTTTGCAGACTTCATATGCCAGCCATTTTTTAAACTTTTTGTAAGCTATTTTTTGATAAGAGCATTTTTTTCGATAAAATACTTACTTTTTGAGTTATTTTGGAAAAACCGTGCAACAGGGTTTTTGTTAAAAAACGAACATATTCATTCGCAAATAACTCGAAAAGTATTAACTTAGTGAAAAAATTATATAGAAACAAAGTTCCTTAGAATTACTCAGTTTATCCAATTTCAGGCTTAACGTATGTTTTTCACCCCCGAGAAGAGGTGGAACCCACCCCCAGTGCAAAAGCACACATCCGCACAATATCACTTTTTTTCTTTGACTTGTTAGCTATGTGTATTAAATGTATGCCAATGTGTATTTCATGTCAATGCAACGGTTTTTTAAAATTCACAGCAAAAACCGTGAGTAAATGGACTATTATTTGTACACTAAAATATCAAAATGAAACAAACATAATAACATCATAACAAAATAAATTAAATTGCCTGACTTCCGACATGGTCTTGCATATAGGAATCGGCAGTAACTGGATGATATACCTACTAATAAAATTTTGTGTGTATTCATTATACCTTCGTCTCCTTTATCTAATATTTCACAACCATGAAAGTTAATTTCGACCAATACATCTCTTTCCCTTTACTTTTTCTTGTATTATAAGGCGAAGTAGATGGAATTTAGGTCCTCTAATTATTATATGGCCGAAGTAATCTGTTTTTCTCATGTTTTTCTTTTATTTATACGTAATCCTATTTAATTTCCCAACTTTTATTTTAAAATTAATTTTTGTTTTTTTTTGTTTGTTTTTTTTTTCAAATTTTTTGCAATTTTGTACCCTGGGTTTTGGCGCCCCTAAAGGATGGGGCCCGTGTGCATTGCACACTTTGCACATATGGTAGCGGGGGCCCTGGGACTTAGTCTCCATCAATAAGCTTCTCCAAAATGTTTTTAGAGGTTTTTGGCATAATCATCTACTTGCTCCTCCCATCTCTTTTTTGGTATTCCAACAGGTCTTTTTCCTTTCATTCTTGCGTTTAGTAATTTTGTGGAGATTCGGTTCTCATGCATTTGGACCACGTGTCTCTATCGAATTTCCTACAAGGCCCACCTCGAAAAAGTTATCCGGTATATCTACTTGTAGCAGATGGATTTCTACTACAATATTTTATAAAAAATATCCATTAATTTTAATCCTATCCCAAGAAAAATATCAATTTTTCTAATTTATTTTGTCAGTTTAAATATCTTTAAAATTTCCTAAGCCGCTCCTGTTCGAAATATTTCAGAATATTTTCGCAACAAAGTAAAATCATAGGAAAGTTCCTATTTATTTGAGTAGCATTTACCAACTACGTAGATAGTTATTGTGAAATCATTCATTATTCGAGAATGAATCCTCTAAAAGGTTTGGTGTTTTTCCTTTAAGTTTTGAGCGATAAAAATCCCATGTTATTATTGGTCTGCATTTTGAAAGATCCTTGAGTTGTAGTTGACGATTGGTCAATAGTTTTGGCCGAACGATCGAGAAGAAATGCATCGTTTGGACGCGAGAGAGACGTGACGATGTAAAGTGAGTTCTAAAAGTACATCAGCTCTGTAAGCATCTTTTTGTTAGAACTCAAAAAGTCGCACTTTGCCGGCCAAAATGGTTTTCTTCTTATAGTAAAAGAACTAATGGATTTCTAACATGTCAAGGAATATAATGACAATAGTTTCACGGCATTTTAATGGATATATTATTGTGAAATAGTTCTATTGTTATGCAGTTTGGTTTGCCGGTGGTAATAAAAAAGAAGTGCGTGGTTTCCTGGTTCCTGTCCTTTATGTAGCTGTTGCTATTTTAATGATGTTTTGGATTTGTTCATGTTCCAGTAAGAAATGCCCAGATGATATTATTTGGTATCGATTTTATCCAGTTTTGTAATGATTTGAATATCTTCCCCTCCCAGCCCCGTCTGAATGGAAAATTTTGAAGTTCCAAGTGTTGTGACATGGATTTTTGTTTTAACAAGGTATGATAATGTTTATTTTAAATAATTCACAAGTGGATATTATTGGTAAAGGTTTTACATAATTAAAAATGTTTGTTTTCAACATGGAAAATATATTATGTAAAGTAAATATTAGATGGCAGTGACATTTGACAGCCATGTCAAATTTTTGTTTTGGTACACTGCTAAAAATAAGGTTAAAAATTGTAAAATCATGTATTTTGTTATTATTATTCATTTCTGGTTTGAGAATGTGTCTATTCTCAATAAAAATAAAAAGGTATTAAGGTTTAAATAAACATTATAAAATGTACACATCTTTATTTCTGTAACCTCTTTATTTAAGAAAATTATTAACAGATATCTAATACAAGTGAATAAGTTTTAGAACAGAAGAAAATATAATGGCATAGAAGCCAAATGATGATAATTTGTAGCCCACTATAACCCCAATGAGGAATCTACGATGAATGTCCCCCAGTTGCTTTCCAGTAAGTACTCGATATGAGAATTTGAGGATTTTTCAAACGGCGTCCCAATTTGTTTAAATAGTAGGAAAGTCCTCAAGTCTGTGTAAGTATCCTTTGCTTATTTGGTTATGTAGTTTAGTCTTCTTTAAACCCTCCTACCCCTCCCAACGAATCTACGACCTGCCACCGCACAAAAAATGAGCTGCCGTTCGCATGAAGGTTTGCGTGTCTGTTCCTTCTGCTAGCCCCATTTCGACTCCCCAGTATCTCTATAGATAGTCTTTCCTTGATCCCATTAGAGCAGACAGGTAAAACGCTTCAACTGGCACCCAACGTGTGAGGCCGATTCATTTTTCTGCCTCCTTCAGTATCCAGTTGTTGTCTTGTCCAGTTGAACGCTTCAACTGTCGCCCTAGAACGTGGGGCATGTCTTTTTTGCCTCCCTCAGACCCCATTTGCATGTTCCCACTACCATGTCCTTTTAGCCTCCTTTCGGTCTCATTTGTACTACAACTGTTAGGCAGTGCCCGTCCCCTTGGGCAGCCGATCTCAGTTTGTGGTGCAGGTGTTTCCGATAACATGGAAGCTTGACTTTTGTCATATTTTGTGTACGCCCACTGTTACAAGTCTAGCTTGTAGACATGTTCAACTAGTAGTTAGCCTATCTACTAGTCCCCAATGTCTTTAGCCACCCCCCACTTAGTGTTACATTTGTAACGTACACCCTGAAGTTTGACCCGAGTAAATATCGCCCAAGTCTTCCCATGTAGTTTAGCCCAGATTCCTCTTGTCTTGCCCCCCCGAAACTGTTTCATGTCTTTTAGTGCCCCCGAAACTGTTTCAGTCTGTTAGTCCCCATGAAAGAGCCCATTTTTGTAGTTTTTGTTGCAAAAGTTAATAATTTTTTCCAGAGAGGTGTAAGTATGTACACATTTTGTTGTGGTGTTGATTTGGTCATGCTGCTGATTGTATAGGCATGTACCATTTCATACATCATAGTGTATTTACATTGTAACCCCATATTATGTAAACCGTAGTATACTTGTATTGTATTGTATGTATCGTACAAGAGAATAGTATGTTTAATATTGTAGCGTACTTACTATATTGTATTGATATTGTACCCATGATGAAAGCATTGGTTAAATTTTTTGGAAAATATTGATTAATTATATAGACAAACAGATGAGTAAAAAATAAAGTATAAAATTTTTTTTAGAAAATTTTGGTAAAAAAAGTAACGTTAAAAATTTTTTTTAAAATTTTGCTAAAAGTTACAATTAAAATGTTTAGAATATTGAATCCACTTATAGAGTATAACAATATGTTATATTTTTTTGCATGTATTCTTGTAGATCATCAGTTTTTTACAGAATAAACGTTTTTTGTGATTATTGATTTGGTCGTTTGAGTAGATGTGTGATAATAGTTGGTATGGTCCGTGTATGAGCTAATTCGGTATGGTCTGTGTGAGTAAGTTCCGTGATTTTCCAGCGAAGCCTATCTATATTTGGGTATATTATTGCCACAGGTTAGTTGGAGAAGTCATCCTTGAAGAAGTAACCCCATGAAGAAGTGAAGAGGGAAACCGTGGCGAGGCCCCTCCACTTATTAATGAAGAAGTAGACCCCTTGTTTTTTCAAGCAGCCAGGAGAAAAGCTATCACTTTTTGATTTGAAGATAGCGTACTCTGTCGACACTGTTTTGAAAATAACCCTTGATATATGGATTTGTTCATGTTAGAAGTGAAGAAAAAGTAACCCCATGAAGAAGTGAAGAGGGAAACCGTGGCGAGGCCCCTCCACTTGTTCATAAAGAAGTGAAGAGGGAAACCGTGGCGAGGCCCCTCCACTTGTTAATAAAATGATGTATGTTTTCTTGTATCTGGCATATCACAAGTGTAATACTCGTGATGAGGAAGTGTTGTTCAGTTGTCTGGGAACACTCCCATTAGTAGTCAGAGCAAGAACAGTTTTATTTGTGTAAGCTCATATAGGAACCAAGTTTCAATATTTATTTGTGTTTGTAAGCCCATGTATATGGAGTATGACTAAGAACCAAGTTTCAATATTTGTTTGTGTTTGTAAGCCCATGTATATGGAGTATATATAAGAACCAAGTTTCAATATTTATTTGTGTTTGTAAGCCCATGTATATGAAGAATGTCTAAATGTCTTATGAATCTGTTTGTTCCCTGCTTGTTTGTCTATCCCTGTTTAGTCTGGAAATTTTAGAGTCTGTTATCCCGTAATGTCTGTTAGCCCATGTCCCTGATGGAGTTTGATTTTTTTTGGCGAATAGTTCGTTGACCTCTCTTGTGTTTGTTTATTGAAAGTAGGCCAAGAGCAGAAGCTGTGACAAGGCTGGTGAGCTTAGGATCTGGCCGCGTTGAGTACAGGTGAAGCTTGCTTTCGGTGGATAAATGGAAGTGGTCGTTCGTCGGAATTGTCATTCTTTCCAATGTCCCTTTGGTCTTTCCCTTGTGTGTTTGCTTTCATCCCTGTTTTGAAAAAGTAGTCTAACCCCAGTTTGGAAGAGTGAAGTCTACTCATGTTTTGGAAAAATATGGTCTACTTATGTTTTGGAAAAGTAAGATCTACTCATGTTTTGGAAAAGTAAGATCATATCCCCGGTTTTGAAAAATAAAGAATATCCCAGTTAGTGATTTGAAAATGTGAAAGTTGTCTTGTGAACTTTCATGAAAGGCTTTTATGTCCTAGGTAGGACTGTTGATTGAAAACGTAATGATGTAGTGTTCTCTATATCATATGTTGCGTTCATTTCCCTTAGTCTTGTTTAAAAAGTTTGATATCCTGTTTGAACCCAGTATACTAGTCTTTTTGGTCTTTTGTTGTTGTCACACATACCCCCTCCCCCTTGTTAGTCTTGTTTTGATTTTAGCCCTTGTTGTTGTCATATACCCCTTTGTCTAGCCCTGTCTTGTTTGAATGAGTTGTTGAAGTAAGTTGTTGGTGAGATTTTGTCTCACTGAGGTGTTTAGACTGGATTGTCTAAATCCTCGTTTTGCAGAACCGTTGCCGAAATGTCCCGTGAAACTCGCTAGGTGTTAGCAGAGTTTGGGCAGATGTTTATCTGTCAAACATCAACTTTTTAGTTTTTGTGAACCGCTCGCGGTTAGGCAACAAGGTGACAAGGCTGTGTCTGCCCTGGTATGTCACTTGTGTTACTGCTGTGGATGTCAGCGAGGTCCACACAGGGCACAAGTTTAGTTTCTTTCCCAAGGCACAGAAACTCTTGTCACCTACAGTTCTTTGTAGAGTCAAGAAACATTTAAGTCTACTCGACTTTAAAGAGTCTGGCGATTGATGGCACGCTAGCCCACTCCCTAACAATGATGTTTTGTTTTTGTTTAATCCCCACTAGCCATTATTTAAATATTTTTGTATTGTTGTCCTGTCACACCCAAGAAGTCAATGTTTATTTTTGTAGTTATCGAAAACTGAATTGGTAATCCAGTTTCCTCTCTTCCGAGGAGGCTATTGTAGCAGATGGATTTCTACTACAATATTTTATAAAAAATATCCATTAATTTTAATCCTATCCCAAGAAAAATATCAATTTTTCTAATTTATTTTGTCAGTTTAAATATCTTTAAAATTTCCTAAGCCGCTCCTGTTCGAAATATTTCAGAATATTTTCGCAACAAAGTAAAATCATAGGAAAGTTCCTATTTATTTGAGTAGCATTTACCAACTACGTAGATAGTTATTGTGAAATCATTCATTATTCGAGAATGAATCCTCTAAAAGGTTTGGTGTTTTTCCTTTAAGTTTTGAGCGATAAAAATCCCATGTTATTATTGGTCTGCATTTTGAAAGATCCTTGAGTTGTAGTTGACGATTGGTCAATAGTTTTGGCCGAACGATCGAGAAGAAATGCATCGTTTGGACGCGAGAGAGACGTGACGATGTAAAGTGAGTTCTAAAAGTACATCAGCTCTGTAAGCATCTTTTTGTTAGAACTCAAAAAGTCGCACTTTGCCGGCCAAAATGGTTTTCTTCTTATAGTAAAAGAACTAATGGATTTCTAACATGTCAAGGAATATAATGACAATAGTTTCACGGCATTTTAATGGATATATTATTGTGAAACAGTTCTATTGTTATGCAGTTTGATTTGCCGGTAAAAGAAGTGCGTGGTTTCCTGGTTCCTGTCCTTTATGTAGCTGTTGCTATTTTTATGATGTTTTGATTTGTTCATGTTCCAGTAAGAAATGCCCAGATGATATTATTTGGTATCGATTTTATCCAGTTTTGTAATGATTTGAATATCTTCCCCTCCCAGCCCCGTCTGAATGGAAAATTTTGAAGTTCCAAGTGTTGTGACATGGATTTTTGTTTTAACAAGGTATGATAATGTTTATTTTAAATAATTCACAAGTGGATATTATTGGTAAAGGTTTTACATAATTAAAAATGTTTGTTTTCAACATGGAAAATATATTATGTAAAGTAAATATTAGATGGCAGTGACATTTGACAGCCATGTCAAATTTTTGTTTTGGTACACTGCTAAAAATAAGGTTAAAAATTGTAAAATCATGTATTTTGTTATTATTATTCATTTCTGGTTTGAGAATGTGTCTATTCTCAATAAAAATAAAAAGGTATTAAGGTTTAAATAAACATTATAAAATGTACACATCTTTATTTCTGTAACCTCTTTATTTAAGAAAATTATTAACAGATATCTAATACAAGTGAATAAGTTTTAGAACAGAAGAAAATATAATGGCATAGAAGCCAAATGATGATAATTTGTAGCCCACTATAACCCCAATGAGGAATCTACGATGAATGTCCCCCAGTTGCTTTCCAGTAAGTACTCGATATGAGAATTTGAGGATTTTTCAAACGGCGTCCCAATTTGTTTAAATAGTAGGAAAGTCCTCAAGTCTGTGTAAGTATCCTTTGCTTATTTGGTTATGTAGTTTAGTCTTCTTTAAACCCTCCTACCCCTCCCAACGAATCTACGACCTGCCACCGCACAAAAAATGAGCTGCCGTTCGCATGAAGGTTTGCGTGTCTGTTCCTTCTGCTAGCCCCATTTCGACTCCCCAGTATCTCTATAGATAGTCTTTCCTTGATCCCATTAGAGCAGACAGGTAAAACGCTTCAACTGGCACCCAACGTGTGAGGCCGATTCATTTTTCTGCCTCCTTCAGTATCCAGTTGTTGTCTTGTCCAGTTGAACGCTTCAAATGTGGTGCCGTGACCAGGATTGGTTTTCAAAAACTAAAAAATCTTTCTGAGCTCTTGGCTCAGCAGATAGGCATCTGCTTAAACTCTAAACACCTAGCGAGTTTCACGGGACATTCGGCAACGGTTCTGCAAAAGGAGGATTTAGACAATGCAGTCTAAATACCTCGTTGAGATAAAATGTCAAAAATGACATTGCCCCCCACGTTGGGCGCCAGTTGAAGCGTTTTACCTGTCTGCTCTAATGGGATCAAGGAAAGACTATCTATAGAGATACTGGGGAGTCGAAATGGGGCTAGCAGAAGGAACAGACACGCAAACCTTCATGCGAACGGCAGCTCATTTTTTGTGCGGTGGCAGGTCGTAGATTCGTTGGGAGGGGTAGGAGGGTTTAAAGAAGACTAAACTACATAACCAAATAAGCAAAGGATACTTACACAGACTTGAGGACTTTCCTACTATTTAAACAAATTGGGACGCCGTTTGAAAAATCCTCAAATTCTCATATCGAGTACTTACTGGAAAGCAACTGGGGGACATTCATCGTAGATTCCTCATTGGGGTTATAGTGGGCTACAAATTATCATCATTTGGCTTCTATGCCATTATATTTTCTTCTGTTCTAAAACTTATTCACTTGTATTAGATATCTGTTAATAATTTTCTTAAATAAAGAGGTTACAGAAATAAAGATGTGTACATTTTATAATGTTTATTTAAACCTTAATACCTTTTTATTTTTATTGAGAATAGACACATTCTCAAACCAGAAATGAATAATAATAACAAAATACATGATTTTACAATTTTTAACCTTATTTTTAGCAGTGTACCAAAACAAAAATTTGACATGGCTGTCAAATGTCACTGCCATCTAATATTTACTTTACATAATATATTTTCCATGTTGAAAACAAACATTTTTAATTATGTAAAACCTTTACCAATAATATCCACTTGTGAATTATTTAAAATAAACATTATCATACCTTGTTAAAACAAAAATCCATGTCACAACACTTGGAACTTCAAAATTTTCCATTCAGACGGGGCTGGGAGGGGAAGATATTCAAATCATTACAAAACTGGATAAAATCGATACCAAATAATATCATCTGGGCATTTCTTACTGGAACATGAACAAATCAAAACATCATAAAAATAGCAACAGCTACATAAAGGACAGGAACCAGGAAACCACGCACTTCTTTTACCGGCAAATCAAACTGCATAACAATAGAACTGTTTCACAATAATATATCCATTAAAATGCCGTGAAACTATTGTCATTATATTCCTTGACATGTTAGAAATCCATTAGTTCTTTTACTATAAGAAGAAAACCATTTTGGCCGGCAAAGTGCGACTTTTTGAGTTCTAACAAAAAGATGCTTACAGAGCTGATGTACTTTTAGAACTCACTTTACATCGTCACGTCTCTCTCGCGTCCAAACGATGCATTTCTTCTCGATCGTTCGGCCAAAACTATTGACCAATCGTCAACTACAACTCAAGGATCTTTCAAAATGCAGACCAATAATAACATGGGATTTTTATCGCTCAAAACTTAAAGGAAAAACACCAAACCTTTTAGAGGATTCATTCTCGAATAATGAATGATTTCACAATAACTATCTACGTAGTTGGTAAATGCTACTCAAATAAATAGGAACTTTCCTATGATTTTACTTTGTTGCGAAAATATTCTGAAATATTTCGAACAGGAGCGGCTTAGGAAATTTTAAAGATATTTAAACTGACAAAATAAATTAGAAAAATTGATATTTTTCTTGGGATAGGATTAAAATTAATGGATATTTTTTATAAAATATTGTAGTAGAAATCCATCTGCTACAATAGCCTCCTCGGAAGAGAGGAAACTGGATTACCAATTCAGTTTTCGATAACTACAAAAATAAACATTGACTTCTTGGGTGTGACAGGACAACAATACAAAAATATTTAAATAATGGCTAGTGGGGATTAAACAAAAACAAAACATCATTGTTAGGGAGTGGGCTAGCGTGCCATCAATCGCCAGACTCTTTAAAGTCGAGTAGACTTAAATGTTTCTTGACTCTACAAAGAACTGTAGGTGACAAGAGTTTCTGTGCCTTGGGAAAGAAACTAAACTTGTGCCCTGTGTGGACCTCGCTGACATCCACATATCCCATTTGAAACCAGCATTTGAAGCGTTCAACTGGACAAGACAACAACTGGATACTGAAGGAGGCAGAAAAATGAATCGGCCTCACACGTTGGGTGCCAGTTGAAGCGTTTTACCTGTCTGCTCTAATGGGATCAAGGAAAGACTATCTATAGAGATACTGGGGAGTCGAAATGGGGCTAGCAGAAGGAACAGACACGCAAACCTTCATGCGAACGGCAGCTCATTTTTTGTGCGGTGGCAGGTCGTAGATTCGTTGGGAGGGGTAGGAGGGTTTAAAGAAGACTAAACTACATAACCAAATAAGCAAAGGATACTTACACAGACTTGAGGACTTTCCTACTATTTAAACAAATTGGGACGCCGTTTGAAAAATCCTCAAATTCTCATATCGAGTACTTACTGGAAAGCAACTGGGGGACATTCATCGTAGATTCCTCATTGGGGTTATAGTGGGCTACAAATTATCATCATTTGGCTTCTATGCCATTATATTTTCTTCTGTTCTAAAACTTATTCACTTGTATTAGATATCTGTTAATAATTTTCTTAAATAAAGAGGTTACAGAAATAAAGATGTGTACATTTTATAATGTTTATTTAAACCTTAATACCTTTTTATTTTTATTGAGAATAGACACATTCTCAAACCAGAAATGAATAATAATAACAAAATACATGATTTTACAATTTTTAACCTTATTTTTAGCAGTGTACCAAAACAAAAATTTGACATGGCTGTCAAATGTCACTGCCATCTAATATTTACTTTACATAATATATTTTCCATGTTGAAAACAAACATTTTTAATTATGTAAAACCTTTACCAATAATATCCACTTGTGAATTATTTAAAATAAACATTATCATACCTTGTTAAAACAAAAATCCATGTCACAACACTTGGAACTTCAAAATTTTCCATTCAGACGGGGCTGGGAGGGGAAGATATTCAAATCATTACAAAACTGGATAAAATCGATACCAAATAATATCATCTGGGCATTTCTTACTGGAACATGAACAAATCAAAACATCATAAAAATAGCAACAGCTACATAAAGGACAGGAACCAGGAAACCACGCACTTCTTTTACCGGCAAATCAAACTGCATAACAATAGAACTGTTTCACAATAATATATCCATTAAAATGCCGTGAAACTATTGTCATTATATTCCTTGACATGTTAGAAATCCATTAGTTCTTTTACTATAAGAAGAAAACCATTTTGGCCGGCAAAGTGCGACTTTTTGAGTTCTAACAAAAAGATGCTTACAGAGCTGATGTACTTTTAGAACTCACTTTACATCGTCACGTCTCTCTCGCGTCCAAACGATGCATTTCTTCTCGATCGTTCGGCCAAAACTATTGACCAATCGTCAACTACAACTCAAGGATCTTTCAAAATGCAGACCAATAATAACATGGGATTTTTATCGCTCAAAACTTAAAGGAAAAACACCAAACCTTTTAGAGGATTCATTCTCGAATAATGAATGATTTCACAATAACTATCTACGTAGTTGGTAAATGCTACTCAAATAAATAGGAACTTTCCTATGATTTTACTTTGTTGCGAAAATATTCTGAAATATTTCGAACAGGAGCGGCTTAGGAAATTTTAAAGATATTTAAACTGACAAAATAAATTAGAAAAATTGATATTTTTCTTGGGATAGGATTAAAATTAATGGATATTTTTTATAAAATATTGTAGTAGAAATCCATCTGCTACATACTTCAAGAATCAACGCTATAACATCGTCTTTACCACCCTGGAATTTACAAAATCAACCCAATCTAAATTTGGATCCTATTCTTTAAAGGAATGTCTAAAGAAAAACCTAAAAGTAACATAAGGCCATAATGGCTTAAGGTGTCCTTATGCTTGAGTTACTGCTAAAATCCCTCCCTGGTAGTTGGTTTTCGCCTTTAAATCAGTTGAATATTTGAATAAAACTGACTAACATACACTTATCAGAAGCTAAGTACATAAGTGTAGCAAAACTGAGACGGATCCAAACATGGTCGTCTAAAGCGCTGGTTTCCTCGAAAGTGGTGCCGACAAACTGCGACTGTAACACTGCGATGAATGACGTCATAAAAAACTGTACCACCAAAATAATAGCGGTGGTTTCCAAGGATGCGTTGGAAGCCGCCGCTTGCTGAGTTTGCACATTCCATTGCCGCAGTGAAGAACCTTGAATTTTTCACCGTAATCTGACGTAATTCATCGCAGTGCTACGGTCGCAGCTTGTCGGTGCCGGTTTCGAGGAAACCAGCGCTTAAGCCCGTAAGACAATTAGCTAATAAAATTGTATAGTATGGTATTTGGTATGGTAATATTTGGATTAAAAATCTCAAACAGACACTGCTAAAATTTTAAAGGATTTATAAAGGATTAAAATATAATCTATATAAAATAAATAGTTAATAAAAATATAAAATAGTTAAACCAGAATATTCTGTCATTTGTTAAGCAGTATTTTGACATCATGCACACTGATTGTTTGTAAATGAGGAGGCACATCAGTGTTATGTTTTATGACAATTTTGGCAAACAAAAACAGACTTTTTATCAAGATATACTTTTCATTCGTATATATTTGTATTTATCTGAAAAATAAAATAAAATTTATATACGTCACATGTTATCTTTTCCAAAAGTTGGTGACCTACTTATGCAGAAAATAATTTGTTTTACTTAACACCAAAGTGATAGCAAACAAACTGAATGAAATTATAACATTAGCAGAAGAACAACAAGGTTTTAGGTCGGGAATATCATGCACCGACGCTATATTTATAACGAGATCAGTGCAAGACAAATCAATGGAATACAACAAACCGGCATACAGTAAAACCTGCCATATCCGGATCAATGTGGCGACAGACCGATCCGGATATGAAAAAATCCGGATATCAAGACCACTACTTTTTTTACAGTCTCTGAAACGTTTTCTCCTTCATACATTCCAGTAATCAACGCCGTCAATAACTTTTTCGTCGATAGACACGTTTTATAGATTCTATAATACATTATTTCGCTATCTTTTAGTTCTTCTTTTAGTGCGTTGTCCAACAGCAGGATTGCCTTTCTCGGTAGATTTCGGTAGATCCGGACGGCGCAGAACCGTCCGGATATGGGGAGGTCCGGATATGACAGGTCCGGATATGGCAGGTTGTACTGTATTTACCTTCCGTGGACCTTAATAAGGCACTTGACAGTAAATAATAAAAAAGTAAGAACTAAAAAAGCATACCAAATGTAAGAAAAACCAACTTAACACGTTGACGGACAGAACGTCTATAGACGTTCTATAGATGTTCTATAGAACGTCTATAGAATTTCCATTAATCTAATGTGACACAAAGTCTATAGACGTTGTATTTTTCCCTATTACCTATACTTTGCAAAGTACATAAATATAGTGTCACAACACTTGCTTATACATTTGAGGCACTGTCCTTCAACGTGGCTATGGGTAAATAATTCGTAAATATTTTACGGCTATCCCTACTTTTTCTGTCTTTACACGGCAAATTACGTGTAGTAAAATAATTCTCACTGGTATAAAAACGACAGATGTAAACATTAGGTTGACAGTGACATTGTCATTAGAAAGGTAGAGATGGCTATTTCGATTTCGTTCAGTTTTTGAATGTTCTTGGTTCTTGGATAATAACCTTTACTTGTATAAATGATAGGATTATTTTTTCACTAATTATGTATTCAGTGGTTACAATTATTTATATACTATACAAAAAGTCGAAAAAGAAAAAAGTTGTAAAGTTATTTTAATAATGTAGTGTTACCATGGAAAGCTTAGATAAGGTTTGAACATGTGAAGAACTGCGTTGTATAAATGTAGTATTCCTCAATTAATTTATAAAGACTTTATTTATTTCTTTATTTGCGCAAATTAAAATATGGGACGTTGTTACAACAAATTTGTTACTGAAAAGCGAATAAATAGACGGTTAGCTCAATTGAGGTAGGTAAGTACTTTTTTACATAAATCAAATTAATTACTATTGTATTTTTCAAATTAATTTTAAATTTATAGTGAAAATATTATCTATAAAATCTATCGGTAAACCAAGAATTTTCGCATTAAATTTTATTCTCGTTTAAAGAAATAAACTATTTGTTGGATTATTTAATTATTAGAATTGTACATGAGTAAAAACGAGTGACTCAGATTCCGAAGCGACAAACGAGTTACGCGAGGATAAAAATGAACAATTGTTATTTGTTAATCTTCACAATTATTAAATTTTATTTGATAAAAGAATGACCCCAAAAATTAAGAATCTTCTTCTTAGTTTGTAAATTTTTCTATGACACACATTCATAAATGCTGCCATATTATAACAAAAAAATACCTACGCCGAAGACGTCCACTCACCAACTTCACTTAAACTGAAGCAAAATACTACTAAACAAGCACATACTTCAAAAACGTAGTACATTCTTCTATGTAGGCTGGTAAATAGAAGCAAACACTACGAAGAAAAGCAAATGTTTTTTAAGTGTAGTGAAATCTTCAAAAATGTAATAAGTACTTGAAGCATTAGCATTTACTACATTTTATGCCACCATGGGCACTTTACTTTATAGCTAAACTCGTACCTATTTACGGTTATCGGAACAAACTCTTATAAAATAATACCTTTATCTGAACTTTAATGACTTGAAATACTTGGATTATCCATAAATAATATATAAACAATAAATAACTTTTTATTAATTGTACGCCTTAAATCAATTATTATTTTTCAAATACACTATCAATACTATTTAATAAACAACTCTTTGATTTTATTATCATCGTAAAAGCGTTAAAAAGCAGTAGCAGAATGAACTGCTATATCAAAATAGCGGGTCGGACACATCTCTACTTGTCACTGTCTTGAGTCTTGTCATAACATTATATTCGACAGAGTGCGTTGTATGACAAAGATAGCGAATGTTCGATTTCCACGGACATGGTGTCCATTTTTTTCGAATCCTGAAAAAACTAATAAATATTTTTAAAAAATTTAAACACAAAATGAAAGACATAATTATTATCGAGGGCCGAAAGTCCCTTAGAATATATAAGAAGTTTCTTTCGAATGAGATATTTGAAATTAAAAATCACACTACATTTTCGCTTAGTTTTTCACCCCTGTAACTAATTAAAATAAACATTATAGAAGTTCTCTGGGACTTTCGGCCCTCGCTAATAACGTAATCTTTCATTCTGCGTTTAAATTTTTCAAAAATACTCATTAGTTTTCTCAGGATTCGAAAAAAAAATGAACAAGGTATGGAGTTGAAATATCTAAGCATCATACTATCTAGCTACGGAAAGCTCGAAACAGAAGTGGAAGATCAATTATTGAATAGAGCAAATAGAGCCGCAGGTTGCATGAATGAAACAATATGGAGAAATAAAGTTATCGGAAAAGCAATAAAAGGTAGAACTTACAAAACAGTCATCAGACCAATAATGACATACGCGGTAAAAACACGACCTGACACAGAGAGGACAAAAATATTGCTAGAAATAGCAGAGATGAAAACCCTTCGAAAAATCGATGGTAAAACACTATGGGACAGAGCTATAAGTATAGATATACGAGATGTAAGGTGGAGAACGTTAACAACTAGTAGTATAGTATAGTTGATCCAAAAGATGGCATAACCCAGACATCCAAAGTGAAAGTTATCCTTCAACACCAAATTGTTCTATATGGTCCACACAATGTCCAGAAAAAAGTCACACCATTTTGAGCGTCGGGTTGGGGAGGGGGAGGGGGGAAATCGGTAAATTCGTAGTTTTTTAAGTTTATCGCCAATATTTTTAAAACTATGCGGTTTAGCATGAACAACCCTCTATACAAAATTGTTCTACATTAAATTGGAAATAAAAAGGGCCCTATGCATAATCTTTCTAAAATGAATGGTTCCAAAGTTACGGAGGTAGTATAGTATAACCTGGTCCAAAAAAGGCCTAACCCAAACATCCAAAGTAAAAGTTTTCCTCCAACACCAAAATGTTCTATATGGTCCACATATTGTTCAGTAAAAAGTTACACCATTTTGAGCGTCTGGTTTGGGAGGGAGATGGGAGAGAATCCGGTAAATTAGTAGTTTTTTTACGTTTTTCGTCAATATTTCTAAAACTACGCTTTAGCGTAAACAATGTTATATACAAGGATGTTCTACATGGAATTTAAAACAAAAAATGTTCTATACATAATTGTTATAAAATCAACGGTTCCAGAGTTACGGAGGGTGAAATGTCGAGGTTTTCGATACTTTTTATATTTTTTGGGCAATATTTATGATATAACTATACCAAAAACCCAGACATCCAAAGTGAAAGTTATCCTCCAACAACAAATTGTTCTATTTGGTCCACATAATGTTCAGAAAAAAGTCACACCATTTTGAGCGTCGGGTTTGGGGGGGGGAGAGGGGGGAGAAATCGGTAAATATAAAAAGTATCGAAAACCTCCACTTTTCACCCTCCGTAACTCTGGAACCGTTGATTTTATAACAATTATGTATAGAACCTTTCTTGTTTTAAATTTTATGTAGAACATTTTTCTATAGAACATTCCTTACGCTAAAGCATAGTTTTAGAAATATTGACGAAAAACCTAAAAAAACTACCAATTTACCGACTTCTCCCCCATCTCCCCCCCAAACCGGACGCTCAAAATGGTGTGACTTTTTACTGAACAATATGTGGACCATATAGAACAATTTGATGTTGAAGGAAAACTTTTACTTTGGATGTCTGGGTTAGACCTTTTTTTTTGGACCAATTATACTATACTACCTCCGTAACTTTGGAACCGTTCATTTTAGAAGGGTTATGTATAGGGCCTTTTTTATTTCAAATTTAATGTAGAACAATTTCTAAACCGCTTAGTTTTAGAAATATTGACGAAAAACGTAAAGAACTACGAATTTGCAGATTTCTCCCCCTCTCCCCCCCCCCCCCGCCAAACCCGACGCTCAAAATGGTGTGACTTTTTTCTGAACATTATGTGGACCATATAGAACAATTTGGTGTTGGAGGATAACTTTCACTTTGGATGTCTGGGTTTGGATCTAACTATACCATACTATAGGTATTACTAGGTTAATAACTAGGTATATAATAAGCCGAATGACAACCAGTACTAGTAAGGACGGCGAGAGACGGTTCCTTAATAGGAAGACGATCAGTGGGAAGATCGGGAAAATGATGGAATGGTAACTATCAGTGTTATTTTTACAAGGATATAAAAACATTTTGTCTGTAAACCGGATCTGCCTTAGAATTCTGTGTTTCTATACATTTTGCCTGTTTTGTCGTAAGTGATTGACAGACAATGCAGCTAGTATCCTGTATCCAGTAACTTAAATTACGGAAGTAGGTTTACCTATTTATGTATTGTTACATTAGTATAATCATTTGATACGCCCAATCTCTCTGAACCATAAAATCGGACTATAATAGTAGGTAATGTATATGTTCAGTAAAATTTAGAATTTTCTGTTTATGATTTAGTTAGATTATTATTGATTCATGAACGTGCAAAAATAATGTTTATTTAATGGAGTTTGAAAACAGATATTTTCTTTTTGTTTTGTTTTCCTTGCAAATTTTAGAAAGATAGGGAATAGGTATAGGCCAGGGTAATAAGACAAAAATATACCCTGTTCGTGACACTTCAACAGCCAGGGCACTGAAGCGTTTTTTCGACAAGTTATACCTATAGGAACAAATTGTAACTATTTCCTGCGTAGGATCCGGCGGCCATTTTTATTTATAAACAATTAACTGTCAAAAAATGGCATTTTTCCCTTTCAAATCAATGGAAAACAGTGAAACTTATGATTTTTTTAGTACAAATATCTTTGAGATTATGGAAAAAGCTTTAAAATGACATATTACAAAGTTTGATATAGGTACTCATTTATTGTTAATATAATAGCGAAAAAAGGTCGGAATTGCAAAAAAAATTATTTTCGCAATAACTTTTGGAAAAATTAGTGTACAGGTTTGAAATTTTTGTGAATTGAGGGTTCTTTGGTGCTTAATATGTGATAAAAATTTCAAAGCGATTCATCAATTGTTTAAATTTTATTCGAATTGTTTATCTCAGAGAGCATTTTTTTTGCAATAACATAAGTCAGAAAAAATGACGTTAGAACCATTCCACAGGTGTCAAATAATGGAAGAGCATGAGTTATATTTTCAACTTGGTTTTAAAAAAAGCGAATAAAAAATGCATTTATTAATAATAAATAATTATGCAAAAGTATCGTAAATCTTTCCTTATAAATTTTTGAATAATTTTTTCCAAAAAAATTAACTTTTTTACCCAGTTTTAAGTGCACAACTACCAAGTAATGTTATTTATATCATAATTGATAAAAAAATTTAATAAAAATATATAATTTATCATATACAAACATAATAATACATACGAACAAAATAAAAAGTTTATAAGGAAAGATTTACGATACTTTTGCATCATTATTTATTACTAATAAACGCATTTTTATTCGCTTTTTTTAAACCAAGTTGAAAACATAGCTCATGCTCTTTCATTTGACACTTCTGGAATGGTTCTAACGTCATTTTTTTCTGACTTATGTTATTACAAAAAAAATGCTCTCTGGGATAAACAATTTGAATAAAATTTAAACAATTGAATGAATCGCTTTGAAATTTCTATCACATATTAACCACCAAAGAACCCTTATATGACAAAAATTTCAAAGCTGTACACTAATTTTTATAATAGATATTGCGAAATTATTTTTTTTTGCAATTCCGACCTTTTTTCGCAATTATATTAACAATAAATGAGTATATCAAACTTTGTAATACGTCATTTTAAAGCTTTTTCCACAATCTCAAAGATATTTGTACTAAAAAAACCATAAGTTTCACTGTTTTCCATTGATTTGAAAAAAAAAAGGGGAAATGCCCTTTTTGTGACACTTAATTGTTTATAAATAAAAATGGCCGCCAGATTCTACGCAGGAAATAGTTACAATTTGCTCTTATAGGTATTACCTGTCGAAAAAACACTTCAGTACCCTGGCTGCTCGAGTGTCATGGAAAAAACCTTATTACCCTGGACAAGTAGAGGAGAGAATCTGTTTCCAACTTAAGAAATCCAAAGATTTTATTTTTAAATATTTATTTATTTAACAATGAAGTCCCTTGGGTTGGAAATAAAAGAAGACACTGTCGTACATATCCTTTGTGAGTGTGAAATACTTAGTGACATGAGGTGTATATACATGGGCAAAAGAACTACTGAACAGATAGAAATTTTTAAACTATCTGTAAGAAATTTTATCGTTTTTATCAAGAGTAGAGGATTTCCTGGAGAATTTTAATAAAAGAGTAGGAGAGTAGGATTTAGTTAAATCGTCCCGCGATCAAGTGCTAGAGATAAAGAGATATAGGAAGTGCTTTGCTTGATTCAAGGCAAAAAAGGAGGCAACCCGTCATTATAGTCAATAATTCACTAAAATAGTAGAAGTGTAGTATTAGTAAATTATTTTGATAGTTTAGTCATGAACTAAAAGTTGTGTGGCGACAAAGACATAGGTATTTCCTTTAACCATTATTTTTTTCAAGATCCTCTTTTTTATCTCTCTTTTTTAAAATTGCCATTTGACGCAATTTGTAAAAAATATATAAACAGGTTACCGATGATTTCAGACATATTTTCAGGGTACACGGCCAAAAAAATTACGCTTGTGTAAAAATACGTATTTTGGGTGACACGTTTATATAAGAATTCTGCAACGAAGTTTGCGCAAGTTAATTTCAGGTGTAGTGTATGGACTCATAAGATTGTTATCCTCAAGGCGTAAACTATTTTTCTTAGTACATAAAGTTTTCCACCAAGCGTCACAGTACCTAATAAATAATTTACAAGCGAATTTTTATGGTTTTCTTATGTATTTGTTATTTGTTTTTATGTCATCAAATAATTGCATAATATAAACTATTTTTATTGCAAGAAGAAATCGTTTAGCAGAACTAGATTTATTATTTAATAGCACACGTTGAGTTATTTAATTTAATTAACATTTGATTAATATCAAAACAAACTGCTTCCTAAAGTAAAGGTATATATCAATTGTCTAAAATATCGGTTGTTCTAAAAGCAAACTTAGTAGGTATAAATCACCTAAAGTATTACCAGATATTTAGGTAATGCCTGGTTGCACCAACAGATCTTAAGCTTAAGACTTGCTTTAAGCTCGCTTACGAAACACACGCGTTGCACCATTGAGTCTTAGATTAATTTTCAGCTTGCCACAATGGATTGTCATGTGGATTGCATAGCTAAGAATCGAGAATTATGATGCAACGTAAGCAAGACTTAAAGCGGCCCTATCTACTATAGGGCTAGGTATAACCTGAGCTGGGCTAGGCTAGAGCCTAAGATTTGTTGGTGCAACCAGGCATAAGAGACTCATTAATATTGAGCTCAGCGTGGTACTATTGTTGGAGATGTGAGATGTGGAATTCCATAAACAAGTAATCTACCTGTTTTATGAACTGATCCCTTGTTTATGTAATTTCACACCTACAATATTAGCACCCCGCTGAGCTGAATATTCATCTCATATTGATTATAAGGGACGAATCAAAAGTTATGATTAGATTTCTTCTTCTTCTTCAGCCTGTGTTCGTCCACTGCTGGACATAGGCCTCTTCCATTTGCTTCCATCGATTTCTACTCTTGGCAATTTTCATCCACTGCTTGCCCGCAACTTGTTTGATATCATCTGCCCACCTCTTCTGCGGTCTGCCTACTCCTCGCCTGTTCTCTCTTGGTCTCCAGTTTGTTAGTCTCTGTGTCCATTTTTCGGGAATATCTCGGGCGACATGTCCGGCCCATTGAAACTTGAGCCTTATATACGTTCTGCGACATCAGTAATCTTTGTTCTTTCACGAATGTCGATATTTCGAATTCTGTCTCTCAAACTAATCCCTAGCATGGCCCTCTTTATCGCTCTTTGGGTTGTACTGAGCTGCTCTAAGGTTTTATTTGTAAAGGCCATGGTCTGCAGTCCATATGTACTTACAGGCAAGATACATTTTTCATAAACTCTAAACTCTAAATGATTAGATTTAATGATTTATTATTAGATCACTATTGAGCTTCTGGTATGGTGATTAGTTAACCATCTAAGGTACCTATGCTGGGTCGATGGTGACCCGCGAGTATAAATCCTGCACGATTTTACCTATATGCTGTAATTAGTTTATTTTATTAATTAAACGTTTAGGAAAAATATAAAACAAGAAAATAACATGGATACAGATTTGTATACCTTATTTTATGAATTAAACATAAACATTGCATTTTTGCACGTCGATACAAAAACTAACAAAATAATAATAGAAATATTTAAAAAACGCCATTTGATTAATTACTATTTTGCAACATCTGTAAACATCCTGTACAAAGGAAATAAAAAATTAAGAATTTTAGTCCAACAGTCAAAAAGTCTAGGGTGTTTTTTACCTTGAAATTATTTGGAAACTTAAGTTTTCAAAAAAACAGTCGCCCCCACGCACACTATCCGTAGGTCAACTGAGAGTACTGTAGAAAATGGGACATGGGACATCATAGGTGGCCAGTCCCGTGCGCCGATTGCAATATTGGTTAAATTGTCAAACTAAATTTTGTTGTCAATATTGACCCACCATACCAGTTGATGGTTAACAAGGAAAAGGTACAGGATGCTCATTATGTTTAAAATAATATCAGTTTACTCAGTATTTTATAGTTAAAGACCTGACCTTGTACCTAAGTTGACACTGTATTTGAATTTAACTGATTTAAAAGATGTTTTGTATACCCTACATGTACAGTAAGTCCTAAAGGTCGAGCATTCTAAGAAAACCTATTATCCGTTTAGGGCGGGTCTTCTTAAATTATGGGTCGCGACCCCAAATGGAGTAGCGTAGCAAAATTCTGGGGTCGCGAGAGATTTTATTTATCTTTCTTTTATATTTATATGTGTGTGTATATACATATAGTTATATTATATTTTTATAATGTCTAGGTATATGTATCATAGTTAAATGTAAAAATTGTCTGGCTAATTGGTCTATACCAAAGCCATCAAATTAAATTAAATAAATATCTAAATATTTATATGGGATCGTCAGGAAACTCGCAATCATATATGGGGGTCGTAAATGAAAAAAGTTTAAGGAGCTCTGATTTAGGAGATACTTTTCTTTGTATACCTGAGTAATTTGTAAAAAAAAATCGGTTTTGCAAGCATTGAAGTGATCAGTGAAGAGTATACTGAGCCTCCAGACAATACACTGAGACCCCGGAAGACCGGAAGATGACGTCAGAGAGGAAGTCGAAAGCTCGACCCGGTCAATTTTGACGCTGTTTAACCCGGAAGCCTGGTGAGTTTAATTTTATTATTAATTCTTGTAATAATATTGATTTTAGCTTTGATAAATGGAGGACACATCCTTAAAGTCATCACCATCATTCTCTTTGCCTTATTCCTATGCGGGGTCGGCTTCCCTAATTGAATTTCTCCACACAATTCTATCTTGGGTCATATCAATGTTAATCCCCTTTGCCAACATGTCCTGCCTTATCGTCTCCCCCCAGGTCTTCTTTGGTCTTCCTCTCCTACTCCTTCCAGGAATCTGCACTTCAGCTATTCTTCGTATTGGGTGATTAACGTCTCGACGTTGAACATGACCAAACCATTTTAACCTATGCTCTCTCATTTTGGCATCAATTGGTGCCACACCTAGACTTCTCCTAATATACTCATTTCTAATTTTATCCTTCTTTGTCACTCCACTCATCCATCTAAGCATTCTCATTTCCGCCACATGCATTCGTTGTTCCTCTTTCTTTTTCACTGCCCAACATTCAGTTCCGTGCATCATAGCCGGTCTTATGGCTGTTTTATAGAATTTTCCCTTCAGCTTCATTGGAATTTTTCTGTCACACAACACTCCACTTCATCCATCCAGCCCTAATTCTACTGCATGCATCTTTATCCATTTCTCCATTACTTTGTAATACCAATCCTAGGTACTTAAAACCATTGCTTTTCACAATCATTTCACCATCCAAAGATACCATTTTATTTGTAGTAACTCCATCTTTAAATGAACATTCCAAATACTCTGTTTTTGTCCTACTAAGTTTTAAACCTTTTTTCTCCAGAGCTTGTCTCCACTGTTCCAGTTTTTGTTCTAAGTCTCTTTCCCTATTTCCTATTAACACTACATCATCAGCATACATTAGGCACCATGGAATACTACCCTGTAGTTTCGCTGATATCTGGTCCAAAACTAATGAGAATAAATAAGGACTAAGCACCGAGCCTTGGTGGAATCCTACTTTCACCTGAAATTTATCAGTTTCTCCCACACCTGTCCTAACACTAGTCGTTACTCCCTCATGCATATCTCTCACAATCTTTACATATTCGCCAGGGACTCCTTTCTTATTGAGAGCCCACCACAGAATCTCTCGAGGAACTCTATCATATGCTTTCTCAAGATCAATGAATACCATATGAGCGTTGGTCTCTTTATTCCTGTATTTTTCCATCAGTTGCCTTACAATGAAAATTGCATCTGTTGTTGATCTGCCCTGCATAAAGCCAAATTGATTATCGGATATTTCGGTTTCTTCACGTATCCGTTTATCAATTACTCTCTCCCATATTTTCATGGTGTGGCTAAGTAGTTTTATAGCCCTGTAGTTTGTGCATTGTTGTATGTCTCCCTTGTTTTTGTAGACAGGTACTAATATACTGCTTCTCCATTCGTCTGGTATTTGTCCAACTTCCATAATTCTGGTAAATAGACCTGCTAGCCAACTTATTCCTGTCTCTCCCAATGCTCTCCATACTTCCCCAGGAATATCATCTGGTCCTACTGCTTTTTGTTTCTTTATTTTTTGAAGCGCTTGAGCCACTTCCTTGTTTGTTATTCTGGTAACCATTGCTGTTACTGTCTCCGTTAACTCGACAGGCTGTCTGTCAAATTCTTCATTTAATAAACTGTCAAAATACTTTCTCCATCTCTTTTTGACATCCTTTTCGTGAATTAGTATTTTATTATTTTCATCTCGGATACATCTAATCTGATTAAAATCTTTTGCTTTCTTTGCTCTCTGTTTGGCTATTTTATATATCTTTGCTTCGCCTTCCCTGGTATCAAGTTGATCGTATAGATTTGAATACGCTTCTGCTTTAGCTTTTGCTACTGCTACTTTCGCTTCCTTTTTGGCGACCATATAGTTTTGAAGATCTATATCCGATCTGGTTTCTTGACACTTTTTATATAATTTTCCCTTCTCTTTTAT
The DNA here is from genome assembly GCF_917563875.1 of Diabrotica virgifera virgifera. Lineage (NCBI taxonomy): Eukaryota > Metazoa > Arthropoda > Insecta > Coleoptera > Chrysomelidae > Diabrotica > Diabrotica virgifera. The sequence goes on along the minus strand of NC_065448.1, from coordinate 199,664,294 downwards.
TTTTCCTTGTACTTCATTTGACCACCACCAAGTCTCTTTATCCTCAAACTTCTTTCCTGACGTTTTCCCAAGTATTTCAATAGCCGTCTCTCTAATAATATTGGCCATTTTTCTCCAAATTGTGTTAGGGCTTCTTTTCGTGTTCCAACATATTTTTTCTACTATTCTTTCCCTGAATAGACCTTCCTTCTCATCTTTTAGCATCCACCACTTGATTTTTTGTGGTCCTCTCCGATATTTTTGTTTAGTTTCGCTTTTTACTTCGATGTCCAGAACAAGCAGCTTATGTTGTTGGCTTACTGTCTCACTAACTATTACCTTGCAGTCCTTGCATTCACGTATGTCTTCTTTCCTTATCATGAAGTAGTCTATTTGGGATTGATGTTGTCCACTTTTGTAGGTAATAAGTTGACACACCCTTAAGGACACACCCTTAAAGTAATCTCTTGAATTACAGCTTTTTCAGCTTTGAAGCATGTCTGTCTTTGAAGCTGGTACATATAGTAATATTTTTCTATAAATAAAGTTAATAGTTTTCTGTAGAGATTACAAATAGTGTCATTAACGGATAATCTCATGTAGTGCTCCCGGGTAATTGGTCTCTCTGATTGGTGCTATTGAACTGGTTTTTATTCTAGAAGTACCTACCTATTTGATTTTATTTATACACACTTTAGGAAACTTCTTGTGCACATTAAGTTTTGCAGATGATCAAGTGGTAACGGCTCAAGATCAAGAAGATCTGTCCTATTGCTCCGAAAATTAGAAGAGGAATACACAAAAAATGGACTGGAAATAAACCTAAAAAAGACCGAATACTTAACAACAGAACAAGAACCAGTGATAAACTTGGAAATGGACGATGATAGGGAAATTAACGGCACTGAAAAATTCGAATACTTAGGATTCATACTCTCAAAGAATGGAACTACCGAGCAAGAGATAACCAGCAGAATAGCACAGACAAGAACATGTATTAAACAAATGAACGGGGTATTGTAAGAAAGACAGATTACTAGAAATACAAAGAAGAGAATAATATCTTTATACGTAGTATAATGACCTATGAGCAGAGAATTGGGTAATAAACTAACGAAATAGGTCCAAAATTACAGCAACTGAAATGGAGTTTATGAGAAGAATCTGCAGAGTAACACGAATAAATTGCATTAGAAATGAGGAGATAAAACGAAGAATGTCACTAGAACAAGACATCCTCAGCTACATCGAAGAAAAACGTTTAATTTGGTATGGGCATGTGAGAAGAGCAGATTGTACAAGGTGGATATCCAAGATTTCAGATTGGAGCCCAATAGAAAAGAGCAGAAGAGGTAGATCCCGAAGATCATGGAGGGATGAAGTGGATGAGGCCATGGAAAGACGAGACCTTAGAGACGGAGAATGGCAGAACAGAAACGACTGGAGACGTTGGTTGAAAGAAGGAAGGCGGCGACAGCTGTAAAAATCCTTACATAGATAGAAGAATTTTTCCAATTTCATGCAGTTATACAAATATAATACGGTGATATGTGTAATGAGTAATGAATGAAGACATACTGTATTGACTATTTACTAAAACTTTGTCCTACAGAGGACTTTGTCTTTTATCTTGACAAAAGTATTTATGTACTTTCGAACGGACTAAAGAAACGACAACTTGAACTCCGGAGTCTGATTAAAATTTTAACGCAATCAGTTACGTCTAACATAATATAAATAAGAAAATAAAAACCGTATCATTGGATGGAATTCTTTCCGATATTGAATAATAAATGGCATATTATTCCTAATTATCTCTTTACTGTAAAATATTGCTCTACATTTTTGATATTTGTTAATTAAAAAAATTCAGTAATACAAGAAACGCATGATTTCCAAAGCCGAGACCTTTTGATTAATGGCACCAGTCGGAGATACATTCAAAATTGTTTTTACGTTTGTGGTTTCCTAAGGTAGAATAGTACAGTCATTGAAGGTTTTCACCTTCGATTTCGTTGAATCTCCATCGATTTTCATGAAAATTGATGTTAGAGAATACCTCAAAAAACAAAAGTGACATGGTGCCAACTTGCGCTTTTACCCTAGGGTGGGACTGTATAGCCTGAGATCAACTCAGGCTACACACAAATCGTATTGATTATTAGTAAAAATTACCAGGAAACCTGAAAGCTATAAAAAGATCTGAAAGGTATATACAGTGGAACATCGATAACTCGGATTAATCGGGACCACGGCCGATCCGGGTTATCGAAAATCCGGATTAGCCGGAGAATATGGTAAAAATTAATAAAACAATTAATAATGTTTAATTAAGACCATTGTTAAAAAAAAATTTTTAAATTGTCTTTTAGTCTTTCTTAAACAATGCTAAGACAGTTTGAAATAAATAAAGGAATAACAGGTGCCTGTTGTTTTCGATAATCCGAGTCAATGGACGTCGCTCTGCGGCCGTATGCCATGAGTCATTTTTACTATCGTATAGTTCAAATTATACAAATACCCATTATCTCTCAAATATATTACATACATTTTTATTGTTGAAATGTTTGTCTGATAAAAATCGGTCCGGGTTGACCGGACTTCCGGGTTATCGGGGGCCGACTTATCGGGATTCCACTGTGTAGGTAATATATAATTTCAGAAAAATATAGCTGAAGTTCCAAAAAGACTAGAAAAGTGAAGATGCATCAAATCTACATACCAAGTTTCAAGCATCTAGAAGTTGTATTTCAGGAATTACCGCAGATAAGAGACAACAACACGATTTCAAGAAGAACCTGTCGTCTGCTTAATAATTCCAATGTCAAAGTAATTATTTTTTAATATATTTATGTTAGGTATTTATTTTATTACGTATAATTTTTCGATTCAATAACGTAATACCGTATAATAATCATTGTTCAGAAGCCAGTATCTATATTCAAAATTACTGTTAAATATACCATCATTTTTATTCGATATAAACATTAATGAATATGTATTAGCTAATGAAAATAAAATGATAACGAAAATGAATCCATGAAACCACATTGTGAGTAATACTACCGACAAAAAACAGATCATAAAAAAGAAAAATAATATGTTTGAATGGGTAAATATTGACGGTAACTGCGTGTGAAAGTTAAAGAGCAAAAGTGGGATAGGAAGAAAAAATATGCTTTAAAAACTTTTAAAAATAAATTAAAGATGTTTCTTTAAGAGGTGAAGCTCATGCTTACCCTATCTTTGCTCTATACCCTAACTTCAAGTATATCGTCCTTGTCTTTGTCTCTGTTCTATTAGTATTATTACAGTTCCTTTTGTTCTTTTTCTTTTAAAATTCTGTCATAGGCTTTGCCGTTATGTTAAAATATTCTCAGCTAAATATGGCTTTATTATGTTACCTGGTGTGATCCTTTTTACTATTTCTTTCCTGTAATGTTCTACGTCATCCTCCACTCCACACATTCCGCATCATTTTTCTTCTTAATTTTATAAGTATAGATCCTAACAAACCATCAAAAATTGTGTGAAATAAAAAATTGGATATCTTGTAGTTTATCCAGAACTTTTTTTGAGGATGAGCGCTCTTATCCAATTTGCTTTAGTTTTTTCTCCAGACCACTCTCTTTGCCACCGCCTCAAACTATTTGTTCTGTTTTTCCCCCCGACGTTTATATTCTCCCTTCTTTTGTTGTACATATTCATCCTCTCTTTTACCATTAACTGAATTGGTGCAACTCCTGCTATCAATTGAACAGCAATTGTTGAAATTGTCCTATATGCGCTTACTACCCTTTTCTTAGAAAAGTAGCTGTTTTCTTTGGCGCTCTCTTTAGATTTTGTAAAATTAAATCCATCATCGAGGTGAACCCTCAGATAGCTCGCCTGTTTTTTCGGTACAATTTCAGTTCCTTCTGGGTTGAACTTCAGAAGTCACTTTTTCTTTTTCCCTTCAGTATCTTTAACCACCTCTGTTTTTTTCGCCGCTAATACCAATTTATTTTTATTAGCCCATATGGATACTTCTGTTGATATATAGTCACACATAATTTTTGTTAGATGTACGAGTATAGGTATATTTATGTTTTTTATTCGTTCGATTATCATATTTCAATTTGCTGTTTTTAACTTTTTCTGCTATCTATTTTATTGCAACAACTGCTGATTTTCCTTTTTGGAATCCAAATTGTTAATTTGATGTTTGTTTGCCTTCATCCAACGCTTTTTGTAATATGTATGAAATTATAATATATTCTATAAATTAAAAATGTTGAAAGGAAATTGTTTTATTATTTATGAAAAAAATAATTTGCAGATTATGAAATAAAAATGTAGTATAGGTACCATAAGAATAAATATAGAGATAAACTAATCATGAAATCAATTTAAATATAAACAAATTTTCAAGACTATCTATAACTAAAAAAGTCAATTGAATTATCAATTACTTTTCTGTACATAAATCAATGTAAACACATATGCCTAATTTGTTCTTCTTTGAGGCATATAATATCATCATTTTAATAAAAAATAAGTGGTCACAGACCAAGAAGGAGCTAGTTTAAATAACAAATTATAGAAACAAGCTAAAAGATAGTAATGGTAGGGGAGCAAAATATGCTAAATGTGCAGTCACTCGAGCGCTTTGGGGACCTATTGGGTTGTGAAAAGTAGGTCCTCTAAAACCATAAAAAAGTTAAGTAAAGTTTTCCATTTTAGTGTCCATTTTTAATTTAATTTTCCATTTCCAACAATCGTTTTTTTTAGATCATAGCGTCATCTATCCGTAATTCTAAAAAATGTCTCGAATAAAAGTTACTTATTTTTACGTAAGGAATCCAAATCTGCAATAAAAAATGGGGGCTCCCATTTAAGATTTTAAAGTAACCCCCCACCCTACCTCCGTGGGGGGTCGTGTTTGGTGCCATTCGATAGATTTTTCAAAAATATTGAATAAGTGTATTTTTCAGTTTTTCGATCTGATGTTCATTTCGCGAAATCTCACGGGATTCGTATTTAAAATATTAAATTTACCCCCACCCCTCTCCGTGGGAAGTCGTGTTTGATATCATTCGATAGATTTTTGAAAAATATTGAGTACATATTTTTTGTGCGGAGAAATGCATTTAGGGAAGCCGATACCGCTTAGGCATAAGGCAAAGAGAGAATGATGATGAATGATGATTGAGTATATATTTTTTAGTTTTTCGATCTGTCATTCATTTCGCGAAATATTCGCTTTTTTCTTGTGAAACTTTGGGACTCACCCATTTCCTTACGCCCCGCTCAAATCGTCAGATTTTTTAAATATACACTGTTTTGCATGTACTTAACTTACCTACCTTATCTTAATCTGACGATTTCGAGTTTTTCTAAGGATATATTTTTTTTTCGGTCCCTCCTTAACGAACTCCCCTGCATTAAGAGCCAAAATATGGTAGAGGTACATTTTCAGGGTACAAGGTTTCTCCCCATGTAATAATTTGACGCGCTCGAGTAACTGCAAAAATCCCCGCTTGGACTCCCCTACCATAATAATGCAAAACAGAGAACTCTATCATATAATTAGGTAAATTATTTGGTAGTATAACAAAAAACAGAATACTAAAGGAGAAAAGAAGGCTAGGTACTAAGTTATAAAGGTAATTAAAAAACAGGGGATAATATCCAGGGTATAATAACCAGATTACATGCAACAACATTAGTTTTAAATAACTTCACATTTAGTCTTCATTGGAAACAAATTTTAAATGATTGACAAACTTCAATATGTCATTTGTCAAATACTCAAAAAATTTGGCGCACAAACTGGATATAGGGCTTTTCGTTCACAGTCATTTGTTTCGAGCTTCTGTCATATTTCGTATAATCCGTGTATATTATTATTATACACAGATTATACAACATATGACAGAAGCTCGAAACAAATGACAATCGATGAAAAGCCCTATATAGTCTGTTCGCTAAACTCAGACGCAACTTTCTAGATGTTTTAGTCGGTAATTTTGCCAATTTTAGTAAAATTGGCAAAAAATAATTACTAAATAGTTAATAATCGCTAAATAGTTAGTAATTTTGCCAATTTTTGCAAAATTGGCAAAAAACAAAAAAAATTATCGACTAAAATATCTAGCCAGTTGCGTCTGAGTTTAGCGAACCGACTATAGTTAATTTACTGATCCTGTATTCATTAATGGAACGTTTGTTTGACGTAATCTTGAACGATTTTGACCAATTAGAAATAACTGGAAATTACTATACAATCAAGCACACGTGTTAAAAGCCAATAAATTATATATTATAACTTAAAAACAAAAAATTATTCACATGCAGTTTATTAGCCAAATAAATCTGCATCAATTAAAACAAAAGTTTAAATGTTTATTTTTAAAATTTTATAGTTGTTTACATGCTGGTATTTACAAACGAAAAGTTATTAAGAGGAAAGGCGCAAAATGTCGCCTGTCAAAATTTTCAATGTGTTTTGTATTCATTTTTTTTTGAATCCTGAGAAAACTAATAAGTATTTTTGAAAAATTTAAACGCAGAATGAAAGACTGCGTTATTACCGAGGGCCGAAACTCCCTTAGAATAAATAAAAAGTTTCTTTTGAATAAAATATTGGCAATTAAAAATCACACTAATTTTTCTCTTTTAATTTCACCCCTGTAACTTATTAAAATAAAGAGTATAGAAGTTTTCAGGGACTTTCGGCCTCAGGAATAATGTAATCTTTCATTCTACGTTTAAAATTTTCAAAAATATTTATTAGTTTTCTCAGGATTCGAAAAAAATGAATACATCTAAAACATGTTGAAGATTTTGACAGGCGACATTTTGCGCCCATGCCCGTAATGAATATTAATCAATATACACTCCCATTATGCATGATTTCTCTTATTTTGTTAATTAAAGAAGTCTGTAATAGTAAGTCTATTTGAGCTATTAATAGTGATAGGCACCTATATTATTATAGTTTATATTAAACCATTTGACTCGTTGCTCTTTGGCCTACCAAAATTTTACTAATTACCGAATTATTAATTCGCGTTATGGCTGCTTTGGACTGTGTCTTCTTCATGTGCGTGCTCGATTATCGAGCATTGGCTATCAAATTGGCTATAGTCATTTTGTTGACTTTGAACTATGTACGTGATTTTTTTCAAGACTCTTGAGCTGTTAATAGTGAGAGATGTTATAATTTATTAAACATTAAACCATTTGACTCCTTCATATGACTCTGGCCATAGCCATCTTTACTTAACAAGCCATGAAGTTGAAACTTGGCAACATCTATTGGTAGACCGATTAATTCTGACAGTTCTCATTTGTTTTTAAATAATTTTCAGTGTATTTACAGAGAAACTTAAATATTTTACAATATTTCGTGCTCCAAATTATAAAGAACATTAAAAGGTATGTTATTAAGATGATTTTAGTTCAATATAATATATTTTTATATAAACTTGCGCGCATATAGAAATCCGTCAACTTAAGAAATTTGTCATTTTTAATGTCTCATATTTCCTAAACCTGTTGGCAGATTTAAGTGATTTTTTTAATATGTTATAGCCTAATTCTTTAACAATACCCCTGTAATAATATTGTTGCTAACCAGTTAAATTTTTATGGTGTACAGGGCGTTTATAAAATACTGAAATTAAAACCCAACTATTGACTCCGGTTTTCTTAACATTCTGTTTTTTTGATTAATTCGTTTATATTTAACAACTATATTTGTTATTTATCAATTCAGGGCGTTTCTAAATAAGTCCGACAAACTTTAAGGGGAAAGGAACAAAATACTAAATTTTGACGCCTGTATTTTAAATGTAATAATTTTTTTCGAATTCTGAGAAAACTAATAAGTATTTTTGAAAAATTTAAACGCAGAATAAAAGAGGGCCGAATGTACCTTAGAATGAATAAAAAGTTTTTTTAATGACATATTTGAAACTAAAAAACACACTAAATTTTCTTAGTTTTTCACCCCTGTAAGTTATTAAAATAAACATAGAAGTTTTCAGGGACTTTGGGCCCTCGGTCCTAACGTAATCTTTCACTCTGTGTTTAAATTTTTGAAAAATACTTATTAGTTTTCTCAGGATTCGAAAAAAATGAATCCCGTTTATATTCTTGTTATTGGTTTTTTTTTTGTATAATAAACGTTACTTACAAGGACTTACTTTTAATATTATTTTGTACAAACTTTTAATTAATAATATTGTCTTGTTCGACTCAAAAAATACTATAAATTTTATACCAGAATTTGTACTTTAAAATCGTAGTTTCGAAAGCGGTAGTCCGAAAGTCAGACTACCGACGTCATCAATTGCGACGTTGCCTTTTTCTCTTCATGGCTTGTTAAGTAAAGGTGGCTATGGCCCTGGCCTTTGCTCTATCAAAATTTTACTAATTACCGAATTACTAATTCGCGTTATGGCTACTTTGGTGTCTGTACGTCATTTTCTAAAGAATCCATATTTTTTGACATATGTGTTGTATGGAGAGCGCAAACCAATTTATGATCTTAAATCTAGGAAACAATTATTTACCTACTGTAAATATTTTGAAAGAAGATACACTATCTATGAATTTGAATTCAAAAAATATTATGTTTTAGAGAAAATAGTTTTTTACTTTTGTCCGGTAGTAGAAAACTTCGTAAATATAAAGAAAAATGAACTCGTAGGTATTTGCTAAACTACACCTGAAAAAATAAAGAAAAATCAATTTCGTAAGCAAGTATTTTTATAGTAATTTAAAATATAACCTCTGAATTGGTTTTAGAGTAACAATTTTACTGTAGGTAATTTCTTAAATCGATTTTTCTCATAATAACAGCAGAGATGAAAACCCTTCAAAAAATTGGGACAGATCTAGAAGTACATATTGTTATGATCTGCTTTCTATTACTTTTATATTAATTAGTATTTATTTGATTAATTATTTAATTGTCGCAAATCATACATAAAAAATATTAAGAAAAAAATCTCCGGGTGCCTTTTGTAAAAAAAAATTAATCAAATTATCTTAGGTTATACTTATCCTTTCTCGTGGCTTCAGTATCTCTTAGTTTATCCTTATCGGGATAAAATAGGAAAAGGAAATAAATGGAAATATCATAAATAAGCACATACAAATATCTTTATTATCAAAAGCAATGCTCTGTAAATTTATCAATTAAATCCTGTGGGCATAACTGTCCAAAAGAAACTTTTACCATATAAATTAAACTAATTCAAACAAATATTTATCTCTTTGTTCTTGATACCATTAATAAAACAAGCTAAACAAACAAATTTGGTATTCGCAAAATTAATTATACTTCCTATCAAATTTTTGAAATGTTGGAACCTTAAATTCATATGCTTTTACGTAAAAAAATTAACTTCTGATTATAAAGAAAATCTATCACACAGGTTATTGACTGACCTTTTTGATTCACACACAATGATGTCTCCTCTTGACCCAAACAGCTCCTCCTTGTTGATTATGTTAGGCTACCAATCAAAGCCCTCTCCGTTCTCAGCAAAAATCCAGCAGCATACCAGCAACTATTTCTCCAAAACACCAGCCAGGCTTCCTTTGACCAGGACTCGTTCAATAAACTCCAAATCTCTCTCCTCTCTTTCTCTCAACAATAATCTCCTGAGACCGAAGTATCTTTTTTTACTTGGTGTCACAAATAATTTTAATAACGATAATTCTTGTAACTTACTCTCTTGGACTTTACAGAATCAAAGAGGTATTTCTTCTCGATTTGTCTCTCGTTCCTTTTCAGCTACTCTCACTATCAACACAACTACTAGTACTTGCTTCTGAACTACTCACGAAAACTTTTGACTGCTCCTCTCGGATGCCGGAAACACAATAATCTTTCTTTCCCAAACAATCTTAACATTCAAAACCTCTCTTTCCCCCTTCCAAATTGCCAAGCCAATCAGAAACATTTCTCTTTTCCATTCGAAAAACCCAGTCATTATTTCAAACAATACGTCTACTCAACTAATCACTCTTCGGAAATTATATAAATTTTTGTGTTTAAACAAACTTAAAATTCCAAATCTCTCTACCTTTATTTTTCTAAAAACTAATAATTACAGTTACGTGTGGTTTTACATTTCCCGTAATAACAAAACAATATTTTTAAATTATAATCCTAAATAAATGTTCCTTTCACTTTACTTATTTACAAATGTCTTTAATTCTTCATGGAAAAACTCATTAAAGAGAAACCTACTATGTGAAAGCTAACTTCTAATAAATATTTACAAATCAATATACAGGGTGTATCAAATTTATGTGCCCGCGTTATATTAAAAAAATTAAATTTTTATTCTATCTTTGATTGCCAAATTGATACACAATAATATATACAACGGATATGCAAGGTGGAGAACATTTAAAACAGGGTCAGAAACAATAGAGTAGAATGGAACGACCACATAAGCCGACAGAAAATAATTGGTAAATACGGTGAAGGACGGTTCCCCAATAGAAAGACGATCAGTTGGAAGACCATGAAAACGATGGAATGATAACTTACTGGAAGCACATTGAAAACACAGGCAGTGTCATGTCTAGAAGAAAGAAGAAGAAGCAAAATAAGAAGAAGAAGAAGATTTTTCTGGTTCACATTATTCCAGTCCAGTATTCCAGTAGAGCGGTGTAATGCCACTGGAATAATGTAAGCCTGCACTGAAATGAACCTACAGTCCAAGCTGTTGGTGAAAAATTGGTCGATTTCAGGATATAACAACTTCTACTAAAATGTAACCAAACATTTTGTGAGCTTTTTCATGACAATTTTCATTTGTTAAATTTGGAATTTGCAATTTTTAAAGACTTTTAATTATGCAGCTCAGGATATGCATTCTAGAGAAAAACTTAAAATAGAAAGTTGTAGTAGGTATATTAAAAAACCTCCAATTTGAGCTATGGCAAGTGTCATTTCGTTAATTTTTTATAGCAAAACAACCTGCGATAGGTCCAAAATGGCCGTTTTTTGCAATTGCATTATTCATTGTAAAAATAACTTTTTTTATTCTTTAAGGCTTTAAAATGAAGATGTTTCAATTCCAAACATACAAAAATGTAAAGCCCGATTGGTGAACTTGTTGCTTAGATATTATAAATTGTTTATCCCGAGAGGTCACATGTGGAAGGATATAATTTTTACAAAAAAAAATCGTAGAGAATTAATCCTAGATCCACTCTCCTAAAGACTTATATTTTCATATTCTGATGTAAATAAATGCATAAAACATTTTTCAACCTCTTATTTCGGGTTTGAAAATAAGGGGGCAAATTTCGTTTAGGCACTTTTGAATCCCTGTAATAATGTGGACGATATGATCTAGCCCAGCACTGTACTGAAATACTGTAAATGGCCAATCCAGTGCTTGATTAAAGCTCCAAATAATTTACCGGTTACTTTTGTGCAGTGTTGTAACTTTGATATAAATATGGAAAATGTGCGAAAACGACAAGTTCTAAATTCTAAAGCATCAAATGTCAGAAGTAAGTTTTAAAAATTTACAAAAAAACTTAAGTAGAAAATGGACAATTGCGGATTTACAATAGATTGTGGACAATAGATTTAAGGAAAATGCAAGAACGTGTTATTGCAATGACAGGTATTTATGTAGGTATAACTGAATAATTATTATCTAATTTCTTGTTTAATTAATAATAATTATTATTATCTTATTTATTATAGGTATAACTATAACTAACCATAAAATGAATTCCTGAAAAGAAACACATCAAATGCGATTAACGAGTTCTTAAAATTTATCAAGGACAAAAGGTTAAAAAATTTTAAACTTTATATTACTTAATGCAATTTGTATTCGTTGCGAAATTTGGGGGGTCAGGTACTTGTTTTATTAATGTTCATTTTAGCGGTATTTAGCTATATTTAGCGGTACATGCAATGCTGCTAAAAACAAAATAATTTAATCTTGACTAACATCTCACCTGACAAGACAATGTACAGTGTACGCCTGCGCAGAAATTCACGGCACCAACAAAAAGAAGCAATAGATCAGAAAAGCAGTAAGTTAAAGAAGAGATTGGAATAATTTGCAACTTTTCTTTTTCCAATTGTCATTGATTATATCCTTTTCTTCAACATAGTTTGTCTAATGAGAGTAAAAGTACATAACAAATAACAATGTATCATCGAGAATTATTGTAGTATCATTGTAAATAAAATAGTTCTAATGGTAGGGGAGCAAAGTATGCTAAATGTGCAGTCACTCGAGCGATTTGGGGACCTATTAGGTTGTGAAGAGCGGACCTATTAGGTCCTAAAACCAAAAAAAGTTAAGTAAAGTTTTCTATTTTAGTGGAGACTTGTCCATTTTTAATTTAATTTTCCATTTCCAACAATCGTTTTTTTAGATTATAGCGCCATCTATCCATAATTCGAAAAAATGTCTCGAATAAAAGTTACTTATTTTTACGTAGGCAATCCAAATCTGCCATAAAAAATGGGGGCTCACATTTAAGATTTTAAAGTAACCCCCCACCCCACCTCCGTGGGGGTCGTGTTTGATTCCATTCGATAGATTTTTCAAAAATATTGAATAAGTGTATTTTTCAGTTTTTCGATCTGATGTTCATTTCGCGAAATATCGCGGGATTCGTATTTAAAATATTAAATTTACCCCCACCCTTCTCCGTGGGAAGTCGTGTTTGATATCATTCGATAGATTTTGAAAAATATTGAGTACATATTTTTTGTGTGGAGAAATGCAATTAGGGAAGCCGACCCCGCATAGGGATAAGGCAAAGAGATAATGATGATGAATGATGATTGAGTACATATTTTTTAGTTTTTCGATCTGTTATTCATGTCGCGAAATATTCGCTTTTTTCTTGTGAAATTTTGGGACTCACCCCTTTCCTTACGCCCCGCTCAAATCGTCAGATTTTTGAAATATACACTGTTTTGCATGTACTTAACTTACCTTATCTTAATCTGACGATTTCGAGCTTTTCTAAGGATAGATTTTTTTTCGGCCCCTCCTTAACGAACTCCCGTGCATTAAGAGCTATTATATGGTAGAGGTACATTTTCAGGGTACAAGGTTTCTCACCATGTAATAATCTGACGCGCTTGAGTAACTGCAAAAATCCCCGCTTGGGCTCCCCTACCATAATAGTGCAAAACAGAGAACTATATCATATAATTAGGTAAATAATTATTTGGTAGTATAACAAAAAACAGAATACTAAAGGAGAAAAGAAGGCTAGGCACTAAGTTATAAAGGTAATTAAAAAAAAACAGGGGATAATTAATATCCAGGGTATAATAACCAGATTACATGCAACAACATTAGTTTTAAATAACTTCACATTTAGTCTTCATTGAAAACAAATTTTAAATGATTGACAAACTTCAATATGTATGTCATTTTCCAAATATTTAAAAAATTTGGCGCAAGAACTGGATATAGGGCTTTTCATTCACAGTCATTTGTTTCGAGCTTCTGTCATATTTCGTATAATCCGTGTATATTAATATTATACAAAGATTATACAACAATATGAATATGACAGAAGCTCGAAACAAATGACAATCGATGAAAAGCCCTATAGTTGATTTACTGATCCTGTAATAATTAATGGAACGTTTGTTTGACGTAATCTTGAACGATTTTGACCGATTAGAAGTAACTAGAAATTACTATACAATCAAGCACACGTGTTAATAGCTAATAAATTATATATTATAACTTAAAAACAAAAAATTATTCACATGCAGTTTATTAGCCAAATAAAACTGAATCAATTAAAACAAAAGTTTAAATGTTTATTTTTAAAATTTTATAGTTGTTTACATGCTGGTAAAATGTCGCCTGTCAAAATTTTCAATGTGTTTTGTATTCATTTTTTTTTAATCCTGAGAAAACTAATAAGTATTTTTGAAAAATTTAAACACAGAATAAAAGATTACGTTATTACTGAGGCCGAATGTCCCTGAAAACTTCTATAATGTATATTTTAATAAGTTACAGGCGTGAGAAAAAAAGGGAAAATTTAGTTTGACTTTAATTTCAACTATTTCATTTAAAAGAAACTTTTTGATTATTCTAATGGACTTTCGGCCCTCAGTAATAATGAAATCTTTCATTCTGCGTTTAAATTTTTTAAAAATATTTATTAGTTTTCTCAGGATACGAAAAAAATGAATAGGTACATTTAAATTACATTGAACGTTTTGACATGCGACATTTTGCGCCTATACCCTTAATTTTAAAAATGTTACATTATAAGAAACCACAAGTTTTTGTGAGACAATTTTAAACATAACTTGGTCATTATAATAATTTTAATAATTGATATGAAAAATGAAAATAAAAAATAAGAAAATTCCCAAAAGGAAGTTATAAATTCATCATTGGGTATTGTTTAAAAATGTACATAAGTATCTAGAAAAAAGGCATTCACTTTATGATAATTTTGAGAGTTTACATAATAAAAAAATCAGGCCTTGAACATACAATAGTAAACATGTTAACGTAGTTCATTTTTCGTCAAAAGTTATAGTGCGGCAGATTCGTACAAATATTATAAGAATTGTGCATTTAATGATAGAAGCATATCATTTAGACCACATATACTACACATATAAAGGTTCAAAATTAGATATGGGGCCATCTCAGATTTTACCTTTTACAAAAATGGCGGGCATTCAAAATGGCGACGATACATATGTGACTAATAGCTCCATAACTTTTAAACGAAAAGTCTGACTTCAACCAAATTTGGTATATGTGTTCTTTTTTTGATGTATAAGATCAAGCTCCTGAACCGGAAGAATCTGTTTACCAAAAGTTGTGTTTTTCCTTATTTTTAATGTAAAAATATGTTGTTTTTTTTTTCAATTCTTTCACTCTGTATATATTAATTTTTCAAAAAGGTAATACCGGCATTGAAAAGGGCGTAAAAATATTTTTTAGGAAATATTTTGAATTTTTAGTTATGTTAATTACCATGTAATAAACGCATAACTTATCTTCACATGTACCAATGTGCAGCAGATTCCTGCAAATATTATATAAATTATTGTGCATTTAATGGTAGAAGCATATAATTTGGACCACATATACTACACATAAAAAGGTTCAAATTTAGATATGAGGCCATCTCAGATTTTGCCTTTTACAAAAATTGCGGGCATTCAAAATGGCGACGATACATATGTGATTAATAGAACGATAACTTTTAAACGAAAAGTCCGACTTCAACCAAATTTGGTATATGGGTTTTTTTTATGTATAAGATCAAGCTCCTGAATCGGAAGAATCTGTTTACCAAAAGTTGTTTTTTTCCTGATTTTTAATGTAAAAATATGTTGTTTTTTTTTCAATTCTTTCACTCTGTATATATTAATTTTTCAAAAAGGTAATACCGGCATTGAAAAGGGCGTAAAAATATTTTTTAGGAAATATTTTGAACTTTTTAGTTATGTTAATTACCATGTAATAAACGCATAACTTATCTTCACATGTACCAATGTGCAGCAGATTCCTGCAAATATTATAGGAATTATTGTGCATTTAATGGTAGAAGCATATAATTTGGACCACATATACTACACATACAAAGGTTCAAATTTAGATATGAGGCCATCTCAGATTTTGCCTTTTACAAAAAAGCCGGGCATTCAAAATAGCGACTATCCATATCTGACTAATAGCACGATAACTTTTGAACGAAAAGTCCGATTTCAACCAAATTTGGTATATAGGTTCTTTTTTTAATGTATAAGATTACTACTATGTTATAAATTTATTAAATGGTAATTAACTAAAGAGTTCAAAATATTTCCTGAAAGATGAAAATTGAAAAAAAAAACAACATATTTTTACACAAAAACCAGGAAGAACACAACTTCTGGTAAACCGATTCTTCCAGTTCAAGACCTCAATCTCATACATCAAAAAGAACATACATACCAAATTTGGTTGAAATCTGACGTCTCGTTCAAAAGTTATCGTGCTATTAGTCACATATCTATTGTCGCCATTTTGAATGCCCGCCATTTTTGTAAAAGGCAAAATCTGAGATGGCTTCATATCTAAATTTGAACCTTTATATGTGTAGTATATGTGGTCCAAATTATATACTTCTATCATTAAATGCACAATTGTTTCACATATCGGCTGCACTATTAAGGATATTGCTAGTATTTGTACCGAGCATAACGCTCGAAACACACACTAAGGAATTTTGACCGTGCGATAGTTAAAATGTATGTACATAGTCGCTCGAGCAATGATATTATGGAATCTTTCTCCCTTTATTACCACTTGAAACGTTCGGTGAAGGGAGAAAGATTCTATATACCGTAGAAAAAAATTACAGAACAATGTTTGCGAAATAATGCTGTGAGCGACGAACTTTGAATAATCTTATTTCGGAAAATATAAATCCCACTAACTTCTACTAAACGTCATTTTAAAGAGAAAGGACTGAAGTTATAGTTCGCTGAAGCAATACCTATACCTATATCCCTGAGGAAAAAAGTTATGGGGCAAAAAACAAAATTCCTTTCTTTGGTGTTTTTTTCTTGCTTTTCTTTTGAATATAGTTTTGTAAAAAAAATATTTTTGACTCTAAAATGTGATATTTCGATAGTAAATTTAACCTGGAAAAATTATCCTGTAGACGTGTTTGTACCAAAAGTGCATAGAACTCACCCTAATTCACCCTGAGCCTAGGAACTAATTCGCCCCTTTCTCAAAAACGCACCTAATTAAATGGTAGCACTCCGAGGTTTTTTCAAATGACTTACAACAAAATTTTTGACAGTTTTGTGGTTTGAAAGTAGTTAGGATTTTTAAATGTCCAAGTTCTAAAAATTGTAGAATAGAAATGAATTCCAGTGATGAAGAGTTGCAGTTTTTTATTTGTTTATCGTAGATAAAATATTGTATGAAACTGTGCGTGAAGTACTTTTTGCGAACTTACGCAATGTATAGCACTCGCTCCGTTGTCGCTCGTGCTCTAAAAATCGCGTGCGTTCGCAAATGCATACTTCACGAACTGTTTCATAAATAACTAGTAAAATATTATAGCGGGAGTTTCACTATATAGTCCGTTCTTTAACGGTAAAATATTGCAAAACCTCTAAATTTTAAAGAACCGCTTGGATTGACATGAAATTTGGCGTACACATAGCTAATAAGTCAAAGAAAAAAAGTGATATTGTGCCCCTATGTGCTTTTGTCCTGGGGGTGGTTTTCACCTCCTCTTGGGGTGAAAGAATATTCGTTCAAAGTAAGTCAGGAAATGGATAAACTGGCTAATTTTAAGTAACTTTTGTTCTATAGAGTTTTTTTCACTAAGTCAATACTTTTCGAGTTATTTGGCAGTGAATATATTCATTTTTCCAACAAAATAACCACGCTTTTGACGGTTTTTCGCAAATAACTCAAATAGTAAGTATTTTGTCGAAAAAACATTTTTAGCAAAAATAAAGCCTGTAAAAAAATTTAAAAAATGCTGTATGTATCACGTCTCTATACCTAGTAGAAGCAGAGTTAGCAGAGAAGCAGAATACTTTAACGTGAAATAACCAAAAATGAAGCACAATTTCGGGGGAAACTCATTATAACTTATTTAAAGTGTTTAAAAAAGATTTATTTTTGTTTTATAAAAAAAATTTCTAGCATCAAAAGTAAACAAGTTACGCTTAAAATAAAGTTAGTCCCTTTTTGTTTTGGTACAAAAATCGAGAAAATCACCCCCTAATTAGTATCTTAAATGAACTTAATCGTTACGACTTCACAAGTTTCTTGACTCTTGTATGTATTGTTTATATAATATGATCTGTAAGTTTCATCGGTTCAAAGTTCCTATTATTGAAAGGGCTGTAGTTAAAAGGGGTTGAACGAGTCACTGATCACGAATGTATGCAAATTTAGAAACACCAAATCTTAATTAATTTTTGTGTAACAGAAAAACAAAAAAATACATGAGATTCAGAAAAGCAATGCTGACTTTTTTTGTTTTTCGAGATTTTGTATTTCTAACAATTTTTAAGTTATTTTGAAAAAAAGCATATTTTCAAAATTAAAATTTTTAAAAATTTTACTTTGAAACCAAATTTTTTCAAAAATAAGCACTTTGAATCGATGAAACTTACAGATCATATAAACACAACATAAGTAAAATAATTTTGTGGAGCGTTAACGATTAATTTCATTTAAGTTTCTAATTAGGGGGTGGTCTTCCCGATTTTTTTGCCAAAACAAAAGGGCCAACTTTATTTTGAGCGTAACTTGCTTAAATTTAATGTTAGAAACTTTTTGTAAAAACATAAATAAAGCCTTTTTTAAACACTTTAAAAAAGTTATAATGGATTTTTCCCAAAAAGTGCTTAATTTTTTGGATATTTCACGTCGAAAAATTCTATTTGAAATTTGGTGAATATGAATCTATATGTCATTGGCTATAACTCTGGTTCTACGAGATCTAGAGACCTAACGCGTACACCATTTTTTTTACTTTTTTATAGGCTATATTTTTGCTAAAAACGTTTTTTCGACAAAATACTTACTTTTTGAGTTATTTGCGAAAAACCGTCTAAAAATGTTGACTTGGCGAAAAAGCTCTATAGAACAAAAGTTACTTAAAATTAGTCAGTTCACTTATTTCCGGACATATTTTGGACATATATTTTTTCACCCCCAAGAGGGGGTGAAGTGCAAAAGCACACATCGGCACAATATCACTTTTTTTCTTTGACATGTAAGCTATACGTATGCCAAATTTCATGTCAATCCAAGCGGTTCTTTAAAATTTAGAGCAAAAACCGTGAAAGAATGTACCTACTATATAGTGAAGTAGTATAATAAATTTATTGTATACTAGCTGACCCGGCAGACTTCGTACTGCCTCAATAGACAAAAACAAACTTTTGTAAACAATAAACTTAAAATAAACAAAAGGAATTCGTAATTAATAAACAAAAAATGCTCGATGTGAATGAGTTTTTATTATTATTTTTAATGAATTCACATGATGTTTGAAGTAATAAAGTTTAGTTAGAAGTAACAAAATAAAGTTTGCAGTGCAACAGTTGCAATCTTAAATTTGTTTATCTTATAATGAATATAACAGCTTTATTTTATTTACATTCAAAACAACCCTGTATTTATAATTGTGTTCGGGGTTGTCCAACTATATAGCTGTTGATTAATCAAAATAAAATAAAATTAAAATTAAATATCATTAAATAAAATGAAACAAAATTTCATAAAATTGAATTAAAGTTAATAAAAATAAATAAAACTGAATAAACTCAAATAAAAATAATAAATAAATTTAAAAAAATAATAAAATTAAAAATATAAATAGAATCTAATAAAAATAATTAAAATTTAATAAAATGAAATAAAATAAAATAAACGAAAATAAATAAAATACTTAAATTAAATAAAATGAAACAAAATTAATTAAAATTAAATAAAATTTTATAATTTGCTGCTTGTTCTTTTCGTGTGCTCAGAACTTTTCTCCTGCTTGCCGTTTGTCAGAAAAGTTCGGTAGAGATATTTTTTGAAAGTTTCGAAAAATAAAAAAATTCATATTTTGCCCAATTTAAGTCCAAAAGTTAAACAGTTGCACTTTTTTTCGATGAAATTTGTTGCCCGTTCTTCTTCTGTCCTCAGAATATTTCTACGGCTTAAGATATTGTATTTTGGACACCGATTGAGCTAGAGAAAAAAATTTAGTACGGTTCTGTAGTACACCCACTTAATTTCGTATTTTTCACGTCATTATTGTGAGAGTTATGACGTCATACGCAACCCCCTTATGATGTAGAGGTATAAAATATAGATATAAACCTACTCCCAGTCCGGTCGAATATACCTGCCAAATTTCATAAAAATCTGTAAAGTCATTTCGGAGGAGTATGGCAACAAACACTGTAAAAGAGCATTTTATACATATAGCTGTAAAAATTTTGGTAGCTACTAAAATGACAATATAAAACCGTATAAACCTTCCCTGAAGTTCCACAAATAATTCAACATCTAAATTAGCCAAATCGGTCCAGCCATTCTCGAGT
Organism: Diabrotica virgifera virgifera; assembly: GCF_917563875.1. Lineage (NCBI taxonomy): Eukaryota > Metazoa > Arthropoda > Insecta > Coleoptera > Chrysomelidae > Diabrotica > Diabrotica virgifera. Next base: position 199,644,220 of record NC_065448.1, on the reverse strand, counting down.
TTTAGCGAGACTAACGCACAGCAATTGATTTTTATATATAAGATAGAGCTAAGAACTTTCAAGTGATAGAATTATAATGATTTGGGGATGTGGAATGTGTATAATTTTCCATGTTCTTATTATTTTCTCTTTTTTTCCTTCCTTTGTGATGAGTGCGGGAACTGAACACATTTGCCAAATTACACATATTGTTGATTTTAAGAAATAAAAAAATATATGGAACAGAATGGAAGTAGAATGCTCAATTACAAAAAAGTTGGAAACAAAGCCCTCCAATAGTACGGGCATGTACAAAGAATGTCGGAGCACAGGTGGCCGAAAAGAATACTGTACTGGGACTCTCCGGGAAGAAGATGGAGAGGAAGACCTCGTACGAGATGGAAAACTTAAATCAGTGCCGGATTAACCATTAGGCGGAATAGGCGGCCGCCTAGGGCCCGGGCACTTGATGGAGCCCGCATCCCACACAAAACACAAATGCATTAGGTAATTAATATTGAATTATTTAAGCAGTAATTTAAAAAAAAATTAAAATGTTAAAAAAATCAAATAGGGCTAACTGAGACAAAAAAAAACGAGAATGGTTAATTTATGATTTCCAATAAAACTCAGTTTTTTGCTTTATCTTCTGTCAAATATCAGGAAAATTAAACCGACTTCAAGACAAATTAAGCAGTTTTCTTCAAAGCCATTTTTATATTCCATGTTCTAATCATTCCCTCAATTTGGTAATCAATTTTGCAAGCAAATTTTGCTTAGAAGCTGGTAATTATTTTGGTATGGTACGTTTTTTTTTTCAATTTCTACCCACCGATGGGCCTTATAGTCCATTCACTCACGGTAAAATATTGCAAAACCTCCGGATTTTAAAGAACCTTTGCATTTGAAACAAGAGCTTGGATTGACATGAAATTTGGTATAAGCATAGCTAACATGTCAAAGTAAAAAGTGATATCGTGCCAATGTGTGTTTTTGCTCTACGGTTGAGTCCACCCCTTCTCGGGGGTGAAAAAATATACCGTCTAAAAACGTCCGGAAGTAGATAAACTAACTAATTCTAAGCAACTTTTGTTCAATAGAGTTTTTTTATCAAGTCAATACATTTTGAGTTATTTGCAAGGGAATATCTTCATTTTTCAACAAAAAATAACACGTTTTTAGACGGTTTCTCGCAAATAACTCAAAAAGTAAGTATTTTATCGAACAAATATTCTTAGCAAAAATATAGCTTTTAAAAAATTGAAAAAATGGTATATGTGCAGTCTGTAGACTTGTAGACACAGTAGAAGCAGAGTTGTAGCTAATGAAAAGTAGGTTCTTATTCGTCAAATTCCAAATCGAATATTTCAACGTGAAATAATCAGACAATGAAGCACTTTTCATGGAAAACTCATCATAACTTGTTTAAATGTTTAAAACAGCATTATTCTTGTTTCTTAAAAAAATTTCTAGCATAAAAAGTAAGCAAGATACGCTCAGAATAAAGTTGATCCCATTTTTTGGGTAAAAAAAAACTGGTGAAAATAACTCCCTAATTAGCATCCCAAATGAAATTAATCCTTACCGCTTCACAAGCTACTTAACTTATGTATTGTTTATATGCTCTGTGAGTTTTATCGGTATAAAGTGCTTATTTATAAAAGGGCTGTAGTAGAAAGGGCTTGAACAAGTTACTAATCACGAGTGTATGCAATTTTTTTTTATTTGGCTTAATGCCTCGACAACAACTAATGGCCATTGGCATGGTACAGTGGATCTTTCCAATCAGGTACCTAGTGTAATGAGTAGTGTGTGTTGAGTAAATGTCTTGTTACTTAGCAAAGTCGTCATTGTTTTTGCAAAGAGACGCTAATTGTATCCGAACGTCTGCGGTCCCTCCGGTGAGTACCGATCCCACAAGGATAGAAACTATTTTGATTTATTAATTTTTAATAAATGAAAAATTCTCTACCCAGGGTATGCAAATTTTGAAGTCATATCTTAACCAATTTTTATCTTCCAAAAAAGCAAAAATCTGAAATATTCAGAAAAGCAAAACCTACATTATTTTACTCTTTAAGATTTTTGGTACACTAATAATTTTTAAGGTATTTTGAAAAAAAAAGACATTTTTTTTCAAAATTTCAAAAAATTTGTTTTACTTCAAATCCCAATGTTTTGAAATACAAGCACTGTGGACCGGTGAAACTTACAGATCGTATAAATAATATATGTAAGTAAGTACTTTTTTTCAAGATTTTCATAAATTTTCAAGATTTTTTTGCCAAAAAAAGGAATCAACATTATTTTAAGCTTTACTTGCTTAATTTTGATACTTGAAACTTGTTTAAAAAAAACAAAAATGAAACTTTTTTAACACTTTAAAAAAGTTGTGACGATTTTTCAACGAAAAGTGCTTCATTTTTTGGTTATTTACGTTGAAATATTTGATTTGGAATTTGTCGAATAAGAATCTACTTTCCATTAGCTCCAGTTCTGCTTATACTGGGTCTACATACTTCATACATACACCATTTTTTTAAATTTTGAATACGCTATATTTTTTCTAAGAAAATTATTTCGATAAAATACTTAATTTTGGAGTTATTTGCGACAAGCCGTCTAAAAACGTGTTTTTTTTTGTTGAAAAATTAACATGTTCACTCGCAAATAACTCAAAAAGTATTGATTTAGTGAAAAAACTCGATGGAACAAAAGTTACTTAGAATTAATCAGTTTATCCATTTTCGCACTTATTTTGAATGTATGTTTTTTTACCCCCGAAGGAGTGGCACTCATACCTAGGGTAAAATCACATATCGACACAATATCCCTTTTTTCTTTGGCATATTAGCTATGCCAAATGATGACTATTAATGAGAAGTTGTTGCGAAATGTAAAAAAAAAGATAAATGATCTTTTTTACATTGTCGTAATTTAATTTTGGAGTAACTACTTTCCAAAACAACATAAATATCAGTAAATTTGTTTTAAGTAAATGGTCGCTATAAAGGGGCCTACTTCTTATGGCCGCCTAGGGCCCCATGATGCCTTAAACCGTCACTGACTTAAATAGGAAATTCTATGATAAATAGAGACCTCAGAAATGGCGACTGAGAGAATATAGTGCTCTGGAAGATAAAAACGGAGGAACTCATAATGGGAATAAGCCGATGAAGAAGAAGAAGAAGAGAAGGAATATGTATAATAAAACTCAAAATTCAATTGGAAGTAGATATGTACATATGAAAAAAATATAAAAATAAACCCAGTAAGTTAGTTGGATTGATAACTACAAGGTACGAAAAAAACAAAAGTATTTGAAACAGAGTAAGACAAATTGAAGGCAAAGTAGAGAAACTTATGATGCGTGAGAAAGCATATGATTTATAAAAGGTATATTTAAAAGACTTCAATAAGGGTTACATCACAAAACAAAACGTTTTCGGATTAATAGGTAATCATCATCAGTGTTAAGCCCTAAAATAGTAAGTATAACCCATTTTAGGGCTTAACACTCAGTGTTAAGCCCTAACATCAGTGTTAAGTCCTAAAATAGTAAGTATAACCTATTTTAGGGCTTAACACTGATGATGGATTACCTGTTATTCCGAAAACGTTTTGTTTTGTGATGTAACCCTTATTGGGCTCTTTTAAATATACCTTTTACAAAGGATCTTGTATGTTTTTTGATTTACGGTATACAGCCAGCTACAGGAATTTTATTTTCCTCGTGGATTTTCATATTATTTAAAATAACAAATAATAAAGTTTTGAGACCAAATATGTCATGATTAATTAAATTTAATTCTAAAATTAGAAAAATAATTAAATTTTGAGAAACACTATTTTTATCAAATCTGTGTATACCAAATAAAACTGTAAACATATAAACTTTGTTTTAGAAATAATCTATGTATTTTGAGATAAAACCCTAATAAAACGTTTTAATGATACATTTATGCTATAATCCATTATTTACATAGTAAATATTTTTTTGACTTACTTGTTGAAGTTGTCATCTTTCGCACACTATAACATTTGACAAACGCACGGAAGTATTGTTATTTCCACTTATAATTAAGAATAAAACAGTTTTTGATTTCCTCAAATGATTCTTCACTGGACAATGTCACTGGACTTCGTTACAGAAACTATCAATCTTATTGATGTTATTTTTCGAACGCAGAGTTCGACCGTGTTTACTCAGCGGTTGAAGCGACTGTCCGCAACTAAACAAATTTGAATTGAATTGGTTTATCGGCATGAGCGCGAGCATTTACGTTGCATCATATCAAATCCAAGAGATTCTTTTAACTTTACCATTTAGTCCAATTTAGATCTACCTCCACGGTACTTTTGTTTACGATAATGGCTTGGGGTCAGTCTTTTGCATGGGAAAATACCTTGAAAATGACGTAAATGGTAAATATTGTCACATTATTTTTATTGATTCGTTTCAAATCTTTTAACGATGTAAAGAGATTGGAATTGGAATAATAGGGTCTACGTCTTGTGGGTTTTTCATCGATCTTTTATAAAAATAGTTTCGATAAAAATAACTTTATTATTTGCGATAAATTTTTTGATATCGTCAGGGTATTTTAAATTAACTCTAAATATCTTTTAGAACTTTATCTACTACATATATTTGTAACTGTAACCACTTACACTAAACTATTTCATAGTCAGGGCTGCTTTATCCATTAGGCAATATAGGCAGTTGCCTAGGGCGGCACATTATGTGAGGGCGGCAAAAATACTGTACAAAAAATATTTGTATATAAAAATTATGGATCTGGGTTCTGTCATTAAAGAGTATGAAGCTCTTTCAAATTACTTTACCGCAAGGAAGCTAAAAAAATGTGCCCAAATATAACATATAAAGAAATAAGAAAGAGAAAAAGAAAAATTCAATTTGACGAGGGGGCCGATGATGAAATAAACTTTTCAGCTAGTGCTGTGATGAAAATCCACACATTCTATTCTATATTATAATTGACACTCTGATAAGAGACCTGAATAGACGTCTGGAATCTTATATCGACTTATTTATCAACGAAGACATTATTAACGAAGCTGAAAATCTGATATAAAATAAAGACGATCAAGATACATCATTCATACATGAATGCATTCATTTAAAGGTTCATTTTAATAATAATAATAATAATAATAATAATAATGATGGAGAATTATCGTTTATGTTTAGGATCGCTGCCTGGGGATCGCCAGGGCACGTCTGGAGCCGGCGCTGGACGTGACAGCATGCGGGACGTCGGTGGCAGGGTGTTGAGGAGGCGGGCCCCTGTCATACAATCAGCTACAGCCCAACCACAACCACAACCACAAGCGAGCCAAACAACAACAAGAGCTCCACCCGCCGAAGGTGCTGCGCTGGATCATCAGCCGGCGCTCACTCAAGCGGGACGACCGAGGCAGCGCATGAAATGGACTGTGTCCATCAATGAGAACATTTTGCGCTTCTACTACAAGGTGACAAACCTCGGTCAAGAAACAATCGGCTACCGACAACAGCTGTATGCCGAATTTTGCAGGACGTACCCAGATATTCAAGTATCGGAGCAACGAGTATCAGACCAATACCGGGTAATTATAAGAAACAACCTTATCCCAGAGACTAGACGCAATATCATCAGAAGCGAAGTCGAACGGGAGATTCATAACGATGTTGTAATGGAAGATCAAGTCCCAAATGAAGTGCATGAGCAGATTCCTGAGCTTGCCATACAAGAAACTCAACCTGACAATACAGAGCAGGAAAATAACGAGCTACATGATAACCTAGTAAGCGAAATGGCACGTGCTGTACAAGAGTTTAATGGAACAAACCCACTTAGCAGACCACCGCTACCACGAATAAACTCTTGTAAGAGACTAGGTGTGCTGTTACAAATTGTGAACACTGAAATCCTACCCAATTATGTCGTAGAAGCCCACACATTAGAGTATCTGCACATGCTAATCTACTGTGCAGCAACAGCAATTGCTAATGTAATGGGCATTAAGATCAGAACACGACAGGGTACTAATAACGGAAGGACTGGTAGCAGAATTGCACCCTGGGAAAAAAGACTGCTCGGAAAGATTGAATTACTGCGTAGGGATATTGGTCAAGTCACAGAATATATACGAGGTGTAAGAAGTACAAGAGTCATCAGGAGAGCTGAAGAAATAATACGGAATACTGCAAGACACTCAAGATACGATCCAGAAAACAACACAGCCCAACAGTGCCTGGATACATTAAAACAAAGACTCTCAGTTTATTCAGGACGACTAAGAAGGTACAAAGTGAGTAACAACCGAAAATCCGACAATGCCCTTTTTGAGACTGCTGAGAAGGCGTTCTATCGAAAACTCAATTCCACCGTAGAAAATCTCGATAAGTCTTATCCAAGCCAAGAAGAAATTCATGAGTTCTGGGGAAATCAACTTTCCACACCAGCAGCTCTTAACAACAATGCTGGATGGATAGAAGATACGGCACAGAACTGCCAACACTACACCACTACTCTCTACGAACCCTTCACCACTGAAGAAGTCTCAAATATCATCAAAGAGCTTCATAACTGGAAATCTCCTGGACCAGACGGAGTTCAAAACTTTTGGCTCAAGAAGTTTTGGAGTGCTCATGAATGCTTATCGACACTAATTAATTATGTTATTTCTAATCCGCAGGATATACCATCATTCCTAACTCAGGGAACCACTTATTTAATACCGAAGGATCAAAATAACACCCAAGATCCAGCAAAATACCGCCCAATTACTTGTCTTCCAACTTTGTATAAATTGGTCACATCCTGTGTAGCCCGGCGTATCTACCAACACTGTGCTTTGAACAATATCATAGAGCCTCAACAGAAAGGATGCGCTAAGGGTTCCATGGGTTGCAAAGAACAACTTATCATCGACTCAGTCATTTCTAATCAAGCATATTCCAAAAAGAGGAACCTATTTACTGCTTTTATTGATTACAAGAAGGCCTTTGATTCAGTACCGCATGAATGGCTTATAGATATATTAAGAATATATAAAGTCGATGATAATATAGTGACCTTTTTACAACATATAATTACGGAGTGGAAAACTAGAATTCACCTTCAAATACCTGGTGAAAATAACATCGAAACTGAAAATATCGCAATCAGCCGGGGCCTGTTTCAAGGAGATTCGTTGAGTCCTCTGTGGTTCTGTCTAGCTATGAACCCACTATCTCAGCTATTGAACTCCACAGATGCAGGTTTTAGCATTAAAAATAACAACAATGTGGTGGCGAAGCTTAATCATTTATTGTACATGGATGATTTGAAATTAATGGCTTCCACTCGAAACCAACTCCACGAGATGCTAAAAACTGTAGAAACTTTTTCTAATGATATTAGTATGCACTTCGGACTAGACAAGTGCCGTATTTTAAATATAGTCAGAGGAAAAGTACAACCCGGAGGATTCGATATGCAAAATGGCCAGAACATCGAGGCCATGGGTGAAAACGATATGTATAAATATCTTGGAGTAAAGCAAGCGCGGAAAATTGACCATAAACAAATGAAAACAGAGATAACTACTGAGTTTATACGAAGGGTAAAACAGCTGCTTCGCTCACACCTTAACAGTAGAAATTTGTTTAAGGCACTAAACACCTACGCATGTTCTGCGCTTAGCTACTCATTTGGTATTGTTAAGTGGACAAAAACAGATATAGAAGCTCTACAGCGAAAAGTACGAACACACCTCACAAAAGCACAAAAACACCATCCTAAAAGTGCAGTAGAAAGAACAACATTACCACGGAATCTAGGAGGAAGAGGACTTATGGATATAGGTGAGCAATTAGATAAACAAATTGCTAATTTAAGAACTTATTTTCAGATGCAGGCTGAGACATCTACTCTACATCGCGCTATCTGCGCAGTAGATGACACAACACCGGTCAAACTGAGGGAACCAGAAATGCGCATAAATCACCTTACTAAAGACGAAAAAGTGCGCGCCTGGATGGGTAAACCTCTGCACGGGCGACATCCCAATGAGGTCAGCCAAGATTATGTCGACAATATAGCGTCGAACTACTGGTTGACATCAGGAAAGATGTTCCCTGAAACGGAGGGGTCATTACTGGCCATTCAGGATCAGGTTATACCAACCAGAAATTACCTGAAATATATCATCAAAGACCCTCAGGTTCAAAACGACAGATGCCGATATGGATGTCAAGCCCAAGAAACCATCCAACATCTTACAGGGGGCTGCCAGGCATTTGCTGCAACTGAATACAAGGAACGGCATGATGCAGTGGGAAAAATCCTTCATCAAGAGATAGCTATCAAGCTGGGACTTCTCCAAACAGACCATCTCCCGTATTATCAATACGTCCCTGAGAGTATGCTTGAGGATGGCAACTACAAGCTATACTGGGACCGCACTGTGCTCACAGACCAAACAGTGGCACATAATAGACCAGATCTCGTACTAGTTAATAAATTAACAAGACAAACAACACTAATTGATGTGGCGATACCTAACAACAATAATCTACGTAGTAAATTTACTGAAAAGATCGCCAAATACAGAGATCTAGAAATTCAAATACGAAGACAATGGAGAATGCAAAGTACCCAGACGATACCGATTATTATTTCTACTACTGGAGTCATTCCGAAGACCCTCCTCGAAAGCATAAAAAAGCTGGGTCTGAATGAACATCTTTATAAGACCATGCAGAAAGCTATACTACTCGCGACGGCCAGATGCGTACGAAAATTTCTGGGAGATACACCTGCATTCCAAGTCACCTAGGGCTCGATAACACGGAAAGAGTCCCACCAGAGCTCAATCCTTTTGATACCGTAGGTATCTGGGATGAGTCAATTTTCCCCTTAGAGGGAGTGTGAGCCGTATGGCTAAATCTGGATAATAATAATAATAACTAAAGACTAAAGACTAAAAGACTAAAGATTAAAATGAAGACTAAAATTCACCTCCAAATACCTGGTGACAACAATATCGAAACCGAAAATATCGCAATCAACCGGGGATTATTTCAAGGAGACTCGTTGAGTCCATTGTGGTTCTGTTTAGCTTTGAACCCCCTTTCCCAGCTATTAAACTCCACTGACTCAGGTTTTAGCATTAAAAGCAATAATACTGTGGTAGCGAAGCTCAATCATCTGTTGTATATGGATGATTTGAAATTAATGGCTTCCACTCGAGAACACCTAGAAGAGATGCTAAAAACTGTAGAAACATTTTCTAATGATATTAGTATGCAGTTCGGTCTAGACAAGTGCCGTGTTTTGAATATAGTCAGAGGAAAGGTACAGCCCGGTGGATTCGATATGCAAAATGGCCAGAACATCGAGGCCATGGGCGACAACGATATGTACAAATATCTTGGAGTAAAGCAGGCGCGGAAAATTGACCATAAGCAAATGAAAACTGAGATAACTACTGAGTTTATAAGAAGGGTAAAACAGCTGCTTCGTTCACACCTTAACAGTAAAAATTTGTTTAAGGCACTAAACACCTACGCTTGTTCCGCGCTTAGCTATTCATTTGGTATTGTTAAGTGGACAAAAACGGATATAGAAAATCTTCAGCGAAAAGTACGAACACACCTCACAAAGGCACAAAAACACCACCCTAAAAGTGCAGTAGAACGAACGACATTACCCCGGTATTTAGGAGGAAGAGGACTTATGGATATAGGTGAGCAATTAGATAAACAAATTGCTAATTTAAGAACTTATTTTCAGATGCAGGCTGAGACATCTACTCTACATCGCGCTATCTGCGCAGTAGATGACACAACACCGATCAAACTGAGGGAAGCAGAACTGCGCATAAACCACCTTACTAAGGACGAAAAAGTGCGCGCCTGGATGGGTAAACCTTTGCACGGGCGACATCCCAATGAGGTCAGTCAAGATTATGTCGACAATATAGCGTCGAACTACTGGTTGACATCAGGAAAGATGTTCCCTGAAACGGAGGGTTCATTACTGGCCATTCAGGATCAGGTTATACCAACCAGAAATTACCTGAAATATATCATCAAAGACCCTCAGGTTCAAAACGACAGATGCCGATATGGATGTCAAGCCCAAGAAACCATCCAACATCTTACAGGGGGCTGCCAGGCATTTGCTGCAACTGAATACAAGGAACGGCATGACGCAGTGGGAAAAATCCTTCATCAAGAGATAGCTATCAAGCTGGGACTTCTCCAAACGGACCATCTCCCGTATTATCAATACGTCCCTGAGAGTATGCTTGAGGATGGCAACTACAAGCTATACTGGGACCGCACTGTGCTCACAGACCAAACAGTGGCACATAATAGACCAGATCTCGTACTAGTTAATAAATTAACAAGACAAACAACACTAATTGATGTGGCGATACCTAACAACAATAATCTACGTAGTAAATTCACTGAAAAGATCGCCAAGTACAGAGATCTAGAAATTCAAATACGAAGGCAATGGAGAATGCAAAGTACCCAAACGATACCTATTGTTATGTCTACTACTGGAGTCATTCCGAAGAACCTCCTCGAAAGCATAAAAAGGCTGGGTCTAAATGAACATCTTTACAAGACCATGCAGAAAGCTGTACTACTCGCAACGGCCAGATGTGTACGAAAGTTTTTGGGAGATACACCTGCATACCAAGTCACCTAGGGCTCGATAACACGGAAAGAGTCCCACCAGAGCTCAATCCTTTTGATACCGTAGGTATCTGGGATGAGTCAATTTTCCCCTTAGAGGGAGTGTGAGCCGTATGGCTAAATCTGGATAATAATAATAAATAATAAATAATAAATAATAAATAAATAATAAATAATAAATTTGCTGCAACTGAATACAAGGAACGGCATGACGCAGTGGGAAAAATCCTTCATCAAGAGATAGCTATCAAGCTGGGACTTCTCCAAACGGACCATCTCCCATATTATCAATACGTCCCTGAGAGTATGCTTGAGGATGGCAACTACAAGCTATACTGGGACCGTACTGTGCTCACAGACCAAACAGTGGCACATAATAGACCAGATCTCGTACTAGTTAATAAATTAACAAGACAAACAACATTGATTGATGTGGCGATACCTAACAACAATAATCTACGTAGTAAATTTACTGAAAAGATCGCCAAGTACAGAGATCTGGAAATTCAAATACGAAGACAATGGAGAATGCAAAGTACCCAGACGATACCTATTATTATGTCTACTACTGGAGTCATTCCGAAGAACCTCCTCGAAAACATAAAAAAGCTGGGTCTAAATGAACACCTTTATAAGACCATGCAGAAAGCTGTACTACTCGCGACGGCCAGATGTGTACGAAAATTTCTGGGAGATACTCCAGCATACCAAGTCACCTAGGGCTCGATAACATGGAAAGAGTCCCACCAGAGCTCAATCCTTTTGATACCGTAGGTATCTGGGATGAGTCAATTTTCCCCTTACAGGGAGTGTGAGCCGTATGGCTAAATCTGGGATAATAATTACCTGTGGGAGTTTTTTGTCAGTTCTTCTATCAGGCGCGGCCCCCTGCGAATGGGGGATGCTTTCTGGGTATTCGTAGCGCCAATACCCAGAGAGTAGCAGGAATACTTGCCGTGGAACAAAAACTGACACCTGGCAGTAGGTATAAAATGCACACCCATGAGAATGGAGAATAATAATTTGTGTTTAGGATCGCTGCCTGGGGATCGCCAGGGCACGTCTGGAGCCGGCGCTGGACGTGACAGCATGCGGGACGTCGGTGGCAGGGTGTTGAGGAGGCGGGCCCCTGTCATACAATCAGCTACAGCCCAACCACAACCACAAGCGAGCCAAATAACAACAAGAGCTCCACCCGCCGAAGGTGCTGCGCTGGATCATCAGCCGGCGCTCACTCAAGCGGGACGACCGAGGCAGCGCATGAAATGGACTGTGTCCATCAATGAAAGCATTTTGCGCTTCTATTATAAGGTGACAAACCTCGGTCAAGAAACGATCGGCTACAGACAACAGCTGTATGCCGAATTTTGCAGGGAGTACCCAGATATTCAAGTATCGGAGCAAAGAGTATCAGATCAATACCGGGTAATCATAAGAAATAATCTTATCCCAGAGACTAGACGCGATGCCATCAAAAGCGAAGTCGAACGGGAGATTAATAACCAAGAGCTAGTTTTAGATCAAATCCCTAATGAAATCCTTGAGGAGCAGATTCCTGAGATTCCCATACCAGAAACTCAACCTGACAATACACAGCAGGAAAACAACGAGTGGCGCCATAGTCTAGAAAACGAAATGGCTCGTGCCTTACAAGAGTTTAATGGAACAAATCCACTTAGCAGACCACCGCTACCACGAATAAACTCTTGTAAGAAACTAGGTGCGCTGTTACAAATTGTGAACACTGAAGTCCTACCCAATTATGTCGTAGAAGCCCACACATTGGAATATCTGCATATGCTAATCTATTGTGCAGCAACAGCAATTGCCAATGTAATGGGCGTTAAGATCAGAACACGACGGGGTACTAATAACGGAAGGACTGGTAACAGAATTGCACCATGGGAAAAAAGACTTCTCGGAAAAATTGAATTACTGCGTAGGGATATTGGTCAAGTCACAGAATATATAAGAGGTGTAACAAGTAGAAAAGTCATTAAGAGAGCTGAAGAAATAATGCGGAGCACTGCAAGACACTCGAGATACGATCCAGAAAATAACACAGCCCAACAGTGTCTGGATACATTAAAACAAAAACTCTCCGTCTATTCAGGACGATTAAGAAGGTATAAAGTTAGTAACAACCGAAAATGTGACAATGCACTTTTTGAGAACTCTGAGAAGGCGTTTTACCGAAAACTCAATTCCACCGTAGAAAGTGTCGACAAGTCTTACCCAAGCCAAGAAGAAATTCATGAGTTTTGGGGAAATCAACTTTCCACGCCAGCTGCTTTTAACAACAATGCTGGCTGGATAGAAGATACGACGCACAACTGTCACCACTACGTCACTGCTAACTACGAACCATTCACGACTGAAGAAGTCTCAAATGTCATCAAAGAGCTTCATAACTGGAAATCTCCTGGACCAGACGGAGTTCAGAACTTCTGGCTTAAAAAGTTTTGGAGTATTCATGAGTGCTTATCAACGTTAATTAATCATGTTATTTCTAATCCGCAGGAATTACCATCATTTCTAACTCAGGGAACTACTTATTTAATACCCAAGGATCAAAATAACACCCAAGATCCATCCAAGTACCGCCCAATTACTTGTCTTCCAACTTTGTATAAATTGGTCACATCCTGTGTAACCCGGCGTATCTACCAACACTGTGCTCTAAACGATATCATAGAGCCTCAACAGAAAGGATGCGCTAAGGGTTCCATGGGCTGCAAAGAACAGCTTATCATCGATTCAGTCATTTCTAACCAGGCATTCACTAAAAAAAGGAACCTTTTTACTGCTTTTATTGACTATAAAAAGGCCTTTGATTCAGTACCGCATGAATGGCTAATAGATATTTTGAAAATATACAAAGTCGATGATAACATAGTGACCTTTTTAAGGCATATAATGAGAGATTGGAAGACTAAAATTCACCTCCAAATACCTGGTGAAAAAAATATTGAAACCGAAAATATCGCAATCAACCGGGGCCTGTTTCAAGGAGACTCGTTGAGTCCACTGTGGTTCTGTTTAGCTTTGAACCCCCTTTCCCAGCTATTAAACTCCACTGACTCAGGTTTTAGCATTAAAAGCAATAATACTGTAGTAGCGAAGCTCAATCATCTGTTGTATATGGATGATTTGAAAGTAATGGCTTCCACTCGAGAACACCTAGAAGAGATGCTAAAAACTGTAGAAACATTCTCTAATGATATTAGTATGCAGTTCGGTCTAGACAAGTGCCGTGTTTTGAATATAGTCAGAGGAAAGGTACAGCCCGGTGGATTCGATATGCAAAATGGCCAGAACATCCAGGCCATGGGCGATAACGATATGTACAAATATCTTGGAGTAAAGCAGGCGCGGAAAATTGACCATAAGCAAATGAAAACTGAGATAACTACTGAGTTTATAAGAAGGGTAAAACAGCTACTTCGTTCACAGCTTAACAGTAAAAATTTGTTTAAGGCACTGAACACCTACGCTTGTTCCGCGCTTAGCTATTCATTTGGTATTGTTAAGTGGACAAAAACGGATATAGAAAATCTTCAGCGAAAAGTGCGAACACACCTCACAAAGGCACAAAAACACCACCCTAAAAGTGCAGTAGAACGAACGACATTACCCCGGTATTTAGGAGGAAGAGGACTTATGGATATAGGTGAGCAATTAGATAAACAGATTGCTAATTTAAGAACTTATTTTCAGATGCAGGCTGAGACATCTACTCTACACCGCGCAATTTGCGCAGTAGATGACACAACACCGGTCAAATTGAGGGAACCAGAAATGCGCATAAACCACCTTACTAAGGACGAAAAACTGCGCACCTGGATGGGTAAACCTCTGCACGGGCGACATCCCAATGAAGTTAGCCAAGACTATGTCGACAATATAGCGTCGAACTATTGGTTGACATCAGGAAAGATGTTCCCTGAAACGGAGGGTTCATTACTGGCCATTCAGGATCAGGTTATACCAACCAGAAATTACCTGAAATATATCGTCAAAGACCCTCAGGTTCAAAACGACAGATGCCGATATGGATGTCAAGCCCAAGAAACCATCCAACATATTACAGGGGGCTGCCAGGCATTTGCTGCAACTGAATACAAGGAACGGCATGACGCAGTGGGAAAAATCCTTCATCAAGAGATAGCTAACAAGCTGGGACTTCTCCAAACGGACCATCTCCCATATTATCAATACGTTCCTGAGAGTATGCTTGAGGATGGCAACTACAAGCTATACTGGGACCGCAGTGTGCTCACAGACCAAACAGTGGCACATAATAGACCAGATCTCGTACTAGTTAATAAATTAACAAGACAAACAACACTAATTGATGTGGCGATACCTAACAACAATAATTTACGTAGTAAATTTACTGAAAAGATCGCCAAGTATAGAGATCTGGAAATTCAAATACGGAGACAATGGAGAATGCAAAGTACGCAGACGATACCTATTGTTATGTCTACTACTGGAGTCATTCCGAAGACCCTCCTCGAAAGCATAAAAAAGCTGGGTCTCAATGAACATATTTATAAGACCATGCAGAAAGCTGTACTACTTGCGACGGCCAGAATTGTAAGAAAATTTTTGGGAGATACACCTGCATTCCAAGTCACCTAGGGCTCGATAACACGGAAAGAGTCCCACCAGAGCTCAATCCTTTTGATACCGTAGGTATCTGGGATGAGTCAATTTTCCCCTCAGAGGGAGTGTGAGCCGTATGGCTAAATCTGGATAATAATTATAATAATAATACTGGAGTCATTCCGAAGACCCTCCTCGAAAGCATAAAAAAGCTGGGTCTTAATGAACATCTTTATAAGACCATGCAGAAAGCAGTACTACTCGCAACGGCCAGATGTGTACGAAAATTTTTGGGAGATACACCTGCATACCAAGTCACCTAGGGCTCGATAACACGGAAAGAGTCCCACCAGAGCTCAATCCTTTTGATACCGTAGGTATCTGGGATGAGTAAATTTTCCCCTTAGAGGGAGTGTGAGCCGTATGGCTAAATCTGGATAATAATAATAATGACTTTATTGCTTTTTTTCAAAAAAAAATACAAACTAGACAAACAGTAATAATTATAATAAAGCAAAAGGCGACGTTCGCTCTTAGATGATGTTCCTAGAAACACCAGCTAAGAAGCGCTCTTCCACGTAACCGCAAATTAATAAAATACCAAATTAAAATCACCAATTGATATATCTTAATATTTAAAGAAGAGTTAGTGCAGTCACTGAAGGTGGATATGAGCTATTACCTCCGATTTCGTTGAATCTCCATAGATATGCATGAAAATTGGTGAGTGGTTAGAGGATATCTCAAGGAACAAAAGTGACATGGTGTCAACTTGCGCTTTTATCCCGGGGGGTAGATGACACCCCTTCTCGGGGGTGAAAATTATTTTATTAAAAATATTCCCAGAAAAAATCCCCAGAGGGACAAATTCTAAGCAAAATTTGTTACAAATAGTTACTAAAATAAATCAAAACTTTTTGAGTTATTAAAGATCAAAGATTTTAATTTTTTGTGAGAAAAATGCATGTTTTTAACCGATTTTTCATAAATATCTCAAAAACTATAAAATCTTACAAAAAAGTTATTATTACCAAAATTGAAGATAATAAAAAATGAAATAAACTCTTTACTGGAAAAACCTTTTAATGTTAACTAAAAGTGAGTTATAGGTAATTGAATGTATATTTTTTTCGGCGAGTACCCAACTCTAAGTATTTAAGCTTAAATAACGGGAAGATGATGCATTCTATAACATAACCTTATTAAACATTTTTGTCAAAGTACTTACAAATATCTATCAAATGAGCCCCCGAACAAGTTGATAGCATTAAAATTTATGCCCAAAAATATTTTTCAAAATTTATCTTTTAAAATTTTTTCCAAAAAAGTTATTATTATTTTTAAATAACTCCGTTACTTTTTACGATATCAGCAGGCCCGTCGGGGCCAGGGAGGGTCCGCCGACCCCCCCCCCCCCCCCCCACGGATAATTATAGCTTAAGGTAAAGCAAATCCGTCTCAATTAATTTGGTCAATATAGAAGGAGATTACAGTTTTTATTTACCGATTAATCTTTTTTTGTATTATATATGATTATTAAAATATAATTTTTTCTTGTTCTTTCATTCATTTCTAGAATAGAAATGCGACCTAAAGATTTTGACCCCCCCCCCTAATTTTTTTTCTGGCAGCGGCCCTGGATATCAAGTTTGCCTGAAAACCATTTGAAAGTTAATTTTAATGGCTATTAAACCACGTTGAATATGATCTTTTAAACTCCTTACTTTTTTAAAAAATAAAAGGTTAAATAACCCCGGTTACATGGTTCTTGCAGCAAAATTTAAGCTTTAAACGTTTCTATCTCGGTTATTTTTTACCCTACAGAAATAGTAAAAAGGTAACATATTTGATACAGAAAAAACTAAAATTTGGTTATACATATTACAACACTTTTTACGTATATTATGTATTTTTAGAGTTATTATCAAAAGAAAATGAAAATTAAGATACTTTTAAAAATTCTGATTTTTTTAAATTATATCTTTTTTTCAAAAATATGCATTCTAAACCGGTCAAAATTGTTGAAATCATTACTTATGCTAATATAAAGAAATTCTTCTAAGGATTACTATAAATTTTAATTTTTGTAGAAATGGCGTATGTTTTATTTTTCACTTTTTCTTAAAAAGTTCTAAAGGGAATTATTTTTATCATAACTTGCTTAATTGTGATGCTATTAACTTCTACTGTAGCTCATTTGATAGGTACTCCGAAGTACTTTGACAAGTGTTTGGCAGGTATATTTTATAAAATGCATCGTTTTCCAGTTATTTAAGCTTGAATACAAACCTCCGAAACACACTATAAAAATTTTGAACGTACGATGGTTGAAATTTACATAGTGGCTCGAACAATCATATGGAATCTTTCTCTCTTCACCGAACGTTTCAAACGGTAAAGGGAGAAAGATTCCATATGATTGGCTCAAGCCACTATGTAGAGTTTAACCATCGCACGGTCAAAATTCTTATTGTGTGAACCAAGCGTTAGATTTGAGTACTCGTCGAAAAAAATATACATTCACTTACCAATAACTCACTTTGAGTTAACATTAGTTTAGTTCTTTAAGTGAGGAGTGTATTCAGCTTTTTATTATCTTCAATTTTGGTAATAATAATATTTTTGTAAAAGCTTATAGTTTTTGAGTTATACTTTACAGAGCTGAGAAAACAGCTTTAAAACATACATATTTTTACGAAAAAATTTTTTTTGATCTTTAATAACTCAAAAGGTATTGATTTATAATATTACAGTTCTGTTGCCAAGGGGGGCACAACGGCCTCTTTTATTAAGCTGGATTTAGTCAAGTTTTTTATATATTTTTACCCGTAGAACACGAATTTTTTGTTTAACAGTTGATCCAGATATCGATAAGATTGTTATAAACAAAGAAGTTGAGGAATTACATAACAGCGATTTTTCGCAAAACAAAACATTTTTTTGTATTTTTTGGGCCATTCTAAGCAAAAAATGTTCTTACAAGTTTTTTCGAGATAAACACGGTTAAACTTTCAAAAAATCGAAAAAGTGCAATTTGCAATAACATTTGATTAAAAAATAAAATAGCAATTCTGCTTACCGCATTTGAAAGTTCAAGTCAAATTTTGATTATTTGCATTGCTAAAAATTAATTTTTTTATTGTGAAACAAAGCTATAAACACATGGTGCTTGAGTGATGTATTCAATGCATTTCTCATTTAAAATCGAATGAGTAGGCGAGACTACAAACAGGCAATTTCTACGTAGCATCCATTAAAACGCATGCTTTGGGCACGTCAAACACTATTTGTTTATAACTTTGTTTAACAATAAAAAAATTAGTTTTTAGCAATGTAAATGATCAAAACCGGTATAATTTGACTTGAGCTTTTAAATTCGGTAAGCAGAATTGCTATTTTATTTTTTAATCAAAAGTTATTCAGCTTCAAAAATTGGAATTTTTCGATTTTTTGAAAGTTCAACGGCGTTTATCTCGAAAATTATGCATCCTACGAAAAAACTAGTAACAACATTTTTTGCTTAGAATCATCCAAAAAATGTAAAAAAATGTTTTGTTTTGCGAAAAATCGCTGTTATGTAATTCCTCAAGTTCTTTGTTTATAACAATCTTATCGACATGAGGATCAACTGTTATCCAAAAAATTCGTGTTCTACGGGTCAAGATACATAAAAAAAACTTGGGTAAGTCCATCTGAATAAAGGAGGCCGTTGTACCCCCGTGGTGACAGGACTATTAATAACTTTATATAACAAATGTTGCTTACAATTTGTCTCTCTATCCATTTATAGTATTATTTAAAAAAAATAATTTTCACCCCCGAGAAGGGGTGGCATCCACCACCACGGTAAAAGCGCAAGTTGGCATCATGTCACCTACTCACCAATTTTCATGAAAATCGATGGAGGTTCAACGAAATCGGAGGTGAAAACCTTCAGTGACTGCACTAGGTGGATTGAAAGATATTTTCCCTAATTTTGACATTGCTTTGCACATTTATTTGTGCATCCCAGTTGCCAACGTGTCCGGTGAAAGGTCATTTTCGAAAATGTCAAGAATTAAAAATAATTTCCCATGAAGTATGTCGCAAGAACGTGTTAACAATTAGTCGATTTTGTCAAGGAAATTTTTTTTTGAAAAGAAGTCTCTGATGTGATCCAACTGGAATGACAATTTTTTCTGTTATAGGTATATAAACATCGTAGTTTAAATCAATTTTTATTGTATTCTTGACTCCTAATTGACTCCTCTAAGAAATGCACACTAAATGTAACATTTCAATGGATTAGTAGGCCTTCTATACAAATTTTAAAAAATGGCTCCTCTCACTCACTTCCTAATTTTAAAATCCTACCTGCAAAACCGGTACTTTTTTGTACAACATAGAACATAGAGATGAGCGCACGTCACTATTTCCAGTTGGATCCGGAGTCCCACAGGGCAGTGTCCTGGGGCCAGTGTTATACCTATTCTACACAGTGGACTTACCAACAAACTTTCAAACCACGACATCGACATATTATGCAGATGACACAGCAGTGATGTCAGTACATCAAGACCCACGGAGAGCTTCTCAACTTCTGCAAGCTAACCTCAACAAAATGTAAACTTGGCTAAAACCGTGGCGTTTTAAACAAATAAAACAAAGTCGGTTCATATTACCTTTACAAATAGTAAAGGTCACTGCCTGCCTGTATATATCAACAACCACCAACTAAAACAGCAAGCATCAGTCAAATAGAGGATGATTATGAGTCCTCTCTCTTTCCTTGTCTAAGATTATGACCACCGTTTACAGCTTTGTGAGGTAGCAATAAGCGCGCAGTGACTGATCCACAGGTTCGCTTTAACGATTAAATGCACTTTTTACATAAATGGAACTCTAAATCATCATAATTGCCGTTATTGCTCTGATTAAAACTCAAAACTTTTATGAGGTGCAGTGGGATCATAGTCCAGAGAAATAAGATTTTTCTCGTGACACATCCCCCTCCAGGCCGAAACCAAATTGTTTGAGTAGTATGGACATCTATAATAATAACCTTGTTTTTATTTCTCTATGATAATAACCTATATGTTTACTGCAGCCGATTTTGATGATATACATAGTTATAAACAAATCAAGATCAAAAAACGGTAAATTTTCGGTTTTTTCTTCTATTACTAAAAAGTGAAGCATTCTAAACAAATTTGAGAATGAGATACTCATAAATCATATATAAAACTTCAATATGGCGTTCGCTAAATATGTCTATCCTTATTTGTTGCTTAGAAAATTGCAAAATAAGTCATAAATTTTGAGATTTTATAAATGTTCATAACTTATGTAAAAATTAAGTTAGAACCTTCATATTATACGGAGTGTTGAGACATATTTTGCTTAAATTATATTTTAAATTTCAAAGCAATTGGTCAAATAGTTTAAAAGTTATTTAATTTGTTTATCCCAAATTCATTTTTTTGCAACACTATAAGTCAGAAAATTATGAGGTTACAGTAATACTTCGGACAGTTAATGAAAGAAAAACATTTATACTATTAACTTAATTAAAAAAAATGACAAAATAGTTATTTATCTACCCTATGTCATATTATGTAGAAGTTTTTAGTTTGTGAAAACTGTCATTATAGATAGCAGTGCATGAAGGATTTAAAGTGTGCGTGAAGTAACAATGTATTTTAGATGGGACATACTTTTTCGCACTGTTTTTAACTTTCACGTTGTCATGGTGATGACATTATGAGCAATGAATTACAACAAAAGTTTTGACAGTTTTGTGGCTTGAAAGTAGTTAGAATTTTTAAATGTCAAAGTTCTAAAAATTGTACAGAGTTACAGCTTTTTTTATTTGTTTATCGTAGATAAAATATTGTATGAAACTGTGCGTGAAGTACTTTTTGCGAACTTACGCGATTTATAGCACTCGCTCCGTTGTCGCTCGTGCTCTAAAATTCGCGTGCGTTCGCAAAAAGCATACTTCACGAACTGTTTCATAAATAACTATTTCCTAACAAGTGCAGAAAGTCATACTTTTCAGCACGCGACTGCAGTTTGAAGAACGACGCAAAGCGGGAGTTCGGCAAGCAGTCGAGTGCGGAAAAGAGACTTTCTGCAAGAGTTAGGAACAATATTTTTTCTACGAGTCTTTAAAAAATGACCAAATCTTAATCAATTAGTTTAATTAATATGAAAATACATACACAAATTAATTCTTTGACAAGGTTGTCAAAACCAAACTTTCAATATAATTAGTTAGCATGACGACGATCTTGGTTTCCATGACGATGATTCAAAACGACTGTTATTGTCTACCGATTTGGCTTTCGAATTTATGTCAAAATAATTTTATTTCATCGAATTTTCGCGTTAATTTCATTAAAACAGGAGCACAATAAGATACATGTGAAAGAAAATAGTAAATAATATCTAAATATTAGTTTATTGCATGTATTGTAATTATTTTAAGGCCATATTAAAATATCTAAACGAGTGCGGAAAAGTAAAACGCGTGCGGAAAAGTAAAACTTTCTAAACTAAAACGCGTGCGCGAAAGTAGACATTTTTGCACGCTCGTAGAAAAAGTAATTTTAAACAGTGTAAAATTATTTTGCAAAAACATGTCGATTTTTTGCTTACTTATAAACAATTAGAATAACTTTTTAACCGGTAACCGTAGAAAAATTATTTTCTCATATTTAGAAAGACTGGATTTTTATACACATTTATAAAGAAAAACAATTGTACTAGGACAATTAGGGACGAAGTTAGCCCCCCTCCCATTTTTTAAATTACATGTTCTTGCAAAATAATTTTGCAATATTTAGAATTATTTTTTGTCATTTTTTTAATTAAATTAATAGTGTAAATATTCTTCTTTCATAAACCATCCAACGTATTACTGTAACTTCATCATTTTCTGACTTATAGTGTTGCAAAAATATTAATTTGGGATAAACAAATTAAATAACTTTTAAACTATTTGACCGATTGCTTTGAAATTTAGGGTATGATTTAAGCACCAGAAGTCTCAGCATTCCGTGTAATAAGAAAGTTCTAAGTTAATTTTTACAAAAGTTATGAATATTTATAAAAACTCAAAATTTATGATTTATTTTGCAATTTTCTAAGCAACCAATAAGGATAGACATATTCATCGAACGCCATATTAAAGTTTTTTATACGATTTATGAGTTTCTTACTCCCAAATTTGTTTAAAATGCTTAACTTTTTGGTAATAGACGAACAAAGCAAAAATTTACCGTTTTTTTTTATCTTTATTTGTTTATAACTATGTATATTATCAAAATCGGCTGCAAGAAACATATAGGTTATTAATATAGATGTCCATACTACTCTAAAAATGTGGTTTCGGCCTGGAGGGGGTTGTGTCACCAACAGGATATTTTTTTCCTTATTTCTCTGAACTATCATTCGACGCGATCTAAGACTGCCTTATGATCTAAGACGTCAAAATACAAAATATTAATAAATAATAATAATTAATAATGTTTTGTATGTTGAAAACAATTTCCGAAGTGTAAATCGAAACGTCAAATAAACTTAATTTCTCAACTCAAGCTCTTCATAGAATCTGTAAAAATTCGTTTAAATTAAGTTTTTTTATAAGCCAAATATTAGGCAGTAATTTAAAATAATAGAAAACCCGGTATTATTGATAAACTATGATATTGTGTAATTAACTAATTTTTTGTTGATTTATAATACGTTTATTCCAATTTATTAATTGTAAAATTAATAAACAGGTTTTCTGATTAAATATTTATAATAATCGGAACCAAATGTGTTCAACACAATATTTGTGTATGTAAATAATTTTAATGAATAACAAAATAGTGTATATCTAATGATAAAATAATCTACCCTACCAGCAAGATGCTTTTAGACGTTCATAGCAAAAATGGGCGGAAAAAAAATTTTCTGTTGAGTTTTCTTCATTCAATTCTAATTGAGACCCTTAGAACACAAGGGGTGTAAGTGCTAAGTTTTAAAAAAACTTTGTTCAAAGTTCTAGACTTTAAAATATCCTGATAGGTACTACTTAGCATGTTTTCAATGACATGTCATTTTTAATCATGTTATTGTTAGTTTATGCAGAAAGTTTGAAGCCACCATGTTTTCTAGGTGTTTGGGAGTCCATTTTTGTATTTAACCCAATTTCCTAAAAATTGTCACTTACACCCCTTGTGTTCTAGGGGTCTCAATTTTACTTGTTCTTCTTTTAATAGAAGCTTAATATGTAGGTCTTTGGTTTTGTGCTCCTTTCTAAATATACAGGACGTTGAATTTGTTACGACTTTCATTTAAATTTGGTTAGAATTTTTTTAATGCCAAGAGGTAAAGTTTTCAATCCTAATAGCAACATTAATAATTTTGAAAAATATTAAAAATATTACTAAAAGATTTTTAAATTAAAAACTTATTGGTCCATTTCCCTGGTGACACCTCCAAGGCTTCTACAATTTGCAAGCCAGATGGATGTTGCAGTGAAGACAAAGGGAAGGAATTCTAAACGTTGCAACTCACAACCCCCGTCTGCAGCTTGGTAAAGTTCCAACGGAAAATGGACCTAGTTACTCTATAGGAGTAATACTAATATAAAATAAATAATAAACTAAAATAAAATAAAAATAAAAATGTATACCATTTGTATTCAGTTGCAATGCGAAGGCAAAACAATCTTATTTTTCACTAAGAATAAGGAGCGCAGTCCAGCACTCTGAATCGACGATTTTCGACTCTTATTGGAGTCATCATCGGAGAGGCGTAGGCCTGCTGCTCTCTACTCGAAGTGACCAACCATGAAAGTTTATCCCCACACTGCAACTGACGTGTATGAATTAGGTGACTAGCGTCATCTGGCAATTGAAAGGTAAAGTTTTCAATCCTAATAGCAACATTAATAATATTGAAAAATATTAAAAATATTACTAAAAAAATCACATAATTTTTGCGGAAGTGGATTATACAACAAAGCAAATTAATATTCAATGTAAATAAATAAGAACTTTAGAAACCGAAAACAAGAATTAAGTTATAATCTTACGTTAAAGTAAATAATAAAAACAGTATATTATAGTAATATAATAAAACAAATACTTATAGTAAAGAATAAAAACAAATATGAAGTGTCAATACCGCAACTGTCAAATAAATGTTACTAATTTATGCCAAAATGTCACCTTTGTTCGATTGCAGTTAGAGTGTAATCCGAACAAGTGTGCTTTATAAAAACGCTTTATATTTCACTTACACAAATTAAATGAAACAAATTAGGGTATGTTTCTTTAAATGTACATTAATAGAAATCTTCGAATATTATTTCTACGCGTATATAATAAAATATGTCTAGTGGCTGTAATTCCCGTGTACTCGGCTAAATGATTCTAAAAAGTAACAGATCTACCATCTAAATATTTCGTGTTGGTATCATGTGACGTCACCGGCTATGACGCGGATGACGTGCAACGGTAATAGGACAAAAAAGGTGATTAATAGCAAGCTGAAAATTTGTTAATAGCTTAAGGGTGTCTGGTCGGACAAAATTTTATATATGGGAACACTGGAACAGGGGAAGTTTTAATTGTGGAACAGGTTAAAAATTTTAAACGGTCAGACCACGAAAACGGCACATGTATTTTGTCCGAGAGAACAGACTTAAACTCTCCGAACAGAGATTAAACTCTCATGTAAAAATCAGACTGCTATTTATCACCAAATGGGCGTTTTAATGAGTGGAACATGTAAAATATGTCAAATGACAGGAATTATGACAGGTGATAAATAGCAGTCTGATTTTTGCATGAGAGTTTAATCTCTGTTCGGAGAGTTTAAGTCTATTCTGTCGGACAAAATAAATGTGCCGTTTTCGTGGTCTGACCGTTCCAAATTTTTAATATGTTCCACAATTAAAACTGCCCCTGTTCCAGTGTTCCCATATATCAAAGTTTATCCGACTAGACACCCTTAAGCTATTAACAAATTTTCAGCTTGCTATTAATCACCTTTTTTTCATACGCAGGATTCAGACCTATAAGTATATTCTACGGACTGTATCTATAGAGGCATCACGACGAAATGAATTTCTAACGAAATAATTCAATCCTACAAAAAATAATGATTTAACCACACTGCTGCGCTCTGGAGTCGTGAAATTGGCGAAAATTTAATGGTCTAAAACTCAAGTTTTGCCAATAAGTGACACCCTCTCATAGAATAGTCATAGAAAAGCCTGTACAAAAGAGCAGTTAAAGAAGACCATGACAAAAATGAAGTAATAATGTTAAAGAGGATTTAAAAATAAGCGTCTCTTTGTAAAGACAATGAAGTCGACTTTACTAAGTAACAAGGCATTTACTCAACACACACATTACACATTAGGTACACTATAATCTGATTGCGACTGGCTGAATGATCACGATGGGCCACATATTCAAATAGCGAGACGTACACCGGAAAACAGAACTCCGGGTCTATAAAACAATAATCGGGCCCATAGTAAGTTATGGGTGTAAAAGATGGCTTATAATACAGAAATCTGCCAAGGCATTAGACGTGTTCGAAATAAAAAAAAATTACGTAGGATACTGGACCCAATAAGTGAAAATAACAACTGGTGTGTGTGTGTTCACAAAGAGGGGATGGCATTAGATGAACTTTTTGCCACAGATATTTGAAAATTGAAGATTGAAGATGTCATATTAAATTTTTATTTTAGAATCTTTAAGAAATTGTATGATAATATCATTAATAGTTTTGGTATTGAAGCTTAGTAGATGTGAAATATTCAGCGGTAAACTTACATTCCGCTCCTGAAGTCTAGCAATTAGTGCTTTCGTATGGTTTTTATTAAGTTCACAATTAAAGATTATATGATTTAAATCTGCAGTAGAGTAGTTATCACATGAACAGAGAGAGTTGATACGCATTCCTATTTTAGCTAAATGTGCAGGAAAATTGCCATGGTTTAATCTTAAGCGACTTAGGGATGTGGAATAAAACCGAGTAACGTGATAATCAAATATGTGTGGGATATTTTGCGGAAGTTGTGGGTATATGTAAGTGTATGGATTCCTCGAAGTTTGTACAAACTTAAGCCAAATAGTTTCCCATTTCTTTCTTAATTTTTTATGCAATTCTGGAATGTAATCGCTGGAGATTGTTAAATCTACTATTTCATTTAAAGTTGCCGAATTCTTTGCCATTTCATCCACTATCTCATTTTCTTTGATTCCAGCATGTCCTTTTACCCAGATAAAGACCAAGTCACTACTCTTATTTTTAAATCGAGCGATTGTCTTTCTAATATGGCATAACAACTCATTGTTGTGTTTTTTGGTTATTGGTTGTGATATTGCCTCAAGAGCAGATAAAGAATCTGATAGTATAACCGTGTCTCCAAAGTTCTGTTCAACCGCGTAAGTTAGGGCTCTTTCAATAGCATAAAGTTCGGCAGTGAAGATAGATGTACATTTAGGTAGTCTAAAAGAATTACCACTTTTTATATTAGAAACATAATAAGCACTACCTACACTATTACATGTTTTCGAACCATCTGTATAGATGTATTTATAATTAGAAAATTCAGATAAGATTAATTTTATAATTTTATTGTTTTGGCATGGTAGGTTTCTATATGTAGGTTTTATGATCTTTGGAAAGATTGCGATTTCCTCAATAGAAAGGTTATATATGGGTAATATTTGTTTAGTGTTAATGCTAAAGTTGTTAGTTTCTAGATAAGCATCTGTAAGAGGGGGAGAAGTTTTAATTCTCCAATAAGAATTTGTTAAGTTATATTCAGTGAGACTGTTAATTTTACTTAATAATTTATGTGAGTCTAAAGTCCTGGTCTTTAATAGAAACTTATTAGACAAGAATTCTCTTCTAAGGTTTAGAGGAGGTTCCTGCGCTTCTGCTAGAATTGCAGCACATGGCGTTGACTTAAACGCACTAATACATATACGTATTGCCTTATACTGAATATGATCGATTTTTGATAAATTAGATTTTGACGATGAACCATATAAAAAGCATCCATAATCAATGATTGACCGAATATACGATTTATAGAACATTAATGCTATCTTTGGGTCGGCACCCCATCTAGCTTTACATATGCAACGAAGCATGTTTAAACCTTTTTCGCATTTGTTGATAATGTGATTCACATGGAGTGTCCAGGTTAGTTTTTTGTCCAAAACCACGCCCAGATACTTATGGTGAGAGGATACATTAATATCAACATTACTTAAATTTATACTGGTAGGGGAACTTAACCTATGTCTAGTGAAAAAGGTGATGCTAGATTTTTCAGGGGATAACGTGAAATTAAAAGCCATAGACCATCTTTTTACACATTGCATTATCAGATCCAAATCGCATAAACACTCATTATATGATTTACGGCTGCTGTATATACAGAAATCGTCTGCATACTGAATAATTTTAATTGTATTATTTGTTTCATTTAACATGTCATGCAATTCTGCAGTATAGATATTAAAAAGTACTGGACTTAGGACTGAACCTTGCGGAATTCCGACTGATAATAATCGAGGGCCGTAAATGTGATTTTCTGAATCTCGAATGAAAACTTCTCTGTCCCTATACAAATCTGTGATTCTTTGTGCGAATTTATAATTTAGACCGTATTTTATGAGCTGAACAGTTAAAATATCAATATCCAGAGTATCATAAGCCCCTTTAATATCTAAAAACAAGCATGCCGTTATAAGATTAACGGAAAGTGCATTCTGAATGTCGGAAACTAATTGAGCTAATGCTTCAGAGGTGCCTTTGCCTCTGCGATATCCAAATTGATTAATAGGTAATAAACAATTACTTTCAAAATGCAATTCCATTCTTAATTTGATAATTCTCTCAAATGTTTTTGTAATGCATGATATTAATGAAATTGGTCTGTAAGAGTTAGGTAGACTTAAATTTTTGTTGGGTTTAGCAAGTAAGCAAATTACAGTTTTTTTTAAACTTTGGTCATATAATCCTTGCAACCACCAACTATTAAAAATATTTAAAAGAATTCCTTTAGCAATTTCAGGCAAGTATTCAATCATTTTATATGTAATGCTATCAAAACCCGGTGCTGTACTTTTAGATTGTTTGATTGCTAATCGTAATTCCTCCAAACTGATAGGCATATAAAATGATTCATTGCATGCTACATTACTATTAAATTTACTGAAGTCGATTTTATTTGATGCAAATTTGGGAATAAAAAACTCAAAAAAATCGTCCACCATATCAGCTGATATACTGCCCGATCCCGTTGAGTCTTTGTTTGATATTTTTTTTATAAATTGCCAAATTTTAGTAGGGTGCGTGTTTTTATTAATATTGCTTATGAAAGATATCCAGCTATCTCGAGCTTTTTTAGAAAATAGTAATTTAGTTTGACTAGCTACATTTTGATATTGACAATAGTTTGTATAGTTTGAGACACGTTTATACTGGTTCAGGGCTTCTTTTCTGCGACGAAACATATCATAGCATTCGGTATCCCACCATATTGGACGTTGAGTTACTTGTTGTCTTGCTCTTTTTAGGGGAATAGTTGCGGATGCTGCCTCTGAGACCTTTTCCATAAAAATAGAGAAGCTTAGTAGATTGGAGTTTAGATTTTGGTTTGTACTAATTAACGAATTTTCCAGTATAGTGGAGTATGCAGACCAATCAGCTAATTTATCATTCCATTTAGATGCTGGATTTTTATTTATTATAACTCTATCCCTAATAATTTCAAATTTGATTAAGCAATGATCTGAACCTAACGCATCTGGTACGACATCCCATACACAACAATCACTAGCCAAACTAGCAGAGCAAAATGTAATGTCTACCGCCGAAGGTAGCTCTTCTGGACGAGAAATTCTAGTTGGTTTACCATTATTGAGAACAACATAGTTATTGTCATCTAAGGCTTCTACTAATTGATTACCACAAGCTTTATTAATATGAGATCCCCAAAGTGTATGATGGCTGTTAAAATCGCCACAGAAGATAACAGGAGAATTAAATTGCCGAAAGATATTTGACCAATCTGATTTAGAAACATTTAATTTAGGTGGTTTATACACCGATACTAGTATGATATTTAAGGACGGAAATTTAACTGCGCAAAGTTCTAAATCTTTTTTATATGCAAAAGTAATAGGAAAATTTATAAATTTAATGTCTTGGCGAACTGCAATGGCAACACCGCCAAAGCCATTTGCACGATCCTGTCGGATAATCTTATACCCTTTTAGTTTAAAAGAATGGTTTGGTTTTTTGAAGGTTTCTGATAAAGCTATAATATCTACAGGATTATTGTGTAAAAAATTTAATAAACTTGGATGGTTTTTAGAGAAAGAACGAATATTCCATTGGATAACTTTAATGTTTTTACTATTGGGTGTACTTATCTTATTAGTGGATTGAATCATCAGAACAAGATTCAATGTCGATTTCTGGAATTAGATTTGAAGGACTTAATATAGAGGAGATCATATTTCTAATATTTTCTTCTAAATTGTAATTTGTTTCGGATGAATCTGAATTAACTACTTGTTTAACTGCGGTTATTATCTGACTTGTTAGTTTTTCCTTATATTGGATAAAGTCATCTCTGTGAGGATTTGGTATGATGGGATTATGTGAAGATTTGGTTTTTTTTGATTGAAAATGGGAAGAAGTAGGCAGAGACGGAGAAATAGGTGGAGACTCCGGAGCAGATGGCTTACGTTTTTGCACTTGTCTTTTGGGTGAAGTATTTCGAACAATGGGTTTACGTAGCAAAAAGCTAGAATTTGGAGTTTGGGACGTACTGGGGAGTGGCAGAGAGGGAAAATTAGTGGAATTATTAAGAACTGAAAATCTATTATTTGTAGAAATCTTGGCATAAGATGGATTATCATGCAATCTTTCAGCTTCTTTAAATGTAATATTTTCCCTGGCCATGAGTTGTTTGATATTTTTTTGTTTCTTATATACTGGACAATCTCTGGATGTAGAGCAGTGTTCATTATTTTGGCAATAAATGCAGAATTTTTCGCAAGAAGAGTCTGACGTATGATTTAGGCTAGAACAGTTTCGACAGTGAGAAGATTTGGTTTTACATTGCTTGGCAGAATGCCCATATCGCAGGCAATTAAAACATTGAACAACGGGAAATATATATGGTTCTACAGAGAAATTGCATAAATTAATTGTTATATTTTGAGGAAGTTCATTTCCTACAAATTGAACAATAACCATTTGTCTGTTTACATATGAAATATTACCGTCTTTATCTGTTACCTTTCGTTTCATGCGTTGAACTTGAACCACCTCTTTATTAGATATTATGGCATTTTTTAAATATTCCTCAGAAAAGTATGTGTCAATATTCCTCAACACACCCTTCTTGTGTGTAAAAAATTTGGGTATATACGCTACTAAGTTATTATTAGACATAATTTTATTATTAACTAGATAATTAGCTTTTTCATAAGACTTAAAAATAACTTTAACGCGATTAAGACCAATCGATTTGATATCAAGAACATCGGATTTTATATAATTGTCAGTCAACAAAACGTGACCAATCCGGATTGGGAAAATTCTTCCCAAATGCTTATCAGTACTCTCAATATATACAAAATATGGACCTTTATCCTCAGTTCTATATCTATTATTTAAATCTATAAAATTATTTACATACCTATCCTCCTCTGCGTCCTTATTTTCGGGTGGCGAAGTGCCACCCGAGGTCTCATCCATTATATATTTTTTTAATCACTTACCTAACCTACCTATTATAAACAATAAAGAAAATTAACAAAAGGAACACTAATTAACACAATAACACACAATACACCGAGAACTGCTCGTTTGTATCGTTAAAATCAAACTATTAAACTGCGGAGAATAAAAATTCGTGTCCACACTTTGACAGTTATTTGACAATGAATAACAACTGGAGAATTAGATATAATAAAGAAATCTACGAAGAATATAGCGAACCAACACTAGCACAGTACACTATACTAAAATCAAAATAAAGATTCACTAGAAATAAGCAAACCAAGGCACGTTGAATTTTACAAGGAGCACTTCCACATCATGATTTACACTTTATTTATTTATTTAGCGTATGGCTTAAGTACATCACAGAATATTATTTAGATTTATGCATTATACAATGCATCACAAACAGATGTCCAGTTTTTTTTATATATTCGATTGACCCTTCGGTTGCCATTACAAAGTCTATAGGGTCGCCTCTGTATGCTCTGCGTGGGCAGTCCTGAACAATGTGTCTGATCGTCTGTCTTGCAGCGCCGCAGTCACAAGAAGGCGAGGGAAGTTTACCCCATCTGTAGAGGGAGTCGGCGCATCTTCCACAGTTTGTTCGAATTCGATTAAGGGCTGTCCAAATCTTACGGCGACGCTCAAATTCGCCAGGTTTTTCTATGAAGTCCGGTAGGCTATGGTAATGCGGATCTGTATTACTTTCCCAATCTTCTCTCCATCGGGTATTTAATTCAAAGTTGGATTGCTGCAGCGCTTGAGCAGACTGTAGAGAGGGTAACCTGGATCGGAGTCGGTTTCCAAGAATATCGGGGATGTCGTTGTGGACTAGAAGCTGGCGACTCTCCATTATTTTGTTGTATTCTTTAACCAATGCATGTTCGCGGCGTAGGTTGGGTGGTGCTATATTACTAAGGGTGGGTAGCCACATTGTAGGGGTGGGCTTAATTGTGCCCGTTATCATACGCATAGTACGGTTCAGTTGAGTGTCGACCAGGTGGGTATGCTTGCTATTTAGCCACACTGGTGCACAGTATTCTGCCACCGGATATATCAGGCCAAGAGCAGAGGATCTTAAAGTGGATGCTGTGGACCCCCATGTAGTGCCGCAGAGTTTCTGTATTATATTGTTGCGTGTTTTCAATTTTGCTGCTGTTTTCGTCAGGTGTTCTCTGAATGTGAGCATTCGATCTAGAGTAACTCCAAGGTATTTCGGGTATTTATTGTGTTTCAACAGCTTTTATTAAAATACACTCGCAATTCTCTGTTTGCCAGCTTGTTGTTGAGATGAAAAGCTGATACTTCAGTTTTTGTAGTACTTGGTTGTAGTCTCCATTTCTTAAGGTATTCGCTGTGGATGGATAAGTCATTCGTGAGAGTGATTTCTGCAGTTTCTAAAGATCGGTGGCTTGTTGCAAGGGTCCAGTCGTCAGCATATCCAAACTTCCGAGATTCGGTTTCAGCCATGTCAGCAATATAGAGGCTGAAAAGTAAGGGGGCAAGGACAGAACCCTGTGGAAGGCCATTGTTTAGTTTCATCTGTCTACTCGTCTCCTTTCCCATTATAACCTGAAAGGCTCTGTTTGTCAGCATGTTGTCAATGAGGTTAATTATCTTTTTGCAGGGGATAATACGGGCCAGTTTATATATTAATCCCTGTCTCCAAACAGTATCATATGCTGCTGTTAGATCTATGAATACTGTTGCTGTCTTTTGTTTCTTTTGAAAACTAGCTTCTATAAAAGTTGTTAATGACAGCACTTGGTCCGTACAGCTTCAATGAGGGCGGAAGCCAGCTTGTTCAATGGGGACGTTTTCTAGAATCCTGTGACTAATTCTGTTGAGGAGAAGCTTTTCTAATAGTTTATATACCATGCTGAGTAGATCTATGGGGTGGTAGTTTTCTGGCTTATCATTTGATTTGCCCGGTTTCGGAATTGTAATTATCTTTGTTCGCTTAAGTGAGAAAGGAATGTTACCTGACTGAAGTATATCATCAAAGAAAATTGCCAGCCACTGTTTCGTGCATGCACCACTATGTATCAAGAACTCAGGATGGATACCATCAAACTCAGGTGCTTTACCTGATTTCATTTCTCTCAGCGCATGTGTGATTTCAGAAATAAGTATTCTTGCTGAATATTCGGAGTTCGTTCTGTTCGTTTGTTTTAATGCCCGTAAGTCTCTTTTCACGTTGGTAGTATGTGTTCGATCTCGTGGAGCTCTGGATAGAGATACTATATGGGAGGCAACCTTGTTGGGAGACATTTTAGAGTCTCTGGATTCCATCTGGTTAGCTCCTCCAATTTTCCGCAACAGGGACCATGCCTGCCGGCTTGATTTTTTGAAGTCAAGGTTTTCGACAGTTTTTATCCATTTTTGGCGTTTAGCTGTATCGATGTTGTGTAAAAGCTCGTCGGCTATTTCTCGGTCACCACTTTCGAGAAACTTCGCGTATAAGTCTTCACATGTTTCAGTCCATCCGGGCACATATTCTTTGCGATACCCCCTAGGGATGGTTTCCTTGGCAGCGCTTATTACTGCACCCACGAACCTCTCATAATGTTTGCTGGTTGGAGGGACCCAGCTCAAGGTCCGGTCTAGTTGTTCAGAGAACTTCTTCCAGTTTGCTTTTCTAAGATTCCACCTGGGTCGAGGATATGATCTAATTATTGGAATTGATATTAGTATATGGGTTGAGTATGTGGGAAGTCTGCAAGGACACTTCTCGCAGTTGTTAGTGGTCTGTCATTAGTATCTTTTGAGACAAAACATAGGTCTGGGTTATACTCCTTTCTCCATGCAGCTGATTTAAAGGTTCCTCTGTCTTTGGCATCAAAAACTAGATATGTGTTTTGCTCTTCGGACCATTCTACTAGTGCCTCCCCATTTTCATCATTCGTGGTATACTTCCACATTTCGTGGTGGCTGTTGAAGTCACCGATGTATATAGTAGGATGAGGATGAGTCTTTAGCACTTCTGGGTTCCATGTAGTGGCTGGAGGTTTGTATATGTTAACTACGGTTATCTCTCCAATTTTGGTGACCACTTCATGTATATTATTTTCATTGGAAGCAGAAAGCAGGAAACCATTTTCTATATTGTAGCGAATGTAGGTTGCGACGCCGTAACGTTTATCATAAGTGGCTCCCAGTAAATCGTAGCCAGGTATCTTTCCCCTTAAATCAAGCTGGACTTTGTCTTCAGTATGGGTCTCTTGTATGGCAACCAGGTCAATGTCGTTATCGTGTAGGATTTTTTGCAACACTTGGCATTTTGCCTTGCTTGTGCCCTCGATGTTAAGGTGACAGACTCGGATACACGGTCCGAGATCTCTAGTCAGTTGGTTCTGAGAAGAACCTTTATTTGTTCCCATCGTATGTTTACGTAAAGATAAGATTTCTGTTTGTGATCTGTGATGTTGGCAGGATTTTTTTTTGTTTTCGTTCGTCTGCCGCCAAATTTTGCTAGTTCATTTAGCGTTACCCAGGGTGCACCACATGGAGGCGAACTAGCATTACACACCCATGATTTACACTGTATATACATTATAAATCCCAAATCATGATTTACAAAGTTTATACATTGTAGATCATGATTCGGGAGTGGTCCTCGTAACATTCAACGTGTCTTGGTTTGTTTATTTCTAGTGCATCTTTATTGTGAGTTTAGGTTAGGCTGTAGAGATTACGGTGGGCACGGCACGTGGTCGGCATGGCATGCATGAGCACAGAATCCCAAAAAAATGCTAAATGCAAGAATGCAAGGAAAAAGACCTGTTGGAAGACCAAAAAAAATATGGGAGGGCGAAGTAGATGAGGATGTCAAAAGGCTCGTAAAAACGCGTTCATGGAAAAGAACAGCACCAGCAGTACATCGAGATGATTGGAGAAGCTTGCTGAAGGAGGCCAAGACCCGCTATGGGCTGTAGTGCCATTGGAAAGACTGGATGCACAAAATAGAAGAAAATAAAAGGAACTGATAAATAACTTGTAATTTTTTGAGAAGTATTTTTTATAATTAGGTAGTTTGTATTGTGTGACTAGGGATTGCAATTGCTGGATCCAGAATCCATCAATCCAGCTGGATCCAGCGCTTTTTTTTACATGCTGGATCCAGCGAGCGGATCCGCAAACGTGTCAAATTCGAAATAAGTTACTAAATGTCTTCATTAGCCTCTTTATTCAAAGCCGTGAGTCGGCCACTTGCCATTCTATCGCGCTGGCAGTAGTTCAGTATTCTGGAAAGTTTCTATAGCTTAAAAGTTTGAATCGATAAAGCGTTGATATACATTGATTCTGCGATAAAATTCTCTGCTGGCGAGTGGTCAAAAATCGCCACTTTCCACGGGAGTTAATCGCCACTTTTAACCTGCTGCGGCTGTAGAAGCTCTTTGCAGAATAGAGTCCACTTTGTTAACGGCCGACACAATCATGAAATTTGTCTTAGACAAACTAAGGGCCAATTTCTCATATCGAGTTCAACTCCAGTTTAACCTGAACTTTTAGGGCCAATTTCTCATATCGAGTTCAACTCCAGTTTAACCTGAACTTCTAGTAAACGTCAGTTTAAAGTCAAAATCGTCTTTCTCAATTCCCGTTCAACCGATGGCAGTTTAAACTTGAACGATGCTTGAACGGTGGAATTCGGCCGTTCAAAGATTTCAGAACTCAGTTCAGATGATTTCATGGACTACGCATGCGTTGTATTAACACGAAACGCTGTCATAATATAAATATATCCTATTTTATTATATTAAGCCTAACGATAAACGATAACATTATTTGTGTTTTTATAATATTTATTTATAATTATTAAAATGACTATTTGACTATAAATACTTAAATTTAACTTTATTCAAAAACAGCATAAAAAGGGTAGTTCAAAATGGCGACAGTTTTTACCTTTTGCCATCTATTGGCATTTCTCGAAAGCTGTAGAACGAGCACTGACATGAACGCGCAATGAGAAATGCATTCCAAACAGAACCGGAGATCACCCGTGAACCCGGTTCAACTGAACCATAGATTAACGCAGGTATGAGAAATCGACCCTTAGTAAACGTCAGTTTAAAGTCAAAATCGTCTTTCTCAATTCCCGTTCAACCGATGGCAGTTTAAACTTGAACGATGATTGAACGGTGGAATTCGGCCGTTCAAAGATTTCAGAACTCAGTTCAGATGATTTCATGGACTACGCATGCGTTGTATTAACACGAAACGCTGTCATAATATAAATATATCCTATTTTATTATATTAAGCCTAACGATAAACGATAACATTATTTGTGTTTTTATAATATTTATTTATAATTATTAAAATGACTATTTGACTATAAATACTTAAATTTAACTTTATTCAAAAACAGCATAAAAAAGGTAGTTCAAATGGCGACAGTTTTTTGCCTTTTGCCATCTATTGGCATTTCTCGAAAGCTGTAGAACGAGCACTGACATGAACGCGCAATGAGAAATGCATTCCAAACAGAACCGGAGATCACCTGTGAACCCGGTTCAACTGAACCATAGATTAACGCAGGTATGAGAAATCGACCCTAAATAGCTAGGACTCTAGCATTAGTGCCGATCTACCGGAAGCACTACGCAACAGAATCACGGAACGGCGCCTCTCTGAGATTACGGGTACATTAGTGTTTGGCAAAATCAAAAAAAGTATGACGAAGGACTAAACAATCCTGGTTACTTCCCCATGCCGAAAAAGAATGCAATGCGACAAGAGATGAAAAATTTGTTGATTCGTATAAATAAACAAGTAACTATGAAACCAGTGCAAGATATACCCGTGAATTTTACTTTGGAACAAGAACTTAAGATTTAATTGAAACGAGAAAGAGAAAACATTTATAGCCAAAAAAAACTGGGTCTCAAAAAAATTACGAAAAGATTTTGGAAAAGGAAATGGCGGTTTATGAGACCGAAGGAGTGAAAGGCGATCGTTTGTCAATGGTCTATGACTATTTGATGACCTTAAAACCGACCAGAACAGAGGCCGAAAGGGCTTTTTCCGCAACCGGCTATATGTGCAGTTCTGTGCGAAGTAGGTAAGGCCTATGCTATTAAGGTATCACTTTCAAAAAACTAAATAATTCATAAAAATCTCATACAGAAGTAAAAACTTCAAGTTGTATACTGGTTTAAAGTTGTTTATTAAAAAACTTCATAAAATGTCGTGCAAAACGTTTTCGTTCTAATTCAGAACATCTTCAGTGCATTCTGTAAGTAATTGTAACTAGCACACTATTTAAAGTGGTAACTTCATAATACATGGTTTACATTTTAACTTTTATGAAAATATGATAACTACCAGTCGATGTTACAAGATTAAATTAAGTACATGCTTAAAGGGCACCATGCTTCCCTGCTCGAAAAAACTAGATACTTGCCAGTTCAATGAGCACCCACAGACCAACTTCCCTTTTCGAGCAGGGAAGCATGGTGCCCTTTAAGCATGTACTTAATTTAATCTTGTAACATCGACTGGTAGTCACCATATTTTCATAAAATTTAAAATGTAAACCATGTATTATGAAGTTACCACTTTAAATAGTGTGCTAGTTACAATTACTTAGCAGAATGCACTGAAGATGTTCTGAATTAGAACGAAAACGTTTTGCATGACATTTTATGAAGTTTTTTAATATACAATTTTATACCAGTAGGTATACAACTTGAAGTTTTTACTTCTGTATGAGTTTTTTAAACTATGGTATACAGCCAACTATTGGGATTTTCCCATTGATTTTAAATAATTCATGTTTCTGTTGTTTAAAAATTTAGCATACAGACAAAAAAAACGTTAAAATCGTGTTTTTATTTTGATTCCACATTTTGCTGGATCCGCGCTGGATTCAGGCCAATCTTGCAAAAATCCAGCTGGATTGAAAATGCTGATGGATTGCAATCCCTATGTGTGACTTAGGATTATATTTTTTAAGCCCTAGGACATAAGTGTAAAGTAAACAAATAAATATCTTTGTCAAGTACTGATCGACCCTATCAAATATTGATTTGAAAATTTTATAGATAAGGTTTCAATGATCCGCACTATTTGTAAACTCGTTTCAAAACGCAACATCAATTCAAGTTGCATCATCTTGCAACTTAGATATACCTCGGGAATTTTTATTTCTTGAATTCTTCTTTTTAGTTGTATTAAAAAGATGTTTTATAGTTGTATTTCCAGTTGCATTATATCGCTTTGCAGACATACCTGGGGAATCTCTGTTTCTTGAATTTTTAGTTTTTATTTAAACGGGATCTCTCGAAACTCGAGATACGTACGAGGACGAGGACTATTCTGCAAATTCTTGGTAATAAGAAAACTACTTTTTTTATATGACTAACGTTAATGTTTTAATAACTAATTTTCTGATTTGTATGGATTTTTTATTTCTTCTTATTATTTACAGAGTAATATATGCTAATATACTTTAAAAAGTTTCTTTTTGGAAGTCCCTACATTTAAATTCTTAAATTTTTAAATCTATAAATTATTTTATTTAATAGGAGAAGTTAAGCTACAGTCGGAAAAATGAAAGAATACCCATGAACGAACATATAAAATACGCTGTATTTTCCTGTCAGCGTGTCACAAAGAAAATTGTCCAGTGCAAGTACATGTAACAAAATTATTACATGTACTTGCGCTGGCCAATTTTTTGTGTGACACGGTGACAGGAAAATACAGCGTGTTTTATATGTTCATTCATGGGTATTCTTTCATTTTTCCTACTGTATATTACCAGTATTAAGCAAAAAGAAATTAGTTAAAAAATATTTAATAATATATGAGATATTTCATTTGTTTATCAAATGTTACTATATTTTCAATTGCAAAAACGCGGTTGTTATCAATCAAAAGAATATAAAACTGTGTAAAACCTCATTTGTTTTATATTTATGTATATTTTCGATAAATGTATTGATAAATTCAAATTTCAATTTAACTCCCCTCTAAAATGACATTTGAAAATAGTTCTAATTTGATTATAATTTGTCTTTTTAATAACGTCACGGGGATTAAATATTCTGAAATGCTGTTCCCATAATCCGGTTCCTGGGAATTTTTCACTAATTAACAAATTTTTTGTCGTTTTTTCTTCTTCTTCTTTTTCCTTATAGTAAAAGATATAGTTTTGCTGATAGAGGGGGATTCGTTAAGAATGTCCAATCTCTGAGTTATCGATTGTAGACCTCAAAATATTAAGATTTAACCAAAATCACTTCAATAAAATATGGCTCCTTGTTGAGTTACAGGGTGTTTTATTTAAAAATTATTTTTGCTCAGTATTTTAAAACTATTCTACATATCCTTTTCATACTTGGTAGAAAGTGTAGGTACTATACACCCTATGAAATTATGTTAAATGCAGGTTTCCGGCTATTACCACAGGCGTACGACAGGCGGACAGGGGAAAGCAAATGGTTGACCCTTCCTAAATTCTACGTCACTGGCGAAATTGCCATTTTAGCGCAATTTTTAGATTCTCCCATACTCTCAATGTAAATAACTTACTTTTCACTCGTAACGATAATGTCATTAGTTTTCGAGATATTTGCAGTTAAACATGTAACGGCACAGTTATTTTATTTTGATTAAGGTTTTGCGCCGCTTAATTTTTAATTTCAAATATCTCGAAAGCTAATGATTTTATCGTTAAGACTGAAGAGTGTATCATTCATTCTTAACGATAAAATCATTAGTTTTTGAGATACTTGAAACTAAAAATTAAGCGGCACAATATTTAATCAAAATAACTAAATAACTGCGCCATTACATGTTTAACTTCAAATATCTCGAAAACTAATGACTTTATCGTTACGAGTAAAGAGAATGTTATTTACATAGACAGTATTGAAGAATTTAAAAATTGTGATTAAATGGCAATTTCACCAGTGACGTAGAATTTGGGAAGGGTCAACCATTTGCTTTCCCCTGTCCGCCTGTCGTACGCCTCTGGTAATAGCCGGAAACCTGTATTTAACATAATTTTATAGGGTGTATGTATAGTAACCTACACTTTTTACCAAATATGAAAAGGATTTGTCGAATAGTTTTAAAATACTGAGCAAAAATAATGTTTGAATTTTTAAATAAAACACCCAATAACTGTAACTCAATAAGGAGCCATATTTTATTGAAGTGATTTTGGTTAAATCTTAATATTTTGAAGTCTAGAATCGACAACTCAGAGATTGGACATTCTTAATGAAACCCCCTCTATAAGCAAAACTATATCTTTTACTATAAGGAAAAAAAGAAGAAAAATGACAAAAAACATTTGTTAATTAGTGAAAAATTCCCAGGAACCGGATTATCGGAACAGTATTTCAAAATGTTTAATCCCCGCGACGTTATTAAAAAAACAAATTAGAACAATTTTCAAATGTCATTTTAGAGGGGAGTTAAATTGAAATTTGAATTTATCAATACATTTATCGAAATCATACATAAAAATAAAAGTAATGAGATTTTAAGCAGGTTTATATTCTTTTGGTAACAACCGCATTTTTGCAATTGAAAATATAGTAACAATTGATAAACAAATTAAATATCTCATAAATTATTAAATATCTTTTAACCAATTTTTTTTTGCTTAATACTGGTAACATAGCGCAACTTCTGTTATTAAATAAAATAAATTTATAGATCTTATTTAAAACGCAAAAAATATTTTTTGCAAACTTGATTTTTAAATTTTATATATAATTATTTAAATAAATAGGGGGTCAAATTTAATTTATTAAGTATTAGGTGAAAGATTTGTCCTTCAGCTTTGTAGAAAAAAACCCTAAAGACCTTCATTAAAATGTAAATTACGTCAGCAATTAAAAAAGTAAATATTGTGCAAAAATGACCCCTTTTTAATTATTTAAACAATGATCCCCTCATATGATTTGGATACTTTTTTGAAAATATCTTTTGTATTCACCTAAACTTTGATATAAAATTTATTCCAACCTGTACGGAATTACATTTTGATTTTTTTTATTTTATTAGGCTAGAACACATTTGTCATTGTTGTACCGCAATCATAGATAAACCGGCTTCAGCATCATCCTTCTATATTTTTCTGGGACGGTCTAATGATCTTCTACCATCAAATTTAGTCTCTCAAAAAATACTGTCTTTAACACTCTATCTTGATCTGATCTTACCATATAACCTGACCATCTTATCCGGTTAGCTTTTATGTCTGACGATGTTTTTAGTACCAGAGTCACCAATTCAGCATTGCGGCGCCTCCTTCACTCTCCTATCACTTTGAGGGTCAAATATCAATCTAGGAACCTTCCTTTCAAATACCACCAGCTTATTTCAGTGGCATAACCGGGGGGTTTGGGGGTTGTAACACCCCTCATTGGGTTACAGCCCCCAAAACCCCCCCATTGGGATGTAACTACTTTGAGCTATATACGCTTAACCCCATTACTATTCCATACCCCCTAGAGACCCTCCAGTAACCCCCCCCCTTAGGATCATCCTGGTTACACCGTTGGCTTATTTAATTCCCGCTGATGTAGAGTTCATGTTTCGCTTCCATATGTTATGTAACAACTGGGCGAATAATTATCTACTGTCTTAATTTAGATTTTCTTTTTACACACAGAACTCACAGAAGATTTTACACACGATCGAATAATTATTATAATATATGTACATAAGAACATGTTTCACGCGGAGTCATTCTATGTAGGGTTACTCTGGGTTACTGAATGTATGCTCTATATTATTCAAACAAAGAAAAATTTAGCAAGGAGCGTAGGCTTTGAAGACCATTATTTAAAAAAAAAACAGTAAAATCCTGTATAAAAGGTATATTTAAACTAAAAAGACTTGCCGTCTCACTCCCAACATGTGAACAAGTCATATCTAGATCTCAGATGTTGTCTAGGGCAAATTAAATAATATTTTAAACATCCAGGCTTAAGGTAGCCAGGGCCGTAACTACCAAGAGGGCCCCCGTTTGGTTGGCCTTGCATAGATTGTAACGAGGTCAAATAAACTTTTTAAGTACTTTCAGTCAAGTTCTACTTCGAGTTTTCCGATTATAATAAATAGTTACACGGCATATTAATTCTAACAACTTCAAAGATCGATTTTAACCTGTTTCACCTGCACCATTATAAAAAATTTTGTCTCAAAATCTCTTCATAAAGTCACCCTATTTTCTTTGCTTTCAAACCACACAGCAACTCCGTATTTTAGATGGCTTCTTATAATTTCTTTGCAGTCTTTGAAGTTCAGCATATGTTTGGATTTTTTTTAAGATTTTAATGAAAGGTATCGGATATCGTTTTCTAAATTAAATCTCTGCCAAATTGAATTCTGCTCTCATTAGAGCTGTATACAATTACTTTCTGACAGTCTCTTCCTTTTTGACATTATCCTATCTTCTTCAATTTTTCTTCCACTTTTTCCATATCGAGTTTTAACGCATTCTAGAATTTTCTTCCACTTTTTTAAGTTTCTGGATCTTCTCAGCAATCTGGTTTACCTCTTACTGCATTTTCTCTAAATAAATCTTCATATCATTCTTTCTTATCTTTCTTCAAACCTTTCGTTGGGAGGCACTGAAGTCCTCATACCAATCTGAAAGATGTGCCTCGAAAGTGACTCTAAAACCTCTCAATTCAACACGCTGGGCTGAAGACTTGATGCAGTCAATACATTGAAATACAGACATTGCGATGTTTTGAAGTGCCTTTCAAGTCTAGTTCTGACAAGTAACAAAAGAAATGAAAGAGACGAAGCAGCACAACTGAAAAATAGAAAATAGAACCATTCAAATTTGTTTTGTTACTAGTTGTGCAAAATAAAGTCCTTGAAATCCTCAACATAGTCTCGAAAACACTGCAATCAAAATCTTTGGACCTTTTAACAGCTTATAGTTTACTTAAAGAGAGCCTCTTAAAACTATCTGAAATGAGAGGACAATTTGAAACCTTCTTTGAAGTGGCTTCAAATATGTGTCAACGTTGGGGAATACCATTAGGGTTCGCTCCAAAGAGAATGCAGAAGATAAAAAAATATTTCGATGAACTGTGCGAAGATAAAAGACTTCAAGATCCCAAGTGATGCTTTAGGGTAACCGTGTTTTACTCAATGATCGACACATTATGATGCCATCAGCTAGACACTCGCTTTCAAGGAATGAAAGGAGTGTAAGATACGTACCGAATTGTTCAACCTGATTTTATTTTATATTCCAACGAACAAGACCTTCAAAACAAAGCAATCAACTTCATAAAACGTTTTCCAGATGATTCCAGATGAAAGATTGAGGGTTTACCCTTCCTCTGGGGGGTAAACCCCCAATACCCCCGGTAGGGGGCCCCCAGATCACGTTTGCCCCAGGGCCCCCAACATAGTAGTTACGGCCCTGAAGGTAGCATTTTATACCTATGTTTCCTTGACGGACTACTTTTACTGGGCTTTGACCCACATATTTTTGTTTAATACTATCTTGGTGGTTAGCATGTACATTGTACGTAAGCACTGATGATGACTGGTAAACCAGTCGAAAACTAGTTATGTGAATTTGATGTGGCCCTTTTGAGGGTTTTTAAATATACCTTTTATACAGGATTTTACTGTTTTTTTGTATCACATGGTGTACAGCCAACTACAGGAAAACTTTTTCCTTGTGGATTTATTATTTTTTAATTGTACACTATTTTTGGCTGTGATTTGGAGTTATATCTTCCTGGCGTTTCATCTTCAACCACGGCAAACTAATACACTAGTAAGTGTAAGACGTAATTAAGTTATTGCAAAATTGTCCATGAAAAAAATCTAACAGTAAGTCTCACATTTTTTCTTCTTTAGCCTGTTTGCATCCACTCCTGGACAAAAGCCTCCCCATGAGTTATCCACTCTTCTCTGTTCGATACTATTTGGTGCCAGTTTCTCCACACTTTTGCTTTGATGTCGTATAGCCATAGTTTTTTGGTCTTCCTCTACTACCACTGTGCTCGCATAATCTCCAATGTACAATGTTTCTTGTCCACCTTTCGTTGTTTTGTCGTAATTCTTCTAGTTATTTCTGCCGTTTGATTCTGTTTGGTTAGTTTGATTGTGTAACCTAGGTATACCCTTCGAGTATATTTTGTTAAACTTTTCAATAAGTGTATATTATGTGTTCTTGTATTAACAATATCTATTCTCTCCTACAAATAAGGAGTTTTATAAGATAAAAAACTGAAATTTCCACGAGAGTAGGGAATAAATACAATAATATAACATTTAAAACAACCAACACACTGAAATCACAGAATAGGAAACAATTGTTTCCTATTATGTGCTGAACCCTAAACCAAATCTAAACCTTTTGTATCCAAAACCAAACCAAACAATTTACAACAAAGATACAATAGCTGCTGTTATAAAATACTAATACCTTGTGAATGTTATAATTTTTATCTAGGTAAAACGTCAAAACCACTATCTAACTACGGACTGACGCCTGTTGACTATTAACTTTCACCAGCATTAATCTAAATATAAAAACAGATCAATTGATAGATCTCAAATATGCAAACATGCCTAAGACTGTGAACAGAAAGTCAAAAGTCAAATGAAAAAAATACATCAATAGCTACGAAAGAAACAGATAGTAAAAAGAAAAAATGATTAGAGGTGCCGCCCCCATCTTACTAAATAAAACAAAATATCTAGCAAACTCATCGATAGAATCCAGCAAGATCTGGTTA
Organism: Diabrotica virgifera virgifera; assembly: GCF_917563875.1. Lineage (NCBI taxonomy): Eukaryota > Metazoa > Arthropoda > Insecta > Coleoptera > Chrysomelidae > Diabrotica > Diabrotica virgifera. The sequence goes on along the minus strand of NC_065448.1, from coordinate 199,599,396 downwards.
CCGATACTCAAGAAGAAGTCACCAGTTAGATTATACAAATACTAATGATCCGACAGCAGATCAAGGACACACCATATAGTCGGTTCGCTAAACTCAGACACAACTGGCTAGTGATTTTAGTAGATAATTTTTTTTTGTTTTTGGCCCAATTTTCCAAAATTGCCAAAATTACTAACTATTTAGTAATTATTAACCATTTAGTAATTATTTTTTTGGCCAATTTTACTAAATTGGCAAAATTACTTACTAAAATCACCAGCCAGTTGTGTCTGAGTTTAGCGAACCGACTTTACGTGTATAATCAATATTAACATAATACCCAACCCAATATCCACAGAAAAATCAGCATTTCATATCTATATAACCTTTTAATCTGAATTATATCGAACCAAATCTAGTAGCTTGACATTCTCTGTCGCTTTTCTTTAAAAGTCACTAGATGACTCCTTAATATGTTTGATAAAATATTTCATTATGACTTTCTTCTTTAGAAAAAGTATAAAATAATGTGTAAATAATGTACTAAAAGGAATATGCATATCTTGTTTTGTCTAACCTGCCATTCGGTGACACGTGGTTCGCTCTTATTAGCTCATTAGACAGAACTTGCTGGTAAAGACGAAGCAAAGAGAATATTATTTCGTATATTGGTGGTTAATAGTAATACACAACCAATATAAGAACAGAAATATTTACACCTCGTCTACCTGTCATTCTGTGATACGTATTTCGCTATTATTAGCTCATCAGGCAGAACTTCCTGGTATAGACGGAGTGAAGAACGTATCCATTTGTATATCGGTGTTTGATACAATACTTTTCAGTCATTCACTGACTAGTGCAATCTAGATTATATCGAAGCAAACCTCCTAGCTTGACATTATCTTTAAAGACTAGAGCTAAAGACTAAAGAACTAAAGGCGCCTGACTTGACGGTCGTTTTTAGATATTTTATGAAAAAGATCAGGCGTCATCTACTGACCTTTAAATGAAAGGGACAGAGAATGACAAACTAGTAGGTTTGCTTCGATATAATCTAGATTACACTAGTCAGTGACTGATTAAAGGTTTTGTATCAACCACCGATATACGAATAGATACGTCCTTCACTCCATCTATACTAGCAATATCTGTCTGATGAGCTAATAATAGCGAAATACCTATCGCAGAATGGCTTATAGACGAAGTGTGAATATTTCTGTTCAAATATTATTAACACCTTTTAAGACTTTCAGCTCTAAAAATGCAATCATGCCTGATGGTTCCAAGATCAAGGCCAAATCTAGCTGTCAGAATTTCTTTTCTACATCTTCAATTAAAATTAGAGTCTATCCTACCCTTGTGGGATCGGCACTCACCGGAGGGACAGCAGACATTCGGATACAATTAGCGTATTTTTGTAAAGACAATGAAGTCGACTTTACTAAGTAATAAGACATTTACTCAACACATTCACTACACATTACACTATCTGATTGCGAAATCACTGTACCATGCAATGGTCATTAGTTGTCGAGTCATTAAGCTAAATAAAAAAAAATTCTTAATTTTTGTTCAACATTTTTATGAAATCGATTTTAGCATTGGAAATCGAAACAACAAATCAAACCAAACAATATTACAATAATTCATTGTGGTCTATTCTCATGTATAAAAATGTTTAGTAAAATTAAATACAAAATTAAATTTAACGATATTGTAGTTCTATAATCAATTTTTTGTGTAAGTTCTGATAACAACCGTGTATACTGAAAACCGTCAATTATGTTTAGTTTATTGACCTATTTTATTTATTGACTTTTTCCTTATCTTTAACTTAGTAAACTGATAAGTTTGAACTCAACTTACCTCCGAAATATCATTTCCGCTATTTTACGAGCATTTATCTGTAAATTATATCGTAAACACTGTGCGTAAATTATACAAGAATAAAAAACCGCTAAACGCCGTAAAAATGAGTGGCGCATACAATATTCCAGCTACAAAAGATCTGATATGAATATTACGTGGCGCGAAAATGTATTTTCATTTTGATGCAAAACAAAATTCTAGTTTTATTTTAAAAGATTTTCCATAATATTTGCTAAATTTGAAGTAAAAGGCGCCACAAAAGAGTTTCAAAATTCAAACTGTATTAAGGTTACTCTTTTGTGGCGCGTTTTACTTCAAATTTAGCAAATATTATGGAAAAATCTTTTAAAATAAAACTAGAATTTTGTTTTGCATCAAAATGAAAATACATTTTTGCGCCACGTAGTATTCATATCAGATCTTCTGAAGATCTTTTGTAGGAATGGAATATTGTATGCGCCACTCATTTTTACGGCGTTTAGCGGTTTTTTCTTCTTGTATCAGGAGTTTTTCAAAGTTATTTATAAATTAAATGTATGAAGTTAAATGCAATGTTTCTCGATTACGCGTTAAGCTTTATAAATAGTCGCCTTTGTCGCATTATCTTCCAAATGATCTAGTGTCCATCGAATGTACAGTAGATTTTTTTCTATTCGAAATAGAAAAAAAATATTGGGATGGCCGGTAAATGAACTCGAATTGCCTGTTGCCAGATCAAATTTAGCGTCGTAACCACTACAACTACATAAACCATTTAGGGAATAATCGTTAATTGGATTATACTTTTGTAGCTTAATAACTTCTAAACGGCTTAACCGATTTTGATCACTAAACATGAGTTTGAAACGTATTGACAAGTAGTACCTGATGAATCTAAGGTCAAGTATGATAACTGAAGCTATTACAGGAATTATTGAGCTTGAAAAGCCGTTTTTCCCATAAGAAATAGATATCATCATAATTTTGAAGCCTATAACTTAAAAATTCGAATTTTCCCGGATATGAGGTATACACCGTTAGATTCGCCTAAAGTCATTCTGCAAACGCTCAGTTATTGGCGCAATTCGTAGGTTGAAATTTTGAGTAATTGTCGAAAAACCAAAATTTTCAAAGTTTAGTTTTTCAGTTTTTCGGCTATTCTGAGCCGTGTGTATGTCATCCTGGCGGTTTAGACACCATTTGAAAGCTTAACTCAATACTATTGATTTGATGTATTTGCAGTTCTCCTGTCTCTTCTTGAACCGAAGATATATACCCCCAAAAAATATGCCGTTTTGTACCTACCAAGTCCGGGTAGTCAAAAGTTACAAACTACATCGGTTATGAATCGGCCCTGACCCCATCTTCGAACAGAGAAAAAAAATTCAGATCGGTTTAACTTTTCCACATACATACATACATACATGCATACATATGGACAAACATTTTCCCTTTTTTAAATAAAAATTGAGTCATATTTCTGAGCTCGGTAACTTTTGAATGGTATAACCGATTTTCAAAATTAGACATGCGTTAGAAAGGTAATGATCAGTACTATCAGAAGCCGCAAAGGTCGGGGTTAAATTTTCGAAGTTTTTGGGAGTTTTGGGGATGAGTACGAAAAACAGACCCTAAATAGGAAGGGCCGTAAAATCCACACCCGTGGACCAAAATGGATGGTTGACATATGAATGGGTGAGTCTTTTCCTGAACATTAAGATGGAAGTTGCCCCAATTTTGAATTCAGTCAGATTTAGAAAATCGAAAATTTCGTGTATATACAGGGTGTTTGGTAAAGAATGGGCCATAGCTTAACCTCAGGTTCCTGAGGTTAAAATAGGCCGATTTAAGCTAACTGACCGTAGTAAAAAGTTTATAATAACCGAGATACAGGGTGTCAAAGTTAAACTTTTTTTTATTTATTATTAAATATTTCCTGACAGGTATGAGATAACAACATCAAATTTGGTATGTGGGGATTTTTTGGGTCGAGAAAACTAAATTCTCTACCAAAAATTATGTATTGGGCAGAGGGCGCTACATACGCCTTTCAGCACTCATTTATTACGTTCAATTTTTTTTATCCCTCACTCTGTATAATTTTGACATTAAACTTTTTATTCTCCTATTAGTTCTACTTAAAAAAGGTATACTTCTTTCATCTCCCTAAACTCAACTGTTTTCGAGATAAACGCATTTTATATCTGCGATACACCATCATTTTTAGCATAATATCATTGTAGTTACACCCGAAAAATAACTTAAAACCATAAAATTATCCAAAAATGTATCGCAAATTTCTTCAAATTAAATTTGCGATGCAATGACATAAATTTGAGAACTGGCACAATTATTATGGTTTTAAGTTATTTTTCGGGTGGAACTACAATGATATTATGCTAAAAATGATGGTGTATCGCAGATTTAAAATGCATTTATCTCGAAAACGGTTGAGTTTAGGGAGATGAAAGAAGTATAGCTTCTTTAAGTAAAACTAATAGGAGAATAAAAATTTTAATGTTAAAATTATACAGAGTGAGGGATAAAAAAAATTGAACGTAGTAAATGAGTGCTGAAAGGCGTATGTGGCGCCCTCTGGGAAATACATAATTTTTGGTAGGGAATTTAGTTTTCTCGAACAAAAAACCCCCACATATTCAATAATAAATAAAAAAAGTTTAACTTTGACACCCTGTATCTCGATTATTATAAACTTCGTACTAATGTAAGTTAGCTTAAATCGGCCTATTTTAACCTCAGGAACCTGAGGTTAAGCTATGGCCCATTCTTTACCAAACACCCTGTATAATGTCGCGTCTAGGGGAGTGTTGATGTGCGCCACTGGCGAGAACTGCCGTTCTCTGTTAATTTACACATTAACATGTTATTTGCTTCTCTCTTTCCCAATTCATAATCTTTGGATTTTTATGACATATCTTTCCTCCAATATCCTAACTTAACTTCAGCATTTTATGTTTTTACATCTTAGTCGACCCTTCTTCTTCTTCAAGTGCAATCTTCACGACGCGACGGAGGTCGGCAATTATCATAGTTATTAGCAGAGCCGGATTTAAGGCAGTGGGGGCCCCTGGACAGAATTATTGTGGGGCACTACCTTCTATCATTAAAAAAATTGTTACTATAACTATGGTAGGTACCTATACACGTATACGTATACAGCCAACTGCAGGATTTTCCCGCTTAGAAATTAAAAAAATGTTGATCTAAGCTCTGCAGTTAGTTAGTATCAGAACTAAATATAAACGCAGTGTCACCTCAACGTTTCCCCCTCAACCCACGAAAACGCACCATTCACATTCTTTTCTTTTAGCAGTCGGTACATTTCAAGTTCTTTACTTATATTTGATGAGCCGATTTCCTCTTTAAATGAACTAAAAAATTCAACAAATTGTACCACTTCGATACATAGGTTTTCATCTAAATCATTGCTATAAATGTCGGTAAGTTTCATTTTCATTACATTTTCAAAATTATGTGAAAATACAAAATTGGAATGAATGGATTCGTATGCAGAAAGCCTCTGACTGAAATGAAGTTATTTATAATACCGATAAAATTTCTAGTCCTAAATTTCTCCGATGTTGTCATTTCAGTCTCTGGAGATGTTCCATAATCCAGTGGAGTCAGTCGAATATTCCTTAAAAGAATATAAATTCTTTAAATAATCTAAGTGCCACCACTCCTGAATTAAGGTCAATATTTGGATCTTGGAGAATATAACTTGAGCTGTTCGTCCTCTCTAAGATTTCATTCTAAAATATTGCAAATATTTCTGTTTCCAGTAAACACATTCGATTACACAAACCATTTGCATCGCTACGAGTTTTAAATTGCTGCTCTTCGTCTTCTGAAATTTTGGATAATGCTCCTTTAATCTGATTATAACCTTAACTAGTGCTTTTGCGGCATCACTTCTAAATAACCATCTAGTAGTATGTATTACTCTTTTAGGAACAATAATATTTCTGCCACGATAGACGTTGCTCTCGCTTAACATCTCGTTAAACATTCGATTAACAAGTTGTATCTATGTATGTATATGTAGAGGAAGTGAAAAATACATACAGTTCATATAGTTCTTTAAAGAACTCAAAGAATGCTATGGCAGCAGGACAACACTCAGCTGCAGCTTTTGCAACTAAATTTAGAGACTGGGCTGCACACGGAATCCATAACGCCAAGATATTATGTTCTCTAATTTTAGCCTGATAGTCCAGGAACCGAAGCTTTTCACCTCGCAATAGGGCTTTTCATTCACAGTCATTTGTTTCGAGCTTCTGTCAAGTGTCACATAATATTAATATATCTACGTCATACGTTATTGATATAACCAATTATACAAACCAAAGACTTATGACGTAGATATATTAATATTATGTGACACATGACAGAAGCTCGAAACAAATGACAATCGATGAAAAGCCCTATTTTTACAGAATGGATCGATTTGCTTGAATATTTAAGAATAAGTCCAAGGATCAAAATCTATATGATACCGAAAGGTGCTTTTACCATGGGGGTGGTTGCCACCCCATCTCGGGGATGGAAACTTTTTATTATATTTTGACCGCAAAAGTTGATAAAAGCATTCATTCTAAGCTAAAAATGTTCTATACATTTTTTTGATAAAATTAATAATTACTTGATTCTTGATTTTCAACATTCTTTAACTAAATCACTTGTTTCATAATTAAATTACATCTGTTGCATATCCAACCAATCCATTCTAACATTACACACCCAGTTTTTACATCTATAATTTTCTTGAACATCCTGAACAACATCTATTAATTCTATATAAATAAAATCTATACAAATAATCAAAATAACATCACTTTATATGTAAGGAACAATTTGTCGGTTTAATGTCGGGTTGGTTTCTTATTATTACCACCGTACTCCCCTCAAGATCCTGCCAAATTTTGTTAGTTTAATGCAGTCACATCTATAAAGAGAGGATAAAGAGACTTGGTGGTGGTCAAACGAAGTACAAGGAAAAATAAAAGAGAAGAGAAAATTATATAAAAAGTGGCAAGAAACCAGATCCGACACAGATCTTCAAAACTATGTATATGGTGGAGAAAAAGGAAGCGAAAGTAGCAGTAGCAAAAGCCAAAGCAGAAGCGTATTCAAACCTATACGATCAACTTGATACCACGGAAGGCGAAACGAAGATATATAAAATAGCCAAACAGAGAGCAAAGAAAGCAAAAGATTTTAATCAGATTAGATGTATCCGAGATGAAAATAACAAAATACTAATTCACGAAAGGGATGTCAAAAAGAGATGAAGAAAGTACTTTGACAGCTTATTAAATGAAGAATTTGACAGATAGCCTGTAGAGTCAACGGAGACAGTAGCAGCAATGGTCACCAAAATAACAAACGAGGAAGTGGCTCAAGCGCTTCAAAAAATAAACAAAGGAAAAGCGGTAGGACCAGATGATATTCCTGGGGAAGTATGGAGAGCATTGTGAGAGACAGGAACAAGGTGGCTAGCAGGTCTATTTAATAGAATTATGGAAGTTGGACAAATTCCAGACGAATGGAGAAGCAGTATACTGGTACCTGTTTACAAAAACAAGGGAGATATACAACAATGTGCAAACTACAGGGCTATAAAACTGCTTAGCCGCACCATGAAAATATGGGAAAGAGTAATTGATAGACGGATACGTGAAGAGATCGAAATATCCGAGAATCAATTTGGCTTTATGCAGGGCAGATCAACAACAGATGCAATTTTCATTATAAGGCAGTTGATGGAAAAATACAGGAGTAAAGAAACAAACGCTCATATGGTATTCATTGATCTTGAGAAAGCATATGATAGAGTTCCTCGAGAGATTCTGTGGTGGGCACTCAATAAGAAAGGAGTCCTTGGTGAATATGTAAAGATTGTGAGGGATATGAATGAGGGAGTAACGACTAGTGTTAGCACAGGTGTGGAAGAGACTGATAAATTTCATGTGAAAGTAGGATTGCACCAAGGCTCTGTGCTTAGTCCGTATAACCAGATAACAGCGAAACTACAGGGTAACATTCCATGGTGCTTAATGTATGCTGATGATGTCGTGTTAGTAGGAAATAGTGAAAGAGACTTGGAACAAAAACTGGAACAGTGGAGGCAAGCTCTGGAGGAAAAAGGTTTAAAACTTAGTAGGACAAAAACAGAGTATTTGGAATGTTCATTTAAAGATGGAATTACTACAAATTAAATGGTATCTTTGGATGGTGAACTGATTGTAAAAAGCAATAGTTTTAAGTACCTGGGATCGGTATTACAGAGTAATGGAGAAATAGATGGAGATGCATGCAGTAGAATTAGGTCTGGATGGATAAAGTGGAAAGAAGAAAGTGGTGTGATGTGTCACAGAAAAATTCCAATGAAGCTGAAGGGAAAATTCTATAACACAGCCATAAGACCGGCTATGATGTAGGGAACTGAATGTTGGGCAGTGAAGAAGAAGAGGAACAACGAATGCATGTGGCGGAAATGAAAATGCTCAGATGGATGAGTGGAGTGACAAAGAAGGATAAAAGTAGAAATGAGTATATTAGGGGAAGTCTAGGTGTGGCACCAATTGATGCCAAAATGAGAGAGCATAGGTTAAGATGGATTGGTCATGTTCAACGTCGAGACGTTAATCACCCAATACGAAGAATAGCTGAAGTGCAGATTCCTGGAAGGAGTAGGAGAGGAAGAACAAAGGAGACCTGGGGAGACGATAAATCAGGATACGTTGGTAAAGGGGATTGACATTGATATGACCCAAGATAGAATTGTGTGGAGAAATGCAATTAGGGAAGCCGACCCCGCATAGGAATAAGGCAAAGAGAATGATGATGAATGCAGTCACATCTATGCTAGCTACCAACCCTCCTTTTAGCAAAGTACTGAGCAAAAGTATGATAATGACTTCTACTAAAATCATCCCTTTTACCGGAATCATTAAATTTTACTTTAACCGAGACCTGAGGATGACGTGCAAATTGTAGACAGAGAAACCGGTCGTCAGTTGTAAAATAAAGATTTGTAAGAACGTCTTTTTTTGCTACATCAATTTTATTTCTTTTCGTACTTCCGGGCCTAAAGTGACAACTTCACTCCCTTGTGACAGGTACTAAAGTGTCACATTTAATCCCTCCGGGATTAAATATTGACGAAACTCCCGGAACGATTAAATCACAAACAAACGAATTTAAGGGATATTTTATTGAAAAATATAATTAATTAGAATGGTAATTAACGTTAATATTCAAATTAATATTGTGACAGTAAAGTAGACTAACAGCGCATTTTCAGTAGGTTGTCTCACATTTTTTAAGCGGCACCACTTTTTAAAAGCATCGTACTGCTGCTCGTATAGTTTTCTAGATTTCGGTGGTAACAATTCTTCACCTACTTCGGCTGCTCTTTTATCAATATCAGATACACCTTCTTCACTCATGATACCAATAATTATCAATAACAATGTTTCTTTACAATGACACTAGTAATGACAATGTTTCTAAATTATAACTGTCACAACGCAATGTTACTATGGTAACTTATTTTAAAGACAGTTTATTAAATGAGTTGAAGAGAGAAAAAACTGATTGAAATTATTGAAATAATTAATAAAATCATACCGGAAGTACGAAAAGTATCGTATATACCTTGCGACTGAAGTACATTTAATCCTTCAGGTAAATTATGGCCCTCCCTGCGGTCGGGCCATAAACTTTACCTTCAGGATTAAATGTACTACTTCAGTCCCGCGGTATATAATGTACTATTATTGCTAATTCTCGGTCACATTTTTTGATTTTTATTATTAAACGCTTTTTTTTAGTTCAATCGTTTGTGTCAAATCTTTAGACGTTGATTTGACTGCCTTTTCTTCAATGAAAATGAATGAAAATTTGCAGACATATGTACTCGCGGGAACAATACACGAATAGTCAATAATTTTTTTTTATTTTTATTAATTGTTAAAAAAACGATTTTAATGGAAAATTCTTCAATTCTCTTGTTTTTTACTAATTGTTTTGATTGTAGCTAATTATATGAACTATACATAATTTCACTTTTTACGTTAATTGTTTACGTTATGCTTCATAAATAAACAATAAATTTTCAAATTTTTTGCCGATTCCGACTACTTTTCATGTTTATACATAGTGTGACCAACTCCAATTCAGTCGAATCCGGGACAATGCTGAAAAAAATACCTAAAATCCGGGACTTTTGAATGAAAATCGGGCCATTTGTAATTTTTTTAAATACAGGACTCTAATATCATCATTTTATTGGTTATTTAACATTTTTATGTTGACAATGATATTTTTGATGGGCTTAATCAAATGATACGCCCAAACACCTTCCCGAGCTGCTGTCTCTAAATCAATGCTCGATGAAGCTGTTGGCTTGAAAAATTGGGTCCATTTTTTGCTGCTGGACGCGGAGCAGATACCTCTTCGGTGTTTTTCACTTTTGATGTGACTTAGTATATCCGCTCTACCACTGTGGGCGATCGAAAATTCCGATCCACAAGTATCACACTTCATGTCACTGTTAGAGTTACTTTTTTTTTCAAAAATAGAAATTTTTCTTCCAATATTTTATTGAAAGTGCAATATCGTTTTCTGTTTTTACTTTCTTGGGTTGGTTCCATATTCATATTAACAATAATAATATATTGGAATGAAAAAGTCAGGTCAAAAACAATAATTCCGAGATGGTCACTAATCGATTTTCGGATTCAAACTGATTACTGTACTGACAATAAAATAAATGTTTAGATAAAAAACTCATATTGCAACGCAGCAGATTTGAATTTGGCTCAAAGCATGCAACGGTTTGGAAATTAATCATATTTCGCGAATGAGCTCAAGAGGTTTATCTACTTAAAGTGGTTGACAAAACCGAAAAAAAAGATGCATCAGCAATCATTACATTACATTTTTCGATGCGGCATGCGTGCCTAGGCATGATTCATTGTGACATGAATTATTATTGTTTTTGAATGGTCTTTTCGGAAGACGATAGTTAAAACACAAATAAAAAAAATTCCACAGTTTTCGTTTTCTTTCATAGAACTATTAAAATTTATACCACGATAAAAATTTTTTTTTCGTCTCAACAATTTAATTTGATGTAAATTCTTAGAATAAAAACGAAAATATAGATTTTTACCAAAAAGTTGAAAATTCGGATGGCCCGGAAGCCTTGTCCGGGACGCCGGGACACAACTTCGTAATTCGGGCCATGTCCCGGATTTTTCGGGCTAGTTGGTCACACTAATACATCATGTCTATAAAAATCCTAAGCGGCGACGATTTTAAATGCTCATATTTTTTAAACTCTTTTATTTAGTTCAATAGATTGCGTCAAATCTTTGGATGTTAATTTGACTACGTTTTCTTCCATGCAAATGAATGAAAATTTGCAGACATATGCATTCGCGGGAACAATACACGAATAGAAAACAAAAAATTTTTGTTTATGTTTATTAATTGTTTAAATAAAAAAAAACGATTTTAATGGAAAAAGGCCTAAATTTTCTTGTTTTTTACAATGTCGAATCTTGAAACTTTTACGGATTGTAGCTAATGATATAACCTATACATAATTTCACTTTTTAAGTTAATTGTTTACGTTATGCATCATAAATAAACAATAAAGTTTTAAATTTTGAACACTCATATATTTGTTTATACAGTACGATGAAAATGAAAGGAATAAATTCGTTATTTCGTAAAAAGGCGACTTTAAGGAAAAATCCCGAAAGAAGTCGATTTTTATTTTTAAATTACGATATTTTGGCATATATGTCATACTAATGACGTCATACATCTGGGCGCGATGACGTAATCGATGATTTTTTTTTAAATGAGAATAGGGGACATGCGATAGCTCATTTGAAAGGTCATTCAATTCTTTATTCAGTAATATAAAAATTTCTATAATTATTTGTAATTATTTGTTTTTAATTAAATTATTTGACAAAAAAGAAGAATGTACCTATGTAATTTATTTAACTCAGAATACATTTTACAGTTGCCCGTAAACAGAAAAAAATGTGTATTTCAGAAATAAACATTGCTTTTCGATTAAATTAAATATTCAAGCCAGCTCCCGCCAGCCACCTACCTCTTGGAATTTTTAACATTCAATTTAAGCGAAAGGCATTATTTGTGATATAAACATTTTTGTCTGGTTTCTGACAGCAGTAAAATGTATTTTAATTTAAATTTAATAAGTTACACACATTCTTCTTTTTTTAAACGCTTTTCTTTGCTTCAATAGTTTGCAACAAATCTTTAGACTTTTTTTTTCTTTATCGAAATCTTTAGAGAAACAAACATGGCACTACCGAACAAGTACATAGAATAGTTAACAAGATTAACGATGACTTCCAACAAAAACGTTATTGTTCTGCTGCATTTATTGATATGTCACAAGCATTCGATAAAGTTTGGCATATTGGCCTCTTCTACAAAATTAAGAAGCTACTTCCATATCACAACTTCCTGTTACTAAAATCATACCTAACCAATAGACACTTCCTTGTCAGACAAAACCAAGAATACTCTTCTCTGAACGCCATAAAATCAGGGGTACCACAGGGCAGTGTACTCGGACCTATCCTGTATTTGTTATACACAAGTGATCTTCCTACTACACCGATGGTTACAATAGCCACATTTGCGGACGATACAGCTGCTCTCTCTTCACACGAAGACCCAAAGATGGCATCAAGACAACTTCAAATCTGCCTTAACAAGATACAAAAATGGCTGTCGAAATGGCGCATGAAAGCTAACGAACTAAAATCTACACATGTAACATTTACACTCCGTAAAGAAACTTGCCCACCAGTACAACTTAACAACAACGATTTACCTCAAGCCGAAGATGTAAAATATTTGGGAATCCACCTAGACAGAAGACTAACATGGCGAAAACATATTTTCACTAAACGCAAACAGTTAGGACTAAAGCTAAGCCGTATATATTGGATTATCGGCAGAAACTCAAAGTTGTATCTAGAAAACAAACTACTGGTCTACAAAGCCATTATAAAGCCCATTTGGACCTACGGTATCCAGCTCTGGGGAGCAGCTTCTAATAGCAATCTAAATATAATACAGAGGTTCCAAAACAAGACGATAAGGCTGATTCTTTATGCTCCATACTACGTACCCAACTACGTGATCCAACGAGACTTAGCAATTCCAACAGTGCAAGAGGTGATAAGTGAATATAGTGCAACATATCGCGAAAGAGTGTCTGAACATCCTAACGAGTTAGCCAAGCGGTTGTTTGAAGACTTACATGAACATGAAGAAAGAAGATTAAAAAAATTCAAACCAAGAGACTTAATTAATAGGTTTAAGTAATTAGTAATATACACATTTTTGTAAATAATAACATATTGTAAATATTAGAGGTAATGCCACAAAGTTAGCAATAGCTACATTATAAAACAGGGTGCTTAATGGAGCATCCTGTACATGTCATAATCATTTATCAACAAAGACGCTTATTGTCATTAATGATAGATTGCAGAATAAAGGAGTTAAAAAAAATCTTTAGACGTTAATTTGACTGACTTTTCTTCAATGCAAATGAATGAAAATTTGCAGACAATGCATTCGCGGGAACAATACACGAATAGTCAATAAAAAATTTTTTGTTTATTAATTGTTTAAATAAAAAACGATTTTAACGGAAAATGCTTAAATTCTCTTGTTTTTTTTTACAATGAAGAAACTTGAAATTTTAAAGATTGTAGCTAATTATATGAACTATACATAACTTCACTTTTTACGTTAATTGTTTACGTTATGCTTCATAAATAAACAATAAAGTTTCAAATTTTTTGCTGATTCCGAATTCCGACTACTTTTCATGTTTGTACATCATGTGTTTTATACATATTTTAATAACGGTATACATATTTTAATGTTTGAAAAGTGTAAGACTAAAAAGTAAAAAATAAAAAAATATGAAAAAAATATTTTTAGGAAACGCTTTTCTTTAGTTACGAGTGACTAAAATTAAACATATAAAAAAATGAACTAAAAAGCAAAAAATAAAAAAAATTGAAAAAATCTAACACATTCGTTAAAGAAAAGCGTGGTGCGAAAACCGTTTATTCGATAAAGACGCGCCACGCTTTTATTTGACGAATGTGTTAGATTTTTTTCAATTTTTTTTATTATTAGCTTTTTAGTTCATTTTTTTATAATATGTTTTTATAATTTTTATATGTTTTTATAGTTTTAGTCAGTCGTAACTAAAGAAAAGCGTTTCCTAAAAATATTTATATTGTTTATTTGTTTCATATTTTTTTATTGTTTATATAAACATCGGCGCTTATTCGTGTCAAATTTCAATACGTTACGAAACAAAACTTCAACCAAAACTCGAATTCAAAAAATTCGTGTTTTTAACGTAGTCTTAGAAAAACCACCGGTAGAGACGTTCCCTACTACAATTATTAACATTAGAATTCGTTTTGGCGTATTAATTCAAAGTTTGTTACGAACCCTTAATGGATGGAGTGGAAATTAACAGGGTTTACACCATGCAATTATAAAGCATTAGAAGAGATGGAAAGACTGCGAAAACTGTAATAGGTGTAAATAATGATTTTAATTAAGAAATGTATGAAGAAATTACTGGTGTTTGATCGGTCTATGAAGGAGCGGTACGGCAAGGGATAAGGGCTTGCGGCTTGGTGATACTCCTCCATAGATACCTACTGAAGGGCGTTGACGCCTACAAACGGTGTGTGTATATATATGAAGAAATTACAGAAAATGTACAATTTATGTATCAAATGTTGAAATAAATACAAACAAGCTGAAAATGCGAGCATTATCATAACGAAAACTTTGTTTATTTACGTATTTAAATTCATAATATGGAAAATTTATATTATGAAAAGTTGTTTAGTTTTAAATGCTATGTTTTAATATGCAATTATATCCTAATTTAAATATTGTGAAATAAGGTACTCTACTCTCGAACGAAATTCATATTTTTTGACATACCTCGAATAAAATTGATAAAATTTGATATATGATGATTGCATCTTAGATTTTAGACCATGCAGATCTTTTTATGAAGAATAACTTTTCTTCGTAAAATTAATAACAAAAGAGTTATGAATGAAAATGGTATTGGTATCCGTAATTTGAAAAAAAATTTCAAATACATATTTTTTTATCTTTAGAAGGATGTACCGGGTGTCCCAATAAGAATGGCTCTCGGCCATATCTCAGGAACCGTTTATAGTACAGCTTTGGGAAAAAAATTTTTATAACAAAAGTTGCCTCGAGAAAAGCCTGGAAATTATTTTCATATTTGTAAGTCCGCCGCTAGAGGGCGTAATTGAATATCAAAAATTTAAAAATCAAAATTTTACAAAATTTACGTAATGAAAGGGCACTGAAAATCTTCGCAAAATTCTGCGAATATTTGATTTCACAAGTGTAACTCTACCTTTGCAAATAAGAGGTGGGGGTGAGTGGGAACCTTGTTATGAAAAATGGCTGTAAGTCCGGTTCTGCTTAATCGATTTTTGCACACTTGGTCTCGTTGAAAACAGATCTTTTTCTTTAATGTAAAAGTTATAATTACGAAAGAGCCTAGTAAGTAATATGCCAGCTAGGGGGCGCTATTTTATGTTTTTCAGAAATCTAGTTTTCTTTGGAAAATATTAAATACAAGTATGCACTTTTAACCCTGTATTACAAAATTAGACCAAATTATCAACAGAATATCGAAAACCGCATGTCGATACCTTGTTTCTATCTCAAGATATCTTAAGAAACGTATAAATTGTAAACAAACTGATAATGTCACCGGTAAACAAAGTTAAGGAAATCAAAGTGAAAATAGGTAGTGTGCTATGGAAACAAATTAGAGCGGGGCACTTGCGGAGTGCCGATAGAAGTGAATATTTCTCATAGATTCAATTATATTCGGTTCGATTCAATTCGATTCCATTTAATTGGATTTAATTTTATTTATTATAATTATGCTTATAATTTAATATATTTAAAATCTACCCAATTTAATACATAATGGTTTGTCAAACGTAGGAAAGAGTTTGAAAATCTTACAATCGCCGAAATTTTTAAACTTTTTGCTACGTTTGACAAACTGTATTAGTGATTTTACCCATTAATTTTAGAATTAACAAACTTTCAAAAGAAGTTTTACTTCAAATTTGATAGTGAATTTAATTATTATTATATAAAATGAATAGGATTTTTAAAAATACAATTTGAGGATAAGTAGGTTGAAAGGAATAATGTAATCAACAAATTTAAAAAAGTCACTTTTGTATAACGGCCTCCCCTTTAATGAGAGTATCTGAAAATAAATGAACTCTTCCATGCATTATTTACGATTAAAATTTACACTAAGTATTTACTATACTTCATCAGTAATTACATTTTTAAATTAAAAAATATCGGTTACATTATTAAGAAAAATAATAATTTAAAGCTTTATGTATCTTTATATCTTATTAATCCTAATTTTAACGGTAAAATCACTAGTATATAATATTATGTATTAAATTAGGTATATATTATATGTTTATATTAAAATATAGATATAATATATATTAAATAAAATTAAATCTAATCGAATGGAATCTAATTGAATCAAACGAATATAATCGAATCTATAATAAGTATTCACTTCTGTCGGCATTCCACAAGTGTCACGCTTTAATTTTTTTCCACAGCACACTACTTGTTTCCACTTTGATTTCCGTAACTTCGTTTACAGGAGACATCATCAGTTATGTTTAAAAATTAACACGTTTCTTAAGATATCTCGAGATAGAAAAAAGGTATCGACATGCGGTTTTCGATATTCTGTTGACAATTTGGTCTAATTTTGTAATACCGGGTTAAAAGTGCATACTTGTATTTAATATTTTCCAAAGAAAACTAGATTTCTGAAAAACATAAAATAGCGCCCCCTAGCTGGCATATTACTTATTACCCTGTTTTGTAATTATAACTCTTACATTAACGAAAAAGATCTGTTTTTAACGAGACCAAGTTTTCAAAAATCGATTAAGCAGAACCGGACTTACAGCCATTTTTCATAACAAGGTTCCTACTCACCCCCACCTCTTATTTGCAAAGGTAGAGTTACACTTGTGAAATCAAATATTCGCAGAATTTTGCGAAGAATACGATGATTGGATTTTCAGTGCCCTTTCATTATGTAAATTGTGTAAAAATTTTATTTTTAAATTTTTGACATTCAATTACGCCCTCTAGCGGTGGACTGACAAATATGAAAATAATTTCCAGGCTTTTCTCGAGGTAACTTTTGTTACAAAATTTTTTTCCCCAAAGCTGTATTATAAACGGTTCCTGAGATATGGCCGAGAGCCATTCTTATTGGGACACCCGGTACAAGTAATAATTGCATATTAGAACATAGTTTTTAACTCCAAACAACTTTTTATAATAACACTTTTCAATATTGTGAAAAATAAAGTACTTTAATCTTGATCGAACTTCATATTTTTTGACATACCTCGTATAATATAGATTTGATATCTAATAAAAATAAATAAATACAAAATACAGTTTTCCTTGAGAATAGTGGACCGTAATTTAACATTACATTAACATAAATAAATAAAATTTGTTTTTCTACGACCGTTTAATAACGTGCTCATTATTTGCTATTTTTTCATAGATAATAGCACCCATTACTGTACCCGTGAATAATAATTCATTACTCACGGGCTGAAGTTACTCACGGGTCATTACTCACGGGCTGAAGTTAGATTCAAGTGGCGCATGCCACTTTTAATATTAATCGTATATACACTGCAAATAAAAGTACTTAAACGTGTTTATTTAATAAAATAATTATTTTAATTTATACCAATAATTAAGTACGAGAAATTTTTAAAGGAATTTTAACTGTAACAATGTCAGTATATTTTTGACCTTTATATTTTGTTTACTAAAAATTTTGACGTTTATCATTTAATTTAGTGACAGTGACATTAGCGCATTTTGTTTATGTTAATTGGAATTTATAACTAATATTGTGTTTGTTTTTTAAGTTATATTGTGTTAAATATGTTATAACATATTACGTAAGTTATATTATTATATTATATATAGTTAAATATAAATATACATTATAACTAAATATTACATGAAATACGTCCACCGACAACAGCCATTTCCTATTTATTAGATTCATTGACTGTAGGTACAAATTTAAGCTTATAATTTTTCGGAAACGAGTAGAACTTATATTGACTATTTCTAGTTGTATTTTTACAATAAATAAGAATTTAATAATAGTAGGCAACCAATTATTCAGCAACGTACTAGGGGTAAATAGCATTTAGGTATTTTGGTAATTTATTATAATTTAAATCTCGAGTAGTTGATAATTAAATTTTTTACTAATTAAAATAAAAAAAAGGTAGTAGAAAAAGTATAGTATTCTACTCGCATGTAATGGCTATTACTCACTCTGACGAATTACGACACTCGCCTACGGCTCGTGTCGCAAACTTCATCATCGTGAGTAATATCCATCATTACATGCTCGTTGAATAATATACTATTATCTGACATTTCAATTTTATGTTGACGTTTAGTTGCGTCAAACGAAAACAAAGTAGAGTTGACGTTTCTTTGTCGGAAGAAAATGACAATTTAAAGGAGGCTTGTGACGTCACAATGACGATTTTGAGGTCGGATATCTCGAAGATGGTTAGAGATAGCGAAATGCCGTTTTCAGATTTGGATTCAGAAGACAAAACTACATAGGAATCCATCGCTAGGTGGCCTCTAGGTATTTCAGGAGCGGCAACGCAATAACACACACACTTTTGCGAATTTATAAACGAAAAGTTTTCGTTGAAAATGTGTATCATATACATACATCTTTTTTTTTTTAAGATGACGATATATTTTAATGTTTGAAAAGTGTAAAACTAAAAAGTAAAAAATAAAAAAATATGAAAATTTTTTTAAGAAACGCTTTTCTTTAGTTGACGAGAAACAAAAATTAAAAATATTATAAAAAAATCAACTAAAAAGCCAAAAATAAAAAAAATTCAAACTCGAAGGATTATTCCAAAAAAACTGTTATGACAGATTAAATATACAAAATCTCACACATTTGTTGAAAAATTGAAAAAATCTAACACATTCGTTAAAGAAAAGCGTGGGACGCGTTTTCGTCGAATAAACGGTTTGAGGATAGATACTTTTTTACTTATCGCGCCCCACGCTTTTCTTTAACGAATGTGTTAGATTTTTTCAATTTTTTAACGAATGTGTGAGATTTTTGTATATTTAATCTAACAGTTTTTTTTTCGAATAATCTTTGGAGTTTGAATGTTTTTTATTTTTTGCTTTTTAGTTGATTTTTTTATATTTTTAATTTTTGTTTCTCGTCAACTAAAGAAAAGCGTTTCTTAAAAAAAATTTTCATATTTTTTTAATTAGATGCAATGTTTTAGATTTCTGTGATGATTAATTTGGTTTGGAATTATTGTAGTGACGTACGATAGATATTGAATCAAACCAAACATTGCGTATGACATATCTTTATTTGGACTTTGTTACTTTTAACAAATTGTATAATCTTTGTTTTGTTTTAAAGACTTGACTGTATTTATAACTATCTGAAGTCAAAATAACGTACATAGTTTTCACTATCTCCAAGCGATATCCCGCTCCGTTTGTGTTTGTGTTTTGCGGATGTATTAAAAAATAGTTAATTTGATAAGAATAAAACTGAATCATGTGTAAGAATATGTACTTTTTACCCCAAGAATTATGTTAGTGGAAATAACAAGTTGTATAGACATGACTCTGTCTGTTTTTTCAATGTGTCTCTAGTAAGTTGTCGTTCCATCATTTTCGTGGTCTTCCCACTGATCGTCTTCCTATTGGGGAACCGTCTCTCGCTGTCCCGACTACCCTATTTGTTGTCGTCAGTCGCCTAATGTGGTCATCCCATTCTATTCTTCTGTTTCTTACCCAGTTATTAATGTTATACACTATACACCTTGCATCTCCGTCGTATATCCTTTTTTGTTGGAAATAAGTCACAATTTTAGCTTGAAAATAAATTTATTTGACGTTCCCATTTCCACTTCGAAAATTTATTAAAAAATTTAAAAAAAGAACGATTTCCGAAGTTGAAATAGAAATGTCAAATAAACTTAATTTTAAAGTAAAATTGTGGCTTATTCCCAACAAAAATAGTAACCAACATTGATGCACACAAATGCTTTTTAATCTATATGTCGTAGTTTCTTAGAGAATCAGCGTTTTAGCTAAGAAACCAGCCACTTAGCTAAGAAGCGCTTCTTAGACTAATGAAATTTAATGTCTCCGCCCTCTTTTCTATAAGGCTGAAATATCCAGCTTCTTAGACAATTTTCTCACGTTTTAGTCTAAAAAGCTAAAATCTTCAGTCACTTAGACTAAAGTCATATAATTGCCCCGCCTCTTCTCTATAAAACTGAAACCGAAGCAGTTTTATAGAAGAATTATTGGAAAACATCTGTCTTAAAAGCTGTTGTATGTAGTAATTGTCGGTATAACGCCAAGTGGGAACTGGAATTCCCGTTATGTCAAATAACCTTTTGTTTTTATTTAACGAATAAACTAAAATCCCTCTTATTATATTATTTTATAGGCCTGGATCCCGCGTACCAAAAAAGATTAATCAATAGCAAGCTGAAAATTTGTTAATAGCTTAACGGAGTCGGACAAACTTTGATGTATGGGAACACTGGAACAGGGGAAGTTTTAACTGTGGAACAGGTTAAAAATTTGGAACGTCAGACTACGAAAATATACCATGTACCTATTTTGTCGGACAGAACTTCCAGTTGATTTGTTACCCTTTCATTAAACTCTCGTGCAAAAATCAGACTGGTGTTTATCACCAACTGGGCAATTTAATAAGTCCCACACGTAGAACATGTCAAATGACAGGAATTATGTTGGTGATAAATAGCAGTCTGATTTTGCATGAGAGTTTAATGAAACGGCAACAAATCAATTTGAAGTTCTGTCCGATAATATACATGGGACGTTTTCGTAGTCTGATATTCCAAATTTTTAACCTGTTCCACAATTACAACTTCTCCTATTCCAGTGTTCCCGTACATCAAAGTTTATCCGACTAGACACCGTTAAGCTATTAACAAATCTTCAGCTTGCTATTAACTACCTTTTTTTGGTACGCGGGATCCAGGCCCAATAGCATGAGCATTGCATATTATTAAAACAAAAATCTATTATATCGGCCCACATACTCACGCCTTTGCCCTAAAAGTGTACTTTAGTTTTGATAATACAGGAAAAGTAATTTATAAATTAATGGTTTAAAGGCCATATTATCTCATCTAATCTGAATACTTTTTCCTATAGATATAATAATAAGAAAAGTTTATTACACCAATAACTTCTCTTATACCTATAATTTGAATTTTATTATTCTAACTATAGTCGTTGCTATAGTACATAATATTATAAAGATTAAATACACCCCCTCTCTGTGGCTGAGAGGCAAGGGAACTTACTTTTGGATTCAGTGGTCGTGAGTTCGATCTCAGCTGGGAGGAAATTTTTCGATTATTAAATATTAATAAATGAAAATAATTACTATCCTTGTGAGATCGGTACTCACCGGAGGGACCGCAGACGTTCGGATACCATTAGCGTCTCTTTGTAAAGACAATGAAGCCGACTTTTTAAAGTAACAAGACATTTACTCATCACATGCACTACACACTACACTAGGTATCTGATTGCAAAATCAACTGTACCACGCTAATAGCCATTAGTTATCGAGGCATTAAGCTAATAGGTCTGGATCCCGCGTATGAAAAAAAAGTTGATTAATAGCAAGCTGAAAATTTGTTAATAGCTTAAGGGTGTCTAGTCGAATAAACTTTGATATATGGGAACACTGAAACAGGGGTAGTTTTAATTGTGGAACAGGTTAAAAATTTGGAACGGTCACAGCACGAAAACGGCACATTTATTTTGTCCGACAGAACAGACTTAAACTCTCCGAACAGAGATTAAACTCTCATGAAAAAATCAGACTGCTATTTATTACCTGTCATAATTCCTGTCATTTGACATATTCTACATGTTCCACTCATTAAAACGCCCATTTGGTGATAAATAGCAGTCTGATCTTTGCATGAGAGTTTAATCTCTGTTCGAAGAGTTTAAGTCTGTTCTGTCGGACAAAATAAATGTTCCGTTTTCGTGCTGTGACCGTTCCAAATTTTTAACCTGTTCCACAATTAAAACTACCCCTGTTCCAGTGTTCACACATATCAAAGTTTATTCGACTAGACACCCTTAAGCTATTAACAAATTTTCAGCTTGCTATTAATCAACTTTTTTTTCATACGCGGGATCCAGACCTATAAATAAAAAAAGACCATTGGAATGATACAGTAGATTTTTGCAATCAGGTACTTGTGTAATGTGTAGTGTGTGTGTTGAATAAGTGTCTTGTTACTTTGCAAAGTCGACGCCATTGTCTCTGCTAAGAGACGCTAATTGTATCCGAACGTCTGCGGTCCCTCCCGTGAAGAAAAAAATAAATACTTAAATATTATAGTAAAACCCGAAATGTAGAAAAATGAATTATTCAATTTATTTATGTATTTATTTATATATTTACTGATTTATTAGACTGGGAGACACGTGTTAAAATTTTGGTTATTAAAAAATAATAATTTGAATATTTAAATAATATTTCATTTAAACTTTTTGATCCCGAAACAAATTTTTTTATATATTTTAGAGTTATTCTGAAAAGCGCCTAGCTTTGGATCGAAAGGTCCGAATGGTCGTAAGTTCGAATCTCACCAGGGTCAGGAATTTTTCGTTTATTATAAATTAATAAATGAAAATGGTTTCTGTCCTTGTGGGATCGGTCGGTACTCACCGGAGGGACCGCAGACGTTCGGATACAATTAGCGTATTTTTGCAAAGACAATGACGTCGACTTTGCAAAGTAACAAGACACTTACTCAACACACACACTACACATTACTCCCCTGAGTTAGTGATAAGTTATAGTCTAAAAAATCATTATGAAATTGACTGGCCAGTTGGTTGTGAAAGCCAGTGATAATAAAATAAGTACAAACACACACACAGAGTTATTCTGGATCGAAAAAATCTCTTGTAAATTTTTTGTAACAGTTTTCCGGAAATGCGTCGTTGAAAGATGAAAAATCATGAATTTTGCAATTTTTAACCATTTGAAAAGTCACGAAAATTTCGAAAATACCGAATTTTCTACGTAATAGATAATATACATTGTCATATAAACTCTCATTTAGCAATAGATAAAAGCCGTTTTTTTGAGAACGTAATCTGTGAGAATGGTATTTGGAGAGGGTGATATAACTTCGAATTATACGAGAAGTATAATTATTAGTATAATAAAGAAATAGTAAATGGTAGATACATATATGTATCTTATGTATGTATTTGTCTTTCATAAAAATATGTAGGCTTAGATATACTGGACATGTGCCTAGAGCAAATGAAAATTACTCACCCAAACAAAACCTGTTAGCGGTACCAGTAGGAAATATGAGTAGAGGAAGGTCAAGCCTGAGATAGAGGGACAGTGTGGAAGAGAACGCGAGGAAGATCGTCACAGCAAATTGGCAACTGTTGTCGATGAACAGAAACGACGCGAAATAGACTGGGAAAGGTCGGAGCTCAACTGGGGCTGATGATGAAAAGTCGTTTTACGTTAGCTGCATTAAAAATGTGCTATTTTTCGATGTAAAGTTTTTTGCTTACGCCACGCTATTGCATACGATAGAAATTCCGAGATTTTGCAATTTTCCTTTAATTTTCATTTTCAGTGTTTATTTGCACAGGTAGAACTTGCATGACATCCAGAACTACACTTCAATTTCCCTTTTAAACGAGCACACCTATTGGTTTGGCATTGGCATTTTGATGCTTTACAGTTGCACTTTTTGAAGCCTAGATAAAGATTCGTGCTCTTTATTATTGCTATTTACTTCAGCTGTAATAAGTTCTTCGTGTTCCATAGAAGTAAAATCTGCATGGGATATATATACTCCACACGTGAAGATGTACCTTGTTCAGAAGTAGTAGAATCCAGTTCTTCAAGAAATGCATTTGTATTGTACGATTTAGTTTCTTCATTTGGAGAAATATTTAGATCCTGTCGGAGTGGATTTGTACTTATTAAATCAGTTAGGAATTGCCTTACTTCAACTTCACGTTCTACGGATGGAAGCACTACTAGCAGTATTATTGACTGTTTGCTGATGTAATTTGTTAGTAAAATGTTCTGAAGGTACTGCAGCTTCAGGTACAAACTCAGCAGATTAAGAGTTCAGAGGTTGCTCGGTGATAATTTCTTCATTTGAAGATAATAAATCCGTACACCCTCATGAGTCCTTTCGATTACCCTATGATAAGATAGAATTAATAAATAGAATTTCTTGTGATAAATGGTACAGAACCAGCTACAGAAAATAATTTTTTTGTGGATTTTTTATAGTTATTTTCCTAACAAGTGCAGAAAGTCATACTTTTCCGCACGCGACTGCAGTTTGCCGAAAGACGCGAAGCGGGAGTTGGGAGTTTGACAAGGTTGTCAAAATCAAACTTTCAATATAATTAGTTAGCATGACGACGATCTTGGTTTCCATGACGATGATTCAAAACGACTGTTATTGTCTGCCGATTTGACTTTCGAATATTATGTCAAAATAATTTTATTTCATCGAATTGTCGCGTTAATTTCATTAAAACAGGAACACAATAAGATACATTTGAAATAAAATAGTAAATAATATCTAAATATTAGTTTATTGCATGTATTAATTATAATTATTTTAAGGCCATATTAAAATATCTACACGCGTGCGGAAAAGTAAAACGCGTACGGAAAAGTACAACTTTCTAAACTAAAATGCGTGCGAAAAAGTAGACATTTTTGCACGCTCGTAGAAAATAGTATATTGTGCAACAAGTGCAGAAAGGTACTAATTTCTCACGAGTTTGAAAAGTTGCGGTACGAGCGCAAGCGAGTGCCGCAATTCAAACGAGTGAGAAATTACCTTTCTGCACGTGTTTCACACTATACTTTTTCTACAAGCACAGTTTTTCCTAAAAATAAAAATCACAATTTCCAAACGACGATTAATTATAATAGGTACCTATGTATTTAAACTGTATTTAATTAATACCTACTAATCAATTTAAATTCCTTATACCTAAATAAATTGCACAGAAATCAGTTAAAAAATTAATGCACTGCCTTAATTTGTTTAAATTTAAACAATTATTACACATTATTGACATTATATTTATGCAGTCACGGATTTACACAAAACCTACTTCATTCGACGTCTCTTGCACAGGTTGCTAAATCCTTATTGGTTATTTGATAATTATAAAATGTTTAATAAGAATAAAATTGTAAAATAAAACAGTTGTAACATCCATAATTTAGTTTCTATGCTATAGTTAAATATAATAATTGTCTTATAGGTTATATATTTGTCTAAAGTTTAACCACGGATGTAAACAGAATATAACGTTACTCAGAATGCGGTAGTCCACGGATGTAAACAGAATATAACGATACTCAGAATGAGGTAGTCAACTGTGCAGAAAAGAACTTTGCGGCACAGAAACGTCACTTTGCGGCACAGAAACGTCACTTTTCTGCACACTAATGTCAAATATCTTATACTGTGAGAAAATATCAAGTTTGCTAACATAAAACCGTGCAGAAAAGTGCACTTTGAATAGTGATTGTAGAAAAAATTATTTACTTTCGCCATTTTATCAAAACTAAACTACAATTTAAGGGCTAAGGGGTGAGTCTGTATCGGCTGATCTAATATATATTTTTTTTAAATACAATATAATATGCAATGCAAATATAATGTCAATAAAAATACAATGAAATATGCAATGCTCATGTTGAAAATATGCTCCTAGGGTTTTTAGTTTATTCGTTAAAAAATAACAAAAGATCATTTAACATAACGGGAATTCCAGTTCCCATCCTATTTGGTGTTATACTTAGAAGAGGCTGACAATTTCAGCCACAGATGTTTTCCAATAATACTTAATTCTTCTTCTATAAAACTGCTTCGATTTCAGTTTTATAGAGAAGAGGCGGGGCAATTATATGACTTTAGTCTAAGTGACTGAAGATTTTAGCTTTTTAGACTAAAACGTGAGAAAATTGTCTAAGAAGCTGGATATTTCAGCCTTATAGAAAAGAGGGCGGAGACATTAAATTTCATTAGTCTAAGAAGCGCTTCTTAGCTAAGTGGCTGGTTTCTTAGCTAAAAGGCTGATTCTCTAAGAAACTACGACATATGTCAAGTTTACTTTTATTTATTTTTTTAAGATAATTTGTAATCAATATCATGTATCAGAATAATCTACTTAAAAAATAAACGAAGATCAAATTTATAAATTACAAATAATAAAAAAAATATATGAATAGTAATTATAACAAAAATACAGGCCATAAATTAAATCACATATTCTGGGACCAAAAATTGTTTGAATGAACATAACTTACCTTAGTACAAATATGCACATAAAAAAAGTTACAGCCCTTTGAAGTTACAAAATGAAAATCGATTTTTTCGAATATATCGAAAACTATTGGAGATTTTTTATTGAAAACATTATGGCACATATAAAACACATATTCTTATGGCAGAAACATCTTAATAGTGAAATTTGTGCACCCCATAAATATTTTATGGGGATTTTGTTCCCTTAAACCCCCCCAAACTTTTTTGTTCGTCTTAATTAAATTATTATTGTGGTACCATTAGTTAAATTCAATATTATTAAAACTTTTTTGCCCCTTAGCATTTTTTTGGTAAGGCAGTTTTCATCGAGTTGAGGCTTATTTTTCAGTATGTTTACATAAAAATTTTATGGGGGTTTTGTTCTTTTAAACCCCCCAAATGTTTGTGTACGTTCCAGTTAAAATATTACTGCGGTACCATTAGTTAAACACAGTGGTTTTAAAACTTTTTTGCCTCTTTGTATTTTTTCCAAAAGGCACCTTTTATCGAGATGTGACTTCTTTTTTAATATGGTTCAAAATATCCCTAAAAATGTAAATCATAAATAAATGTTCATATTATTACCAAGTCTCCATAATCGTACTTAATTAACCATATACAAATATGTGGTGGATTTGACAAATATTCGAAATATCTCGATAAAAACTGACTTCTCGAAAAAGTACTAAGAGGCAAAAAAGTTTTAAAAACATTGTGTTTAACTAATGGTACTACAATAATAATTTAATTGGAATGTACACAAAAGTTGGGGGGGGGGGGGGGGTTTAAAGGAACAAAACCCCCATAAAATTTTTATGGGGTGTCCAAATTTCACTATAATTTTTTCTTAAGATCATACTGCCATAAGAATGGCACATGTCCATTTTCAATAAAAAATCTACAACAGTTTTCGATACATTCGAAAAAATCGATTTTCATTTTGTAACTTAAAAAGGCTGTAACTTTTTTATGTGCATATTTGTACTAAGGTAAGTTAGGTTTAATCGAATTATTTTTGGTCCTAGAATATGTGATTAAATTTATGACCTGTATTTTTGTTACACCCTGTATATTAGATAGTGACGCCTGTCAAACGCCTTAATGGTTAAATCATTTTGTCGTTCTCTAAAGTTTGCACTTGCCATGCGTGCTTTAAAGTGAAATATAAAAAAGCTTTGTTACGAATTCGTTGTGGAATTAATTAATTTTTATTATTTATACGTTACATCAGTTTCCATAAGTAGGTATACACGTAATAAATAATATAAAGTAATAATTAAATTTTTAGCAAGGAATCATAATATTTATATAATTGGATGCTAAAAGGACTATTAAAATGCCTCCAAAAAATAAAACAACGGGAAGAAGAGACAAAAAAGCAAAAAAATACGGGATTCTTTAAATTAGAAGAAATCTAGACAAAGTTAACTGAAAATAATTCTCAATTACAATAATTATATATTAATTCTGGATTCCAGCGAGACTTCTACATCTGGTCTACTCTCTGATACTCTCTACCTCAAATCTAAACAATCAACAACCGAAAACAAATCTGGAAC
The DNA here is from genome assembly GCF_917563875.1 of Diabrotica virgifera virgifera. Taxonomy (NCBI): domain Eukaryota; kingdom Metazoa; phylum Arthropoda; class Insecta; order Coleoptera; family Chrysomelidae; genus Diabrotica; species Diabrotica virgifera. The sequence goes on along the minus strand of NC_065448.1, from coordinate 199,571,348 downwards.
TGCCTAACGTTAGTAAACAAAATGTTAAAACGCTCACTATACTACTCTCCAAGTCGATCGAAGTTCAGCAAGTACAAGAGTGTAGACAGGCACCTTATGCGACTTCGCTGTGCCTCGGCCTACTTCCATTCGGTGGCAGTTTTTGCGACCGAGTCAAAGGAATCGAAGTCCTTATCGCTTGGCGTGAATGTGTTCCTCGCGAAGTAGAACGAGTGTGTAGTGACGGTTACTTCGGACTTCGGTCAACTTTGCCGAAGTACTTCGCCGAGAGTGTGGTGTTTGCTTAACGAAAATTTTAAATATACCTGATGATCTGGGTACTTGACTAGGTACTTGAACTCTATTCTACATACAGATATCATATTATTGCATTTTATTTTTCGATAACAAAAGAAATTGATTATAATTTTATGTATCCACGAGATTCGGATAATCGTGATTTTAATAAAACAATATATCAATTATTATAGGATAACTTCAAATGGAGAGCATTTTTTACGTTCATGGTTATATTATTCAAGAAGTATTTGTTCTAAATTATTTTACACAGATAAAGTCAAGTGGTCCTCAGCAACAACAGGCGATTTTAACTGGAAACATAAGTAAGTATGTATTAAAACGGCATGAAAATGCTACTGAACATTTACTTAAATAAGTTTATTAAATGGTCTGATACACGGAAAAGATTTCGGATTTATAAAGTAATTGATATAAATATTCAATCATCTATTGCTAAAGAAGAGGAACACTGATAGAATTTATTAGAAAGACTAATGAATATTGTGTTATATTTAGCAAAACACAATTTGACTTTTCGTGGTTCATCCGATCAATTTTTCACTAAAAATAATGGGAATTTCTTGTGGTTGGTTGAACTTATAGACCTGGACCCCGCGTACCAAAAAAAGTTGATTAATAGCAAGCTGAAAATTTGTTAATAGCTTAACGGTGTCTAGTTGGACAAACATTGATGTATGAGAACACTGGAACAGGGGAAGTTTTAATTGTGGAACAGGTTAAAAACTTGGAACGTTAGACTACGAAAACTTTAAATGTATTTTGTCGAACAGAACTTCCAATTGATTTGTTACCATTTTATTAAACTCTCATGCAAAAATCAGACTGGTGTTTATCACCAACTGGGCATTTTAATAAGTGGAACACGAAGAACATGTCAAATGACAGGAATAATGTTGGTTAGTAATAGCAGCCTGATTTTTGCATGAGAGTTTAATGAAAGGGTAACAAATCAATGGGATGTTCTGTCCGACAAAATACATGGGACGTTTTCGTAATCTGACGTTCCAAATTTTTAAACTGTTCCACAATTAAAACTTCCCCTGTTCCAGTGTTCCCGTACATCAAAATTTTGTCCGAATAGACACCGTTAAGCTATTAACAAATTTTCAGCTTGCCCTTAAACAACTTTTTTTTGGTCTGCGGGATCCCGATCTATTAGTAAACATGACGTTACTTTATAATATGAACATGATCGTCAAATAATATCAAATGATATTGAAGTAAAACAAAACACAATGAGGTAATCACATTATTGGCATATTCTGTTGTCTGTTCGTGATAATGTTTGTGAACGTACCCGTAAAACGAAAAATTTTAATATTATATTAGATTCTACTTCTAGTATTAGTTATAAATAAAAATAAGGAACAACTTTCATTTACGTTACGTTTTGTAGATATAATGATGGCAGCTTGAAAATCAAGGAGCATTTTATTAGCTACCAAGAAATTGGAAAATCTTATTGTAATCCTCGTAAAACAAACTGGGACTGGGAAGCATATCAAGAAGAATTGCAACGTTGAACACTGGACTTTGATATGACCACCAAACAATTTCAAGAGGTGTCATGTCAGCGTTCGAAAACGATTGGCGGAGGCAGTGAAGAATTCCAACAGAAAAGTATCCTGGTGGAATGTCACCCTTGCAAATCAAAAGACAGAAGTCAGACCCAAATTTCATTTCACCAACGGCAAAGCTCTGACTAATAATAATAAGGAACTGAGAAGGGCAAGAGGAGAATCGTTGCGAAGGTATTACAAAGTGATAGAACATACTGTAGAAATGTCAAGGCTCTATGGAATTCCCTCAAAGAACCCTCAGATAAGTATTCCCCACTCTAAAAGGAGTTACTTAAATATACAGAATTGTGAAGAGACCCTGAAAGAACTTTTCATGGTGCACTTTCCCGAGTCTAAAAATGTGTCCAAATGTGATTTTTGTTCAGTTTTAGGGTAAGTTAATGTTATAATAGATCATAATGTCTTCTATCAATGAAAACTATTTATATTATTGCACTTTTCATTAGTTTAGCACTTTTGAATATACGACGAAGGTGGTCTTTATGTATTAGATGTTATGATTTGATAGATATTGCTGAATCAACTCATTGGTTTGCTATTCATTCAGTAGTGTAAATTTGGGTAGAATAGGTCTTTTCATCGATTGTCATTTGTTTCGAGCTTCTGTCATATGTTGTGTAATCTGTGTATAATTAATATGCACGGATTATACGACATATGACAGAAGCTCGAAACAAATGACTGTCAATGATAAGGCCTATACCCATTTGCCGAAATTAATTTATGATCGAACTTATCATCTGGAAAACCACTCAATTTTTAAAACTATGAGTATCATCATCAACCCGTACGCATCGACTGCTGGACATAGGTCTCCCTCAGCTCTTTCCATATGTCTCTGTTTTGTGCGGCTTGCATGCAGTTACCGATGATAACACGCTTCAAATAGTCGGTCCATCTGGTTGGTGGGTTTTTTGTATAAGACTGTCTTAATCGTGATGTTGAAAATAGTTACCTACCGAAGTTTTTTTTCGAAATAATTATGTTAACAAAAAAATGTGCATTGTTTGTATGTAACATTGAAGGCATGTCAAATATTTTAAATTATTTTCTAAACTTGGCTATTTACATGAATAAAAACAATTACCATTAATTTCTATCCTTGAAAATTGCATGATCTAATGTAAACAATTTGGAAAATATGTCACAGACGTTTTCAATTTCCATATTTTATCATATTAATTAATTCTTATTATATAGCCTTTTCAATATTTTAATTTTATTGCTGGATTGAAACAATATTAAATCAGGGTGGAAAGAATAACTACAAGACAAAACGCAACAAATATATCAAAGATAAAAAATAGATGCAGAGACTAAAAGTTAAAGAAAGAGTCAAAAATGAGAAAAAGAAATGCTGGAACAAGTTAGAAGAAAAAATGGAACCAACCAGTAAATAAAATGTAAAATTGTGTAAAACAAATAAATAAAACAGAAGAATATTGAAGAGTAAGGAAAAGCAAGTAAGGTCAACAAAGATAGAGAACTGCTAAACACTGTTAAACATCGAAAAATGTCTTATCTGGGACATATAGTGAGGGGAAGTCGATATAAAATATTACAACTGATCCTTAAAGGCAAAATAGAGGGCCCTAGAGGTGTAGGAAGAAAACAAATTTCTTGGTTAAAAAACATTCGAGAATGGACTCAGATACCAAATGCAGGACAATTATTCCATATTGCAGAAGATCGAGAAGCCTTCGCAATGGTGATCGCCAACGTCGGATAACTCTGATATGGCATGTGAAGAAGAAGAAGGAAAAGCAAAAGAAAATAAAAAACGTAATTGGCGAATCAGAAGAAAACACGGAGGAAACAAAAGCTATACAGAAAGACTAACTAGAGGAAGCAATAGGAAAGATAAAGACTGGGAAAGCTGCTGGGAGCGATGAAGCTAGTCCAGAGATTTTGAAATATATAGAAGAAAAAGCAAAGTAAAGATTATTATACATCCTAAATCTACTATGGAAGAAAAAATATTGTATAGCGAATGGTCAAATGCAATCATTGTACCAGTGCACAAAAAGGAAGCAAAAGAAATGAAACTAGTAGAGGTGGAAATTATCGATATAAACGTATGAATTAACATTATATTACATACAGTCGGAAAAATGAAAGAATACCCATGAACGATCACATCAATTTGCTATCTTTTTCTATATCAAACGTTTGTTATTTATAGAAAAAGACAGCTAATACAAAATAAGTGATTGATGTGATCGTTCATGGGTATTCTTTCATTTTTCCGACTGTATGTAGTTGAAACGTATCGGAGGAGTATGACAACTGTCACTGTGACAGGAAATGTTTATAAAATAATCCTCTTCTCACAAACGCCTAAATAGACCGATCAAAGAACAATCTGACCCCAAAAAAAAATAAAGGAAGGATGAAAATTTGGGAATAGGTAGTTGAAATTGTCTATTATTATAGAAGAAAAAGTTTACAATTCTACATCCCCTCCATTTTACAAAAATGGAAGGGAATACCCCCTCTCGAAGATGAAAAAAATTCATTCAAAATAAGACCGAAATTGGATAAAATAACTAATTCTAAACAACTTTTCTTCTATAGAGTTTTTTCACGAAGTCAATATTTTCGAGTTATTTGCGAGTGAATATGTTCATGTTTAACAAAATAAAATATGTTTTTGGACGGTTTTTCTGAGATAACTCAAAAAGTAAGTATTTTAGCGAAAAAAAATATTCTTAGCAAAAATATAGCCCATAAAAAACTTGAAAAAAATGGTGTATACATGAGGTCTGTAGACCCAGTAGAAGCAGAGTTGCAGCTAATAAAAAGTAGGTTCTTCTTCGTCAAATTCCAAATCGAATATTTCAATGTGAAATAACCCAAAAACGGAGCACTTTTAGGGGAAAATTCATTTTTAACTTTTTTAAAGTGTTTAAAAAAGATTTATTTTTGTTTTTAAAAAAAACTTGTAATATTAAAAGTAAGTGAATTACGCCCAAAATATTGTTGGTCCCTTTTATTTTTTGGTAAAAAAATCACGAAAATCACCCCCTAATTAGCATCACATATACATTTTAACATAACCACTTCACAATTTACTTTGTCTATGTATTATTTATATGATCTGTAAGTTTCATCGGTTCAAAGTGCTTCGTTTTGAAAAAGCTGCAGTTAAATGGCTTGAACGAGTAACTAATCACGAGTTTAGGCAAATTTTGAACAGCCATAGCATAACCAATTTTTGTCTATCAAGAAAACAAAACAGCAAAAATATTCAGAAAAGCAAACCGTACATTTTATTACTCTTTGAGATTTTTGGTATTCCTAATTGTTTTTAAGTTAATTCCATAAACAATTACGATTTTTTTCAAAATAAAAAAAAATGTTTTATTTTAAACCCAATTTTTTTCAAAACTGAGCACTTTGAACCAATGAAACTTATGGATAATATAAACAATACATAAGTAAAGTAACTTGTAAAGCGGTAACGATTAATTTTATTTGAGAAGCTAATTAAGGGGTGATTATTGCCATTTTTTTTACCAGAAAATAAAATAGACCAACAATATTTTGAGCGTAACTCACTTACTTTTAATGTTAGAAGTTCTTTTAAAAAACAAAAATAAACCTTTTTTTAAACACTTTAAAAAAGTTGTAAAGAATTTTCCCCGAAAAGTGCTCCGTTTTTTGGTTATTTCACATTGAAATATTCGATTTGGAATTTGTGGAAGAAGAACCTACACTTCATTAGCTGCAACTCTGCTTCTACTGGGTCTGCAGACCTCACGCATACACCATTTTTTTCAATTTTTTATAAGCTATATTTTTACTAAAAATATTTTTTTCGCTAAAATACTACTTTTTGAGTTATCTCCGAAAAACCGTCCAAAAACAATTTTTTTTGGTTAAAAATGAACACATTCACTCGCAAGTAACTCGAAAAGTATTGACTTAGTAAAAAAACTCTATAGAACAAAAGTTACTTAAAATTAGTCATTTTATCCAATTTCGGACTTATTTCGAACGTATATTTTTTCACCCCCGAGAAAAAATTTTTCACCCCGTATTTTCCAATTTTTGTAAAACGAAGGGGATGTAGAATTGTAAACTTTTTCTTATATAATAATATACAATTTCAACTACCTATTCCCAAATTTTCATCCTTCCTTTATTTTTTTGGAGGTTTTCGTAAAATTTTGCGTTCCCTGATCGGGCTAAAAGATGGGAAACTACATGTAATGTAATGTTAATTTATACGTTTATATCGATAAGTTCCACCTCTACAAGTTTCATGTTTTTTATTTCACAATGTATTATGTTTTCCATCTTTTGCGTTATTTTACCGATTATTAGCTCGCTCATCACTGTGTACCTGTGTAGGCATATCCCTATTATAGTCCACAGTAGGTATATCTCTTCTCAGAGATCTTACAGTCAGAAACTAATGAAATAAGAATCGTAGGGTAGCCTTATTAATAAAAGAAAAAAAAACTACTATATTCATGGATAATTCTCAAAATTTGTGAGAGAAATTCAAACACCATAAAATTTCATAATGATTATTTAAACATTTCCCTTACCTGTTTGTAGTAAACCAGATGCTTCATTCTGTTTTTCTTCTGTCTCCATCTCTTACTGCAGAAAATCGCGGTAAAAATCTTAACTACAACTACCACTGCTTTAAACGAATATGATTCCTTCACTCATAAATAAATTATCTATCTTCGTTTGTCTGTGTATTACATAGGACTTACTATAATAATATTATCTCTTTTAAAGTAGGAAAACATGTTCAACATATCATTAAATAAATATCAGATTAATAAATTAGTGAACGATTCTGAAAAGCAGGGTATACGTTGTCACCAAAAAATGTGTAGTAAACTTACCTTATCAATCACGGTAATGTCTAGACTACCTACACTTACATAACAATCGAAGTACATAGTAGTTATATACAGGGTGTTTCCGAAATTATATCAATAATCCTTTCCTGGACGATTCGGTTGTTTTAATTCCTGCAGATGTAGATATAGCCCAATAAATGACCGTTTTGGAGTGTAATTTCCAGGGGCAACTCCGAATTGCATGAAAATTTGGATTTAGGTTCTACTTACCCTCCACTTCAAAGTTGAATTTGTGCCGTTCGTTGGTTGCTTTTACTTGGGGGTGACATTTACACCTTCTCGGGGGGTGAAAAACACGTGTTTAAAGTAAGGCCGGAAATATTGACTTATTTTAAGCACCTTTTGTTCTATAAAGTTTTTTACGTAAGTCAATACTTTTCGAGTTATTCGCGATTTAAAATGTTGATTTTTCGACAAAAAAAACTACGTTTTCAAAGCGTTTTTCCCAAATAACTCAAAAAGTCGAAAAGTAGATATTTTATCGAAATAAATATTTTTAGCAAAAGTGTAGCCTATAAAAAAACGAAAAAATGGTGTACCAGTAAAGTCTACAAATTGAGCAGAAGCAAAGTTGTAGCTCATGAAAAATACGTTCTTATTCGTCTAATTTCAAATCGGATAATTCAACGCGAAATCACCGAAGAAAGAAGCGTTTTTCGGGAAAACCTTATTAACATTTTTAAAGTATCGAAAAAAAGCTTATTATTTGTTTTTTACAAAAGTTTACAGCATCAAAAATAAGCGAGTTACACTGAAAAAAGTTGGCCCCTTTTTTTGGTAAAAAAAATCGTGAAAACCTCCCTCTATTTAGCACCCTAAATGAAATTAATCGTTTGGCTTTACCATTTATTTTAACTGTATGTGTATTGTTTATGTGATCTGTAAGTTTGATTGGTTTGAAGTGCTTATTTTTGAAAACATTTGATTTTATAGTAAAAAAAAATTTCTAAAAATTTTTGAAAAATTTCATTTTTTCAAAATAACTTGAAAAGTATTAGTGATAAGAAAAATCTTAAAGAGTAAAAAAATGTAGGTTTTGCTATTATAAATATGCTAGTTTCATTTTGTTTCTCTGTAAGACAAAAATTGGTTAAGATATGGCTGTTCAAAATTTGCATACACTCGTGATTAGTGACCCATTCAAGCTTTCTCAATTATAACCCTTTCAAAAATAAACACTTTAAACCGGTGAGACTGACAGATCATATAAAAAATAGATAGATATGTAAATTGTTTGTAAAGCGGTAGCGATTAATTTCATTTGGGGAGCTAAACACGGCGAGATTTTCATGATTTTTTACAAAAAAAAGAGAGGGCCAACTTTATTTTGAGCGTAACTCGCTTATTTTTAATGCTAAAACTTTTGTTAACAATTAAAACAAAGCTTTTTATAAAACTTTAAAAAAGTTTTAATGAGGTTTTCCCGAAAAGTGCTTAATTTTTCGGTGATTTCACCTTGAAATATTCGATTTGGAATTAGACGAATAAGAACGTATTTTTCATGAGCTACAACTTTGTTTTTATTTGATTGATACACTTTACTGATACCTACACAATTTTTTTGGGTTTTTATAAGCTACACTTTTGCTGAGGATATTTTTTTCGATAAAATATTTACTTTTTGAGTTATATGCGAAAAACCGTCTGAAAACGAATTTTTTTTTGTCGAAAAATTAACATTTTCAATGGCAATTAACTCGAAAAGTATTGACTTACGTAAAAAACTCTATAGAACAAAAGTTGGTTAAAATCAGTCAATTTATCCATTTACGGTCTTATCTTGAACGTATGTTTTTTCACCCCCGAGAAGGGGTGACTGTTACCCCCCAAGTAAAAGCAACCAACGGCACAATTTCAACTTTGAAGTGGAGGGTAAGTAGAACCTAAATCCAAATTTTCATGCGGAGTTGCCCCCAAATTACACGGCATCGCCGAATTTCCCGTTCATTTACTGGGCTAATATTTCAATTTTTCATTTTGATCTTTATTCATTTTAATTAACGTAAAGAAGGTATCAGAAAACAATTCAAACTGCCGGAATTTTTTTCAATATTTTGCGCTGAAGCTGTTGCGATTTATGAAGCTTTACTTCTGTTTACTGAATGCAATTTTTAAAGTGTTTTAATTTTTTCATATTCGCTATCGGTATTACAAGCGATTGGAAAAATTGATATACCAAAAACACAAAGCGACACTTTGATAACTTTAATCAGTAAAAACATTTTCAGTTTAAGAAGTGTTGGAAGATACATAAAATTCATTTGGGTGAAAGCACACATTGGGATTAAAGATAATGAGACTGTTGATTTTTTGGCAAAGGAGAGCATTTTCGTAGGAGCGGAAGCTAATTATGATAGAAGTTCTAAGGATGTCTAAAAATAAAGTCCTTAATAGATGGAACTATGCATGGAAGGAATACTGTTTTACAAACCCCAATACATACAACAGTAGTCAACCAGTTCCCCCCAAAGAATATTGGCATAAAGAACTTGATGTGCCAAGGAAATACATCACAACGATATTCAGAATGAAATTTGGTCATGCATGTTATTCTTCACATTTATATAAGTTGAAAGTAACTGAATCTGAAAATTGTGAACATTGTGGCGTGAAAGGTGACTTAGACCATTTATTTTTTGGATGCATTAAAATATACAATAATCAAATAAATTATATAATAGTTTTTTAACGTTGGTATTGCAATCTCCTGCTAATATACAGTATTTAATATCTTTGGGATTGGAAGTAATATATTTAGGTTACTTATTGACTTTCTCACAAATTGTATTATAATAGTAGCTTAGGGTTTAGTTAGTGTTTGACACCTATGTCTAACCTTTTCTAAATTTACCTTACTTATCCGGGGCCTAGTCTTGTGTTGTTGTATACTACTACTATTGGTTTACAGCGTTCTCCGACGCCTACCGACTCCTAACCGCCATTCTTTTCTGTTTGACCATATACCTGGAGGTATTTCTCTTTCCTCTAGTTCTTTTTCAGTTCCCACCCTCTTCTTGGCCTTCCTCTTTTCCTTCTCCCTTTTGGTGTTCACGCCAAAATCTGTTTAGGGATCCTGTCAACTGGCAGTCTCTGTACATGGCGGTACCATATTAGTTGTTTTGTTTTTACGTCATCAATTATTGTATGTGTGACTCCCATGATTTCCCGTATTCTTCTTGATTTGCCTGCTCTCTCTTATCCAGAAGTCTATTTCTATTACTAGTAACACTTTCTCTGTTCTTTGTTTCAGTGGCCAAAATCACTGCCATAGAGATTACACTTTTAAGCATGGTATTGTATATGAGCTGTTTGTTCGCTTTAGATACTGTTTGGTCCCACAGAATGCCGTTCAGCTTAGATATGGCTTTTCTACCATGTATGTTTCTATCTTTTATAGCAGCATCGAGTGTTCCATGTTAAGTTATATTTATGCCCAGTTATTTGTATTTCTCACAGTGTTCAATTTCTACCCCATCGTCTAATGCACCGTTTTCCAAACTTATTTTTCTGTGGCCCGGTTATTTTTGTGCTTATCCTTCGTGACCCACAATTTTTTTGTATACCCTGGTATGTGTGTACAAGAAAACATATATTTAAATGTATATTATAGTTTTATATATTTTAATAAAGAATCATTAGCTCAAACAAAAATGTAATAAAACAAAATATAAATCAAATAATTTATTAATGATAAGTATGTTAGTTGTTTCTGGTTAACTAAAAAACTCACGTTTGCTCATTGCTGAGTGTCATGATTCCCTGTATACGAGCAACTATCTCTTTCCATCGGCTTCTGTCCTGAGCTTCCCTCATGAATTCAGATAATGTTTTTGCACTGGCTTTCTGTACTTGATCCGTCCATCGAGTAGGTGAGCGACCTCTACTTCTGCGCCCTTCAACGTTTCCCAAAATTATAAGTCTCTCAAGATTATCATCACTTCTTCTTGCAATATCGTCAAAAAATTTTAAGGCGGTGGAGAGGCAAATAGAGGAAAGTCGAGTCTGAATATTAAGCTCTTGGAGGATTGAGTGATTTGTTTGTTCCGTCCATGAGATCCGAAGCATTCTTCTCCAGCACCACATTTCAAAGGCGTCAATCCTTTTTCTGTCGTCCGATTTCATTGTCCATGTTTCAGATCCGTAATTAAATATGGGAAAAATTAAGGCACGTACTAGTCTTATTTTGGTGTTCTTTGACAAGGAGCGATCTTTCCAGATTTTCGATAATCGACTCATAGCGTTTTTGATCACAAGATCCTGTATTACTGATGTAGGTTTGTTTCACAAGATCCTGTATTACTGATGTAGGATCCTAGATAATTGAACTCGTTAACCACTTCAAACTGGTCTAAGGCTCCTGTTCTCTGAAGTGAATTTGAATTATCTACTATCATAATTTTTGTTTTTTGTTTATTGATCTTGAGACCACATCTATTGCTTTCGGCTTCCACTAGCTGCAGTAGGCTGGACATTTCTTCTTCGGATGCAGTTATTAATGTTGTATCATCTGCATATCTGAGATTTGACATCTTCTTTCCTGCGATAGAAATACCGCCATTCCGAAAGTTTATATGTACAGCCTAAAAGTTTGCATCGATAAAGCGTTGATAGACATTGATTCTGCGATAAGATTCTCTGCTGGTGAGTGGTCAATAATCAATGAGTTGATAGCCACTCTTTAACCGGTGAAACTGGTTGTAGAAGCTCTTTACAGAAGAGAGTCCACTTTGATAACGGCCGACACAACCATGAAATGTGACCGAGACAAACTAAATAGCCAGGACTCTAGCCTTGCTGTCGATCTATCGGAAGCACTACGCAACAGAATCGCGGAACCGCGCCTCTCTGAAATTACAGGTACATTAGTGTACTTACAAAATCAAACAAAGTATGACGAAGGACTAAATAATCCTGGTTATTTCCCCATGCCGAAAAAGAATGCAATGCGACAAGAGATGAAAAATTTGTGATTTGTATAAATAAACAAGTAACTGTGGAACCAGTGTAAGAGAACATAATGGAAGAAGATGGGCCAACTAATCCGGAGCCCGTGATTTTTACTTTGGAACAAGAACTTGAGATTGAATTGAAACGAGAAAGAGAAAACTTTTATAACCAAAAAAACTGGTTCTCAAAAAGATTACGAAAAGATTTTGGAAAAGGAAATGGCCGTTTATGAGACTGAACGAGTAAAAGGCGATCATTTGTCAATGGTCTATGACTATCTGATGACCTTAAAACCGACCAGCACAGAGGCCGGAAGGGCTTCCTCCGTAACCGACTATCCTGTGCAGTTCCGTGCGAAGTTGTTAGACTTATGTTTTCTAAGGTCTCACTTCCAAAAAATTCTGTTGTTTAGAAATTTAGAATATAGACAAAAAACATTAAAACCGTGTTTTTATTGTGATTACACATTCTTGGCAATCTTGCAAAAACCCAGCTGGGTTGAAAATGCTGCTGGATTGCACTTCCTATCCATAAAACTCCAGGAGAAGACGTGAATACCGAAATACCGAGCACCAGGTACCTCTTACAGTTTCGCTGACCCGATATTCGTGTTCGGTGACCTCAAAAACCCCCGATTATGAAAATTAAATTCATTTCCGTGATTAGTTTCCGAGTTGTGAATTTTTATTTTTTGAACACTTTGAGATATACTTTGGAAAATGCATTTTCCGCCTACAACAATGCAATTTTCATTTGTCCCTTATTTTGATAAGTCAACTTTTTTCCTGAAGCCCTCCCGATTCAAATGCAAAAGGTTTCATAACGTCTTAGTTTAAAGAAGTTTGAGATTTAGGTGATTTTAGTGTTTTATATCCTCGTCTAAGAGTAAGGCATAAGGTAGTGACTCTAAGGTAGCATAAGATTCGCGTAACTCAGAGGGCTATGGAGCTGCAGATGTTGGGTGTCTGCCTAAGAGACCGAATCCTAAACGAAGAAATACATCGTGTGTACAGACGCCGTAGAAAGAATCGCGTCCCTAAAGTGGAACAGGGCAGGACACGTCGCCAAATTATCAAACAACCGATGGACAAAACGTATTGTCAAGTGGAAGCCACGAGAAGAAGCACTACGGAGCATAGGACGCCCACCAACCAGATGGACCAATGATCTTAAACGTGTTACCAGTAACTGGATGCAAGCCGTACAAGGACAGAGACAGATGGAAAGAGGTGAGGAAGACCAATGTCCAGCAGTGGACGCGTACGGGTTGATGATGATGACATTCTAATTCTAGACTGACAAACGGGTCATGCACCATCTGCGGCTGGAAGATATTACAGAAATTATTGAGGCAATACTCAATGCTTAGTGCGGGGCCGCAAGTGTAGGTAACGGAGACCGGTAGAGTTACATCAAAAACTCATCTTAGTACAACAAGGAGATTAGAAAATGAATAGGTTCAGAAAATTCTGCGAATAAATCAACGGACTGATCTACGTACGTCAGAGAGTGGGAAAGAAACTGTCATGCTTTTATTAGAACCGTACTTCCTACATAGTGAACCCGTTCATGAATAAACGAAATAGGTAGGTACTCGCAGAGAAATCCATCCAGGAAAGCTGCTTCGATGATCAAAACATATGCAGTAGTGGACGGCAGGAGTCGGCAACAGACCTTCCACTCATACAAATTTTCAGGAGCAGACGGAATCTTTACACTCCTAAAAAAAGCATTACAGGTGCAGAGCCGGATTTAAGGCAGTGGGGGCCCCTGGGCAGAATTGGTGTGGGGGCCCCTGGGCAGAATTGGTGTGGGGCCCTACCTCCTACTATTAAACAAATTGTTGTTATGACTGTTATGACTATGGTATGGTCAAAGTCCGGGTACTTTTTGAGATTTCTTTAACTGAAAATTCCTTGATTATGTCGGGCATGTCTAGTTGCTTTAAGGGCCGGTTGTTCGAACGCTAATCAACAATGATCATTATCAAATAATTAATTACTGTCAATGTAAATTGTTAAAACATAATTAATTACAATTCTGAGACTATAATCAATTAATATAACAATAATTATTAACATAATTAATAATAAATCTCATAATTGTAATTAATTATGTTTTCAGCAACCCAAACAAAGTTGACATTGACAGTTTTGGTGACAGTAGTTAAATATTTAATAATGATCATTGTTGATTAGCGTTCGAACAACCGGTCCTTAGGCTATCATAGACCGAAGTCGATTTTTAATTAACTTCAATTTTTAGAATGATCTCTCTCCACTGCAGTTAGTTACCATCAGAACTAAATATAAACGAAGTGTCACTACAACGTTTGGAACCGCAGCATTCACATTTTTCTCTTTTAACCGTCGGTACATTTGAAGTTCTTTACTTATATTTGATGAGCCGATTTCCTCTTTAAATGAATTGAAAAATTCTACAAATTGTACTAGTTCGACACCTAGTTTTTTTATCTAAATCATTGCTATAATTGTCGGTAAGCTTCAGTGAGTGAGCTTCAATTTCATTGGGAGTTAAATTTTCCAAATAATGTAAAAATCCAAAATTGGAATGAATGGATACATATGCCGAAAGCCTATGACTTGAAGAGGAAATGAAGTGATCTATAATAGCTATAAAATTTGAGTCCTAAATTTCTCTGATGTTGTCATTTCAGTCTCTAAAATATTCCTTAAAAGAATATAAATTTTTTAATTGATCGTCACTCCTGAATTAAGGTCAATATTTCGATCTTGGTGAATACGACTTGTGCTGTTTGTCCTCTTTAAGATTTCGTTCTAAAATATTGCAAATATCCCTGTTTTCAGTAAACAAACTCGATTATACAAACCATTTGTATCGCTACGAGTTTCAAATTGTTGCCCATCGTGTTTTGAAATTTTGGATAATACTCCTTTAATTTGATTATAACCTTTAACTAGTTCTTTTGCGGCATCACTTCTAGACGACCATCTAGTAGTATTTAGTCTTTTTTAGGAACAATAATATTTCTGCCATGGTCGGCGTTTGCTCTCGCTTAAAGACGTTTTTAAACATTCGATTAACAAGTTGCATCTATATTATGTAGAGGAAGTGAAAAATACGTAGGGTTCATACAGTCCTTAAAAAAATCAAAGAATTCTATGGCAGCAGGACAACACTTAGCTGCAGCTTTAGCAACTAAATTTAGAGAGTGGGCGACACATGGAATCTACAACGCCAAGATATTGTGTTATGTAAATTTTAGCTGAACACAATTGTATTTTCCACTCATAACTGGCGCATTGTCGTAGGACTGTCCCTGCAGCTTTTCAAATCAATATAATCTTCTTGCAAGAATGTCAAATATATCTTCTGCTTTATGACCGTAATTTGCCAAAAATACATTTTTAATAGGAGAGAAACCTTCCATATAACGAAATATTACAGTTAATTGATTGACAAAAATTATTCTATGTGAATAAAGTGCTGTTTTTTTTAAGTTTGGGGATTTGTTGGGGCCCCCAAAATGTGGGGGCCCCGGGCAGCTGCCCAGCCTGCCCTCCCTTATATCCGGCCCTGTACAGGTGTGACAAAGCGGATTTGTATTTTGTATATAAAAGAATCGATCAGAGTACCTTAGAACTGGGATATACAGTATGTAAATCATTCAGCTGGACATAGGGAACATAACTCCTCTCCGTTTTTGTGAGTAGAATTTTTAGTTTACATTGATCATCCCGTGTTGTGTATCTCCACATTTAAAAAAACAATATAATAGATCCTGAAACAGTTTATTCCAATATACAAGTGTGTCATCAACATTTCGGGCCTGTATATTTTTGGAAGTTTGTGAAAGATTATAAGGTATTTATCTAAACAATCATCCTACAAGATTATTTCAAAAATTTTCATTCAACTCAATATTACACATCAGTGCTTTCACGTGACACATGACAGTAGTGTTTATAGCATTTTGAAAACAAATTAGGCATTCCAAATCACGTGATATAATATGGCTGCTGGATGGCGAAACTGTCATCCATAGGCGTATCCAATGTTTAAACCACTTCATATTTAATTTGCTATCACAATTTCACAAATTTCTCTACACAATTAACAAAAAAACAAAACCAAACAGGATATTCTTTGCAAATTTGTCAATATTCAATGTAAACATTAGATACGCCATGACCACCCCCCTTAACTATGTCTATGTGCATGTCAGTTTAGCCATCCACCGACCACCACTGACAGTTCATTGGAACCCCTAATTGGAATATTTGAAGTTTTCAGTAAAACATTGAATAAAACATTGAATTGTCTTTCTGTTGTTTTAATTTCCTGCGAAATTTCATCAAAAATCCCGCAAAATTTATAATTTGAAATTTCCACGTAACTAAAATTTGTCAATTTAGTTCCCATTCCAATCAAGAGATGGCGTTAATTCGATCCGAAAGATTAACATGGCCGTGAAACGTCTATGAGTATGTATGGTTTGTGACAACTCATTTCGACAGATACAAATAAACGTCAAAATATGACAATGTAGTAGCTAAATATTTTTGGCCTAAGGGAATGGGAAACCTGTTTAGTTTTGAAATTAATGTTTAAATAAAAAATATTTTAAAAATTAGTTAAAGTAAACTTTGTTTTTGAGTTATTTATGGCAGCCTTGCTTCAAAACCAACTCATTCTATTCGTTCTAACAGCTCTATCGCACCAAGAACCCGTACTCGAACAGAAGCTTCAACTAACACAGGTTAGCGCAGTTGCCACAATTCTCTCAATGTATATTCCCTATGTCCAGCTGAACGATTTACGTACTGTATACAAAAACATCACAGAGGAACAGTGGTGTGTGAAATGTGGAAGTAGAGCCCTTCTACGGGCGTATATGAAAGAATGACGCGACGGGCCTATAAATAAGCCTGGACTCAAAACTCCTGGACAAAATATCAAGCGCCTTTCAAGCGGAAGCTTCTATTAAACGATGCTGCCGTTAAAATGGGATCAAAAATATAGAAGACAAGAGATTATCGTAAGTAATTTCCTATGGCTAAGCAGCTATCAAAGCTTTGAAATCACATATATGATAAACTTCAAAGTGGTATGGAAATCGGGGAAATTAAATAAACTAATCAAGGAAAATTCAATTCACTCAACATATTATAAGGAAATAGAATCATTGATTTTATAAAATATTTCTAAAACTGACTGCTTGTTCACAATGGACGTAACCATAAGATGAACGTAAACCGTTATAATTTCATAAACCGTAATTTGTACATAATTTTATGCAGCGTTCGCAATAGACTTAAATTTTACGTAAAGACTTTATGTATCTTTACGTAAAATTTAAGTCTATTGTGAACGCTGCATAAAATTATGTACAAATTACGGTTTACGAAATGATAACGGTTTACGTTCATCTTCAGCGCTCAAAGACCACAGTGGCAGGTCCAAAAGCACAAATTAGTTAAAGATTAAAAACAGAATAATAGAATAATTATTGATTACTCTAAGAAAATGCACATAATATCAGAACATAGCAGGAAACAAATAGAATTTTGTTCTAAATACATATACGTTAATTAGTGGAATTGGCTCCGTGCGTCTCCCCTCTACTTACAGTCACGTGACACGCTGTCAGATTTTGTCAGGACGTTTTTAGCATTGAGTCTTATGGGATTATTTTGTTAAACTTGAATATTTTATTTTGTAGTGATATAATAACCGAATACAATTGTTAGAATTCATTCGTTATTAATTTATACTGTAATTTATACTGCAACAAAAATATTTTCTTTTTCGTTAATAAAGATTTATTGACATAAACTGCGATAGTGAGGTTATGTATACAAAATCAAACTGATAATCAATAGTGGAAATAGAAAAATTTATATCAGATTAAGTGCGTTTTTTTATTATATTAATACATAATATCACTAGCGTGACACGGCATTTTTTTTAATGTCTCTAATGTCTCATTTAAACATACACAAAGCGTCCTGATAAAATTTCAAAAAACCGCCACCATGAGCAGGTCGGTCGATTTTGCTTTGACACTTTGTTAACGCTCAGAGCGAATTGGCGAGGAACCGCAAAGTGGGCGACGCCTGGTGGCGAAATTGAAAAGCATCAACTCAAGGAAAACATTGACTTTGCCATTAACTTGTGTACATATTTGCGGTCAGTTGTTGTAATTAACAATTATTTCGACTTAAAAAAACTATTGCAGTGTTCCTCAGTATTCATTCCTATTATACTCTACGTAATGACCTAAATTAACCAATGCCAAATCACACATTTTGTTAATTTAACGTTTGTATTAAACGTAGTATTTTTTAATGTTTAAGCGACTGCAAAATTAAATAAATGAATAAGATGTAGTATACAGGGTGTAACAAAAATACAGGTCATAAATTAAACCACATATTCTGGGACCACAAATAGTTCTAATAAACCTAACTTACCTTAGTACAAATATGCACACAAAAGAAGTTACAGCCCTTTGAAGTTACAAAATAAAAATCAATTTTTTTGAATATATCGAAAACCATTAGAGATTTTTTGTTGAAAATGGACATGTGGCATTCTTATGGAAAGAACATAATAAAGAAAAATTTTAGTGAAATTTGTGCACCCCATAACAATTTTATGGGGGTTTTGTTCCCTTAAACCTCCCCAAACTTTTGTGTCCGTTCCAAATAAATTATTATTGTGGTGCCATTAGTTAAATTCAATATTTTTAAAACTTTTTTGCCTCTTAATATTTTTTCGATAAGGCAGTTTTTATCGAGTTACGGCTTCTTTTTTAATATGTTTACATAAAAATTTTATGAGGGTTTTGTTCCTTTAAACCCCCCAAATGTTTGTGTACGTTCCAATTAAACTATTACTGCGGTACCATTAGTTAAACACAGTGTTTTTAAAAAATTTTTGCCTCTGTATTTTTTTGATAAAGCATCTTTTATCGAGATGTGGCTTCTTTTATAATATGGTTCAAAATATACTTAAAAAAATGTAAATCATAAATTTTTCATATTATTACCAAGTCTCCATAATCGTACTTTACCATATACAAATATGTGGTGGATTTGACAAATATTCAAATATCTCGATAAAAACTGACTTTTGGAAAAAGTACTAAGAGACAAAAAAGTTTTTAAAAACTTGTGTTTAACTAATGTCGCTACAATAATAATTAAATTGGAACGTACACAAAAGTTTGGGGGGGTTTAAAGGAACCTAACCCCCATAAAATTTTTATGGAGTGTCCAAATTTCATTATCATTTTTTCTTAAAATACTACTGCCATAAGAATACCACATGTCCATTTTCAATAAAAAATCTCTAATAGTTTTCGATATATTGGAAAAATCGATTTTCATTTTGTAACTTCAAAGGGCTGTAACTTTTTTTCCGGGCACATTTGTACTAAGGTAAGTTAGGTTCAATCGAACTATTTTTGGTCCCAGAATATGCGATTAAATTTATGACCTGTATTTTTGTTACACCCTGTATATTCTGTACATATAATGTACATTGTTATGAAAAATATCCCGACCACTTCGTAATTTCCAGATATAACACAATTATTATAAAATAAATTCACCTACTTAGTTTCCAAGTTTCCAGTTTTTATTTAATTAAAAATTGTTATCTGTCGGTGTAAAATAAACTGTAGTGCACCTATTAATTAAATAAAAACAAAATTAGAAATCCTAAGATAGATTAATGATTTTTAGAACGCTGTGTGATTATCGGGGGCCAGATTTTTTTATGAAAAAAAGGTAAAAACAAATCAGTAGTTAGCATCAAATTTTAATGAATGCATACAGATTAAACATAATTTTGAGTCGTCTTTAACTTATAAGATGTCTTAGTTGCAAAACTTAGTGGTTACTTTCACAAACTATAAGGTAATATTTATCTAAACAATCATCCTACAAGATTTTTTCAAAAATTTTCATTCAACTCAATGGGTGCGTTCGGACGACCATAGCGGCTGGCTGTCAGCAGAAATCGGCTGAGTGGTTGAATCCAGCCGTGATAGGGAAAGCTTAGTAAATCTCTCAGCAGCTGGCTTCCAGCGGTGACGTCTGACAGCTACTGCTGGCTCAGCTGTCCAGCCGCTGTGGTCGTCCGAACGCACCCAATATTACACATCAGTGCTTTCACGTGACACATGGCAGTAGTG
This sequence comes from Diabrotica virgifera virgifera, assembly GCF_917563875.1. Taxonomy (NCBI): domain Eukaryota; kingdom Metazoa; phylum Arthropoda; class Insecta; order Coleoptera; family Chrysomelidae; genus Diabrotica; species Diabrotica virgifera. The sequence continues at coordinate 199,551,459 of NC_065448.1, read as the reverse complement.
CATAGAAAAAAGTGTTGTGTGATTTGGTAGAATGCGATCTTACCCTTCAAAAAATATGTCACGTATTTCAGCACCTGGAAAATTGGAAGGATACTACAAATCTGGCCTCCACATAAGTGGTCTGTAGCTTCGACATGATAGGTGTGAAATTTTAAACGTTCTTGCTGTTGATTGGATAGGAAGGGTAGCGTTATCTAGCCTCCACGCTAGGTACACCATAGCCTCCATACGGTAGTTCCAATATTGAATATTATTTTATTCAAGTGGACAATAAAGGTAAAACACAAACAACTTTTGTTTCTTAATTATTTATTTATACAATAATGTGACATTTTACATGAAAATATGAGTATTTAATTTCAATTAAATATATGTTTACTTGTTGAATTTATCGGCTGCACACAACAGCTGATCGGCCATTAGACCCAACAACAAAACGCGAAATAAAATGTGTATTTTAAAACTGTTGGATAAACAGTACTACAATCAGAAAAACTTACCTTTAAAAAGGTACTCGATTATGAAATAACAAAAATATCAAAAAACACGACTGAATATCAGCTTTTTATGGTGACACAAACTAAACACAAACACCAAACCAAACACATCACATAACCGACCATATAAAATAAGTGAACGACAACGAACGAACGAACACGAACACAGCATAGGGATTACGTACACTCGATACGCATCGTATCCGCCATGTTTTCCCGTAAGGCGCTATGGGAAAACATGGCGGATACGATGCGTATCGAGTGTACGTAATCCGGGCCCAGATTACAGATTCACAGATAGCGCAGGATTTGTCAAAAGTCATGTTCCACCAATCACAATGCCGACATCAGCGCCTCTGACTAAACGGAAGGAAAATAAATACGATTACATGTTTTTTATTAGAGTTAGCGGGGCATGCAGTAGTGTTTAGCATTTTGAAAACCAATTGGAATATTTGAAGTTTTCAGTAAAATATTGAATAAAACATTGAATTGTCTTTCTGTTGTTTTAATTTCCTGCGAAATTTCATCAAAAATCCCGCAAAATTTATAAGTTGAAATTCCCACGTAACTAAAATTTGTCAATTTAGTTCCCATTCCAATCAAGAGATGGCGTTAATTCGATCCGAAAGATTAACACGGTCGTGAAACGTCTATAAGTATATATGGTCTGTGGTTACTTTGGCAAAACACTCCTGTAAATGATCATAGATTAATAATATAGTATTACCGGATAGATAGGCAACTCACTGTAAAAATTTGGTTCCTTTCGCCACTTGCGACCGTAGTGTTAACTAATCACCATTTGGCGGGAAATTTAAATGGACAAGCATTAATTTCATCCGTTCAGCGCCTCTTGCGGGCCCTTTCGTTACTAATTAAAATATCTTCTTATAATCTCACCTATATTATTAAAATAAAATACCAGAACTTACTAAGCTTGTTAAAGTATTTTATTTAAATAATATCTAAGTAATACTCATAAATTATTCGGAATTCCCAAGTTACAAAAATATGTTATTTTTGCTGTAAAATTTAGTAAGGAAAAGGGATATAAAAAAAGTTATGACAATGTTTTTCTAAATATAGGTACGTGTATTTATTTGTTGTTTCAGATAAAACAGTTATAAACTAATTACTATTTACCTATCTATGCATTTTTCTAACGTTTCTATGATTTGTACACAACGGTACACAACAATAATAAACCATGTTCAGTTTTTTTATTAACACAACACAAAAGTTCTTTCGTTTCGTAACTAAAACAAAACTACACTTTATCAACGAAGGATAAGGAACCAACTTAAATTGAAATTACTAAGAACAAATCGTTAAAGGTAATACAATAAAAAATAAAAACTGTAAACTAATGGAAAAATTTTTCCACTAACTGTCATTACTTTTGACAGAATTGACATTGCCGAGTTAAGCCTCGTTTGATTATTTTATTTATGACATTCAGATATGGCGTTAACATAAATGATTGGTTAAAGTCTTCGTGAGCGAGATAGGCTGTCATTTCTCTTTATTAGCTGACGGTAGTGAAAGTGATGGGGGAAATTCCCCAGTTTGTTCATATAAGATTCCGGGGCATGGTAAATGATTTTAGGCTTGTTCCAACTAGCGGTCAAACCAGTCAGAAACTATCAGCGAATAGTCGATTAATACGAGTAGAGGGGATAGCACTTATGACTGCATTATGTTCTCGCACTGGCCAACTGTTTGCTGACGATTTCTGACTAGTTTGACTGTTGGTTGGAACAGACCTTTTAATTTAACGTTTTAGAACTGTGAATTCAAATGACAAAATGAATTGTTTCCTAGCGTTGTCGTCCATCTTTGAAATTTTGAGCGCCCTCTGTTGGAATTTAATTTTGCGAATAGGCTTATTAGAAAATAATTATCGAAGATAATAGAAATATACGAAAAGTTTGAATGTTATCAGGCCGGTTCGAATACTAACCATTAGACTTAAGGGAAAGTACAGTTAATTTTAATTGTATAAGAATAAACAAATATTTCAATAAGATAAGTTGGCTGTAAACAATGACGCATAAAGTCATTGGCTGGATAGGTGTCAAGAAGAAGTTATTTGTTAAAATGTCATACGTCAGCGTTAAAATGTCACCACAAATGTCATAAACTTTCATTTTATAATAAGTTAGGTTATAAAATTTAGTTTTGTGAATTTGTGATCTGTTATTTTAGGTATTTAATAAATTACAAAACAAATGAGAAAATTATTAATCATAACTTACATTATTATTGAATAGAGTTAACCAGGAAAATGCCAGGGTGGTATTTTAATAAAAAAGAACTGAAAAATACACCTTCATCTCAAGATGGAATCGACTATAAGACTGAAATGCGATATCGTAAAGAAGGTAAGCTTCTTGTTTAATAAAATAAACGTTAAATAGATCTAATTTGTTTCTGTAAATGAATTCGTCAAGTTCATTGAAAGCAATTATCAGAAGAATTCTATAAATTTGTGATCTTTGAGTTGTAAATTTGGGTTCTTTAACTTGTTTTACTCGACCGGAACTAGTAAACACATAGGACCTATATTCTGACAAAACAAATTGCAAGTTTAATAATTACTATATTTCAATTTGGTTATCTTAATTTTAGTAGTTAATGTAGAAGAGTGATAGTGTTCTGCATCAAATTTTCGATTTTCATGGATACAAATTATATCACATAAAATATTATTGTGCTAAGCTTATCTTTGTACATTTTTGGGGTTAAAATCAATAATTTTCCACTCTATTGAAAACTGGTTTATTCCTAGTCTCACTCTATCTGAAACCCATCACATACAAAGTACAAATTTCACTCTTGCTTTTACTTAGACAAATATTAATGTCAGTATCTGTTCATACATGAATCATTTGTTACATTTTGCATGCAAAAGTCCATTGTTATATCATGATCATCAGTGGTGCTACAGCCCTAATTGAGTCTCAACCTTCCCCAGTCGTTTCTGTCCATTGCCAACCGTTGCCAATTTGCTGTTCTGATTTTTCTCGTGTCCTTGTCCACACCTTCCCTCCATCTCAGACTTGGTTTACCTCTATTCCTATTTCCTACTGGCGCCTCTAATATGGTTCTTCTGAATGGGTCATTTTCATTTGCTCCTGACACATGTCCAGTCCATATGTGTTTATGAAAGACATTAAATCTCTACCATTTACTATTTCTTTATACAGTAAAACCTCGATAGAATGGACCTCTATTTAACGGACTTCGGATATAATAGACAACAAATCCTATCAACTGTAAAAAAAATTGAAAACCGAATTCTGGAAGAAAAATCAGCAAGGACAGGTTCTCGGCACTGCTTTGTGCTAACGCCGATGGATCGCTTGGATTGTCTGCTATAATTTTGGCAAATCTGGTAAACCTAGAGCTGTCAAAGATATAATGCATTACCTGCCCGTTTCATATTATAGCTCTAATAAGACATGGTTCATCACAGCTATTTGTACCTGCATGTGCAGTGAGAAAATTTCAAGAGAAGAAACAGGAAATACCGCCGAAAGAGGTGAAATTTTTATTGATTTTAGACAGCGCTCCTGCTTACCCCATTGAAAATATTCGACATTTAGAAGATGGCATCTTCTATGTTTTTGCCAAAAAAATACATCGTTTATTCAACTCAGGGATCAGTGAATAATTTTGGCAACCAAACGAGTATATTGCAGATAGTTTATAGATGAAGTAGGAAAGTAAAAAAGTAGCAAAAAAACTGGATTTCTTGTTCAATTACAGATTTGTACACTGTATATAAATACAGCAGACGATATTTTCAAAAAAAAATGTGATTGATTTTAAACCTATTTTTATATAACGGACTTTCGGCTTTAACGGACATTCTGTCCCCCAATTAGTCCGTTGTATCGATGTTTTACTGTACTTGTCATATAATTCGAAGTTATATTGCCTTCTCCAAATACCATTCTACAGATTGCATCCATTATTCTACTTGGTTAGTTAGACACATTAGTTAGTAACACTGGAAACATTGATTTTCTATTATGCTGAGACATTCAATCCAGCCAGTCCAGAGCTTTCGAAGGTGGAAAATTAAAATGTTTTAAGGTGTATTTTAAATCTTGATATTATAGCTCATCTATATTTAACTCATTCGATATCCATACTGTAAACATACCTCAACTGAGGTACCCAGCTTGTAACAGTTGATTGTACCCTCAGTACCCTCATGCTGATACACTGTTGGAGTGAGCACTGATCGAGTTAAGGATATCTATTGTCCTCAATATTTTCTTTGAGCAAAATTTTGTATCACCACATTCAATTTTATAATACCAATGGTGGCCTGTATTAGATGTATCTACTTTTTAGTTTACTGGTTTAGTGTAGTTTTACTTTTTAGTTTAATATCTTGTTTATTATTTATAGATTATTTGTTTATAGAAGTGAACACCCACAATTTTTTCACCCCTGGAAGTTAATGTGGATTCCACAGCACCCGCTGTGGCCACACTTGAGTCAAGGGCTTCATAAGAAATATGAATGCTAATCATTCTCACACTTTAAGTGTGGTTTTGTATATTATTTCTAATATAAGAAAGCATTCTTCTTGTTTACAAGTTTACTGTTGGAGAAAATACAGGCCACATAATATTATTTTGGAGATGTGTTTTTGATGTAAGATAAGTGGTGCCACACATCTCACAACACTAATATTGTTTTTTAATCACAACCATACATGAACAACAGTCTAATCACTGTTTTATATATCCTGATTGTTGATGTTTGTGCTAGGCTGTTTTCTGCCCGAATTCTCCCTTTTATCTCTTCTGTGATATCATTATCTGCAGTGATTGTCTCTCTGAGATATTTAAAACTATCCAGTCTTTCTAAGTTATAGGAGTCTAATGTACATATATTTGGTTTTCTCTTCATTGACCCTTAGACCACTTTGCGTTGCCTCTCTCTAATTTATTCAAAATCTCCTTCACATTAGTGGCTGTTTCCCACAATGTCAATGTCATTCGTGCATGTTAGTAGTCATTTACTGTCAGTAGTTCTGTTCTAATTTATGCTGTTCTTACTACTTTTTCCGGGATTATATTAAAAAGGAGAGGTGACAGAGCATCTCCTTGTTTCAGGCCACTATTTATTTCTAATAATTCTGAGAGTTTGTTACCTGTCCACTCTGGATCTAACTAAAATATATCATATAACAATCAGTTTAACAGCTTGGCTGTGTTTAGAGATGATATTTATAAACTTACATCGAGTGCGTTAGAAGGCATATTTATGTCCTATATATGACCTTTGCCCCAGTGCGGTATGACATAGTCTACACAGCCAACCTTTAGTGTAATTACGAGGTCTATTTGTCTCGTAACTCAGCCAAGATGTAAAAGATGAATTTTTGTGTCACAATAGGACTATGACATAAACAGTAATTTTTTAAAAGATTATGTATTCCAATGATTGTTTTTCAGGTGCCAGGCTGATCATAGATACTGGTACAAAAATGGATTTAGGATACAATACAATGGCAACTGGTGTAGTTTATTACCACAGATTTTACATGTTTCATTCCTTTAAACAGTTTCCTAGATATGTCACTGCCTGTTGTTGTTTATTCCTGGCTGGAAAGGTGGAGGAAACGCCAAAGAAATGTAAAGACATTATAAAAACTGCCAGAGGCTTACTTAATGATCATAAATTTGCAACATTTGGAGAGGACCCAAAGGAAGAGGTAATATTAATGTTTTGTACAGCGAATATTATCTTGTGCAGTTTTTATGTAGGGGAAGGCATTGTACCTTGGGACGGTTTTGAAACAAAAATTTTTATTATTACTTGGGTCAATTTTATAATAGTTTTATTAATACTGAATTAAAGCCCATGTTTTAGGGAATCTATTAATATTTTAAAATATAAAATTAGTCAATTATTAAGTGAGTAAAAAATTATTTTCTTTACCCTTGCCAAGTATCCCAAGGTACATCAGGGTGTTGTACATTGGGATACAGGGTGTTGTACCTTGGGACTAAGTAAAAGAGTGGCATATGAGGGAGCGAAGGCAACTTGCATATGATTTCTCCCTCGTCTATTTCATAATTGAGTTTCCTTTCTTAACAGAAAAGTATTTCTTCCAGTTTTACAATGATTTCATACAAACTGTCTACATATTTTTTGTACAACTTTTGCTACATAATAAACAGATTTCTTCTTACCATCAATGTTAACTAAAACAATCGTCTTGTTTTATTTCTTCACATTTAATCTTCTCCTGTAAGGCTATATACATTTCTTCCTCCAAAACTCCTTGTATTAATTCTTGCATGGATATATCACAATCTTCTTCGTCGGACAAAAAAGTCATTTCTTCATCCTCAAAACTACCGGTCTCTACAGACTTCTTTTCTTTTCAAATTTGTTATCTATCTCCTTTTTTCCAGCGTGTCTGTCAGTATTCTGTTCCTTCCAGGTTGTCTTCCTCTTTTGGTCTTATTTCTCGCCTGAGGTTTTGGAAATAGGCGAATCGTTTTGGGTGTCACTATTTTAGATGTTAATTGGATCTGTAGGTGATATATATTCGATGATGATCGCTGGACTAAAGGCTCACTCACTTCAAAATGACTGGTAGAATCCAACACAACTTCGTTTCTTGGTCCTTGAGTCTTTTCAATGTCTGTAGGCCTACCAATTGTATTTTCCTGAACCAGTTCATGATCAGTTACATAGGATGAAAGAAACTCGTCATAAAATTTTTTTTTTTCAAATGGAAATATTACTACCGCCTGAAAACTTTTGTTAATATTTTATTTTGTAAATGCTTTGTTGTAAGCACTGCCAATTAATCCAACTACATTATATAGTCTGGTAAAATAAGATTACACTACATGTAAATCAAAATGTAAATTCGTACAGGTTGGAACAAATTTTATATCAAAGTTTAGGTGAGTACAAAAGATATTTTCAAGAAAGTATCCAAATCATATAAGGGGATCATTGTTTAAATAATTTTTAAACATTTTTGAACAATATTTACATTTTAGTGAAGGTCTTTAGGGTTTTTTTCTACAAAGCTGAAGGACAAATCTTTCACCTAAGACTTACTAAATTTGACCCCCTATTTATTTAAATAATTATATATAAAATTGAAAAATCAAATTTGCAAAAAAGTATTTATTGCATTTTAAATAAGCACTATAAATTATTTTATTTAATAGGAGAAGTTGCGCTAGACTACCACTATTAAGCAAAAAAAAATTGGTTAAAAAATATTTAATAATTTATGAGATATTTCATTTGTTTATCAAATATTTTTATATTATTATTAAGTTTTAGGTGAAAGATTTGTACAGCTTTGTAGAAAAAAAAACCCAAAGACCTTTATTTAAACAATGATCCCCTCATATGATTTGGATACTTTTTTGAAAATATCTTTTGTATTCACCTAAACTTTGATATAAAATTTATTCCAACCTGTACGGAATTACATTTTGATTTTTTTTTATTTTATTAGGCTAATATCCTATCTGATGTATCTAATACCTTTCAATTAATGCATTAAATTGAAAAAAAATATATCAGTGTTTTACCTTGGGACGTCCTAAGGTACAACTGCAGTTCAGTCCCAAGGTACAACACATTGCAGAAAACTAAAAAGTGCATCTTAAATATATTTGAGTTTAGTTGTACACGATAAATAATTATAGCATTGAGTAGAGCACATCTCAGAGTATAATAAATGTTTTATGTTTATCCATAAATTAAAGAGTAAAAATTATAAAAAATAAAGACTGAAACAACAAAAAATTACTTACGAATAATAATTTCGTATTTAGTTCTGTAGCTCCCACACAGCTCTCTTAAATGTATCCAATCACTTTACACTACCCCCTGGTGTCTAAGTGATAAACTTTAACAGGTTAGTTTGGTCTGTCACTCATATATGACAAAGCAATTAAGATCGTCCCTAGGTACAACGCTTTCCCCTACTTGAGTGATTTGATTGGCCTAGCATGTATAATTTTATATGTATTTAGCATTTTTCTTCATGTGTCCCTCCACTAAAGTAATATTACATCAACCGTGAATTCTTTGATGGTATTTTAAATACGGATAAATACAAAACATATGAGCATATAAATGTTTGTTTGAATATAGAATATAAAAAACATACAAATAAAAAGATTATTAGGTTTAATGGATAAAACATACAGGTAGTAAGTCCCAGGAATTCAACTCATAAATATTGGCACTATCATTTTAAAGTAGTCTACTTTAAAATGTGTAATAATAGGTATGCCTGAATTGTCAATATGAATGAGTCAGAAAATTTAACGCCAGTTGTTATCTTTTATTTTTAATCAGGTTTTGACACCGTAAAATTACTTATAATATTAATTAAAATCAGCTTATTATGTTTCATTTCGTCCGTTTTGGCCTCTAGACCTCTTCAGTCTTCGAAATCAAGCTGCCTATTTAAGGCCATCGGTACATAATTCGCAAATATTTTACGGCTATCCCTACTTTTCTGTCTTTACACGGCAAATTACGTGTAGTAAAATTCTCACTGGTATGGATATGTAAACTTTACTTAACAATGTCATCATTAACTTTAAAGATGGCTTTTGAATGTTCTTAGATAACTGTTACTTGTATAATTAATTCCCTTAATTATTAATTCAGTTAATTAATATGATTATTTCATTCATAGGAGATTCTGACCAATAGAAAGCTACAGAAATAAAAATTAAACTGATAATTTTTGATAATATCCCGTCGTCAAGTATATTACGTCAGATGCCCTTCGTTGCTACGAAAAAATACATTCAGTGACATTAATGACAATTAATGTTTTAAAAATTATAAAAGTGATGACTTTTAACCGTCAAATATTTATAACAACCTGTGTGTTTAATTGTACTAATTTGTACGTACATAAATAAATTACAATAAAATTTTGGTTTTCAACCGTTTTATTCATGAAATAATCGCAATAAATTGCACTCGATCCGATCTCTAAAATTATTATCGAATTTTTGCCCTCGTGACACTTTGACATTAAAACTGTCAAAGTGTCACTCGGGAAAAATTCGATAATTTTAGAGCTCTTGTGCAATTACTACTGATAATTTTTTCACTAACTGTGTATTCAGTGATTGTAATAATTTATCTACTGTACAACAAAAACTAATAATCAATCGAGAAAAGAGGAAAAGTAGTGATAAAGTGATTTTTTAATAATATATTGTTACTATGAAACGCTTACAATTTTGAACATCTTTAACAACAAAATACTTGGATCACTGAATATATCCTGGTGTATTCTCTGCTTGGATCTTCCATAAATAATAAACAATAAATAACTTTTTATCAAGTTCACGTCTTAAATCAATTATGTATCAAATACACTATGCTTTTTCTCATGAGGATCTTTCAGTGCGTCACAGTTTTTCGATTTCTTTCTAACGCATTAAACTGTATGTGACAGAAAAAAACGCACGTCGGTGATTACATTTCGTCGATGACATTTATAACATTTATTCTAGTTGTCAATAGATGGTGCTACAAGCGAAAATAAAATAATTTGCGAATTATATAATATATCTACGAATATAACTGAACAATTTAAAAGACTATACAAATCAAAGAAAATACCATTTTATAAATGCAATAAATACAATTGATTTGGTTTTATGCCAAATTGCAAATAAAATTTGACAACTGTCAGATTTAACTAAAAGTCATGTCACTAAAATGTATATTATCACGGACTTACCTTTTTTTTTTTATCATTTGTGACGCACTGAAAAATACTCATGAAAAGAAGCATATCAATATTATTTAATCAACAACTCAAAATATTCCCGATGCCATGTCAAATATTTAAAATTTTCACTGTCTGACTGACAATATGCTGACAATATTCTATTCGACTGATTGCGTTGTATGACAAAGATAGAGTTGGAAAATCTTACCACCGACATTGTGTTTATTTTTTTCGAATCCTGAAAAAACCAATAAATATTTTTGAAAAATTTAAACGCAGAATGAAAGACTAAATTATTACCGAGGGCCGAAAGTCCCTTAGAATAAATAAAAAGTTTATTTTGAATGAGATATTTGAAATTAAAAATCACTAAATTTTCTCTTAATTTTTCACCCCTGTAACTTATTAAAATAAACATTATAGAAGTTCTCAGGGACTTTCGGCCCTAGCTAATAACGTAATCTTTCATTCGGCGTTTAAATTTTTCAAAAATACTTATTAGTTTTCTCAGGATTCGAAAAAAATAAATCCCATTTGAATAGCATTGGAGCAGAAACTACGTACCCATCCTCTTAAGCAGAATTATAAAAATAAATGGCAGCTTGGTTTCGTTTTGATTCAGAGGTGCTCATGTAGCCCCACTGAAGAGGTCTAGAGACCGAAACAGATGTATGGGGATGGTGGATCATCTCTGAACCAAAATGAAACATAACGCTACCTACATTCTATGAGGATTTTTAGGCGAAAGAGTTAGAGGTTGATTCTGAGTATATTGCGCACGCACTACTGAATTATCCTAATCCCAAGTACAAGAAATACTGTTTTCTCGTACTTGGGATTAGAATCATTCGGTAGAGCGTGTGCAATATACTCAGAATCAACCTCTAACTCTTTCGCTTAAAAATCCTCATACGTAGTATTAGAATGTAGGTAGCGATAAGCTGTTTTTAATTTCAAGTCAAGTCAAGTCAAATTTATTCATCACATGCGACATTATACAAAGTTGTACATGTATGAGACAAGTCAAAGTTACAGACATATAATGTACATATTAAAAGTATATAAATTAATAAATACGACAAAACAAACTTAAAAGTTATTTTTAGAATATGGCTCTAGCTCACAAATGTATTGATGTACACACCTCCGAAAGTTTGGCTGATGTAAATTCATTCGTATATCTATTGGCAATTTGTTAAAGAAACTTATGGCTGCATAATGTGTGCTACCTTCCAACAAAACAGAACGATGTTGTGGAAGCATAAAGTGGTTGTCTCTGAGTCTTGTTGAATAAACATGGTTAAATTGAAATTTATTGAATTCATAAATTTTGCAATGTAAATACATTATACACGAAAATATATACAGACCAGGAATTGTAAGAATATTATTTTGTCTAAAGATACCTCTACAAGAATCTCTAAATTTCATTTTATATATTATTCTAATAGCTCTTTTCTGAAGTACGAATATCTGCTCTAATTCAGAGGTACAACCCCAGACTTCAATGCCATATTTGGCTATTGAGTAAAAATGGGCAAAGTATACTGTTTTTAATATTGATGTATTAAAGAGACGTGAAAGAATTCTCAATGCATAACATGCGCTACTTAATCTGGATTTCAAATTAGAAATGTGGTTTGACCATTTAAAATTACTGTCTAACAGGACCCCCAGCAACTTCGTGCAGTCTGTTTTATCTATTGCTGCTTGTATAGTGGCTTGATGGTTTAATAAATTATTTGACGTGAAAATCATATACTTTGATTTCTCTTCATTTAAAACTAGTTTGTTGGATAAGAAATAACTGTTGATGGTGGATAGTATCTGTGTAGTTTTATTTTGCAAATTTTGATCGCATGTTGCTGTGACTAGAATGTTGGTATCATCCGCATAACTGATGATGTTAACTCCACTCAGTGAATTAGTTATCAAAGCTATATCATTAATATATACTATAAAAAGTAGAGGACCCAATACACTACCCTGAGGGACACCATAATGGATATCCAACGTGTTTGATTCGTATTTAAGTCCATTAGATGTTATCTTTACTTTTTGTCTTCTATTTTCTAGGTAGGAAGTAAACCATTTTAGAACTACACCACGAATACCAATCCCCTCAAGTTTTATTAGCAACAAATTATGATCCAAAGTATCAAAAGCCTTGGACAAATCGAGAAATAAACCACATGCCTTCTCTCGTCTGTCCAAAGCATCCAACACTAAGCTGACGAAATTTGCAAGAGCTGTAGTTGTAGACTTAGAAGATGTAAAACCATGTTGAAAATTATGAAAGACACTATGCTTTTTTAGGAATGCGTTTATTCTAGTATAAACCAGAGTTTCAATTATCTTTGAAAACACAGATAAGAGACTTATGGGACGGTAGTTGTTAAGGTCATCTTTATCACCACTTTTGAATAAAGGGATTACAATAGATAGTTTAAACATACTAGGAAATATTCCTTGTTGAAAAGAGGCATTACAAATATCCGTCAGTGGATCTGCGAAAGCGTGAATGCATTGTTTTAATAACTTAGGGGAAATCTGATCAAAACCACAACTGTCTTTGGATTTAAAACTTCCGACTACACTAGTTATTTCCTGTGGGTTAGTTGGATATAAAAACATAGAACAACTATTACGGTTTTTTTATGCTGATGTAAACCCACCTATTTTAGTAGGATCCAAAGCATCAAGTAACTTTGGTGCCATTTCAACAAAATGGTGGTTAAATTTGTCTGCTAAATTATTATTATTATCACTAGGTACTTTTGAGTTGTTTTGTTTCCCGACTGTTAAGTTTACTAAATGCCAAATACATTTCATTTTATTTGATGATTCGTTTAACTGTCTCATGAAGTGACTACTTTTAGCTGCTTTTAATTTAATCGAATATTCTGTCTTTGCCAAATGAAGGACTGGCCTAAGATGACTATTTTGCTGACAGATCGTTTCTAAAAGTTTTAGCTGATTCCTTAAATTGTACAGTTCCTGCGTAAACCAATTCGAACGTGTACATTTTTTAGGTTTACATTTAAGTAGTGGAAAATGGGACCGAAAGTAATTTTGGATAGTATTTAAAAAAGCTAATGATTTATCCTCAGCAGAAATTGTATTAAATACCTCTGACCAATTTGTTGACTCAAGGGTTTGAACAAAACGATTTATGTTCCTTTCACCATATGAACGGATGAATATATAGGCATCATTGTCTGTGTTAATGCTACATCGGAACAATTGCGCACGATGATCAGAGATAAAACCTTCCACCTTTGTTTTTTGTTGGTGATTTATGTTTGTAGCAATATAATCAATTTGAGTTTTACTAGTTGCAGTTACTCTTGTATAATCATTTACAGTTACGGTTAAGCCATAAGAATCTAAAACATTTACCAAGTTCTCCTTACTTAGTGAATTTGATTTGAAATCTATATTAAAATCACCTGTTAATATTATAGCCTTACCTTCGGAGACTAGCACATCAAGTATTAGATCCAGTTTTGACATAAAAACATCAATAGAGCCACGTCCAGGCAGATAAATACACAACACAACACAATTAAAAAGGCAATAGTCTATTTCAACAGCACTCACTTCAAAATTATATTTCTCAGATTGAGAACATATATTAGAACGTTCCTTCCAAACCACACCCTCTTTCACATAGATTGAAGACCCTCCATGTTCCCCTTGGTCACGGCAGAAAGATGAAGCCAGAGAAAATCCATTTATATGGTGTAGTTCTAGTTGTTCTTTAGATTTCCAGTGCTCAGTTAAACAGACACATACATTATGTAGACCTTCGCACTGCAGGAAGAACTCTAGTTTTTCAATGCTTGTTGATACACATTGTATATTTTGATGAAGTAAGCCAAAACTTTTTTGATTGATAGTTGAAGCATTTTTACCAACTGTTTCAAAATTAGGAGAATTGAATACTTCTAACTTATCCAATTTAAAACCAGTCTTCTGACTAACACTTGGGATATTTAATAATGTAATATCTGGATCAATTATTTTTTCTGGTATTTTCCATTTTCCTCATATTTTGAGTACACGGAATTAACTTTCGTTGGAATTTTTAGACGAGTAGGAATGTGACTGTATATTATAGAGCCCCTTTCGTCTCCTTGCCTTATAAATTGTAAAAGGCAGCGATTAAGGATGTTACCAAAAAGTGGTTCCACGAGAATTTTCCAGATTTATTGTTTAGATCTGGGACTTCTCATTTCTCTACTTATAATATAAACTCCTGGACAAAATTAACGCACCACTTTAATTATTCTAAATATTTACAATATGAACACAAAATAAAACTAAGTTACATTGAAATAATAATACCTACAACTGACTTTATCATAATAATAATACTGACTTTATCATGACCTTAATTTGCCTTATTGTTTCTTTAAAAATTTGTTTTTGTCGGAAATGCGTAAATAAGCTAGCATAACTCCAAATTGCAAAAAGAAAAAAATCAGTAAAGTAACACAATAAAATGCATCTGGGTCAACACTAATACCGTGTAGGTCCTCCTCTACTTCTTATGACTGCATTTATGCGTCGAGGCATGCTTGATATAAAATGTTCAACAAAAGCTTGCGGAATATTCTCCCATTCTTCAATAACGGCCTCAATGAGTTGGTTGTGATTGGCAATAGGGAGTCTACGACTTCGAATCTTTTTTTTAAGATAGTCCCATAGATGCTCTATAGGATTCATGTCCGGACTGTTAGGTGGCCACTCTAATAATGGAATATCAACATCATTTAGGTAGCCAATAACCTGTCGAGCCACATGAGGACGAGCGTTGTCTTGCATAAATAAAAAATTATTTCCAAGAAACGGAGCAAAAGGCATTACATGTTCGACAATAATGTTGTCTTAGTAATAATGGGCATTCATAGATCTCGTACGTATGGGGACCAACTCCGTACGAGCTTCAAAACAAATTCCCCCCAAAACATTTTAGACCCACCACCAAAAGGTACTTTAGGAGAGATATTGCAGCTGGCAAACCTTTCTTCTCGCCTTCGCCAGACACGCTCACGACCACTGGAGCTTTTAGGCTTACTCTAGTCTCATCGGAGAAAAGAACTCGTTTCCCATCATCGATGGTCCCATTTTGATGCAATCTTGCAAAATTCAATCTCTGAACCCTGTGTTCTCTGGTAAGCAAGGGTTTTTTGGCCGGTTTTCTGTTGCTCAATTCTGCTTCATGTAAACGTCTTCTAACTGTTCGAGACGATATCGCGACATTTCTAACATCTGCTAGTTCATTTTTTAGCAAATTGCTGGTGACTCTCCTATCTCTGAGAGCACGTTGTCTCAAAAACGATCATCAATTTGATTAGTGCAACGTTTTCGCCCTTGCCTTATCTTCGATGGTACGACCCGTTACATCATATCGCCTCACCTTGCGGCTGATGCTGGAATGATGTCTTCCACAAACCTGCAACTTATCGCATTGAATATCCTTCATTTAGGAGAGTCGATGCTCGCACTGCCTCCTCCACTGACAAATTTCTTTGGCGGTTCATTTTTTATTTGATATGAACTTCCAAACATGCATGTGATGAAAAATATCACAATAAAAAGCTTGTTTCTCACAAGCACTTTGCTTTAATCGGCACTTTTTATGAAAAGTTTAACTCACTTTTAGCCTAAACCGAAGTTTAATACAAATTATTGTTAAAACAAGACTATTATTAGCTTACATAACAACTGTCACTGTCAAACAAGGTCCATAGGCAACTTGTGGTACAGTAAATTATTAATAAATAAAGATTATTGAGAAAAATATGAGTGGTGCGTTAATTTTGTCCAGTTGTTTATTTATGTTTCATATTTTAGGTGATGACTTTAGAAAGAATTTTACTTCAAACAATCAAATTTGATTTACAAGTAGAACATCCTTATCAGTACCTGTTAAAATATGCAAAATGTCTAAAAGGTGACAAAGGTAAATTGCAAAAGATGGTTCAAATGGCTTGGACCTTTGTAAATGACAGTTTATGTACCACATTATGCCTCCAGTGGGAACCTGAAATAATTGCTGTAGCATTAATGTACTTGGCTGGAAAACTTAGTAAATTTGAAGTTATAGACTGGATAGGCAGGCATTCTAAACATTGCAGATGGTGGGACATGTTTGTAGAAGATGTTACCATGGATCTATTAGAGGACATATGTCATCAGGTAATTATTATTATTTAATTATCTAATCTTATAAAATTAAAAATAGATAAGGCAGGAGGAGATGATGAAATTGAACCGGAAATGGTAAAATACATGGGAGAAGAGGGAATAAACTGGCTATGGACAATATATAAAGAGGTGTGGGAAAAACAAGCAATCCCTAGAGACTGGCAGAATAACATAATTGTACCAATATACAAAAAAGGAGAACATATAAACTGCGAAAACTACAGAGCTATATGTCTGTCATCGGTATGCTTTAAAATGTATACGAAAATAATAGAGAAAAGACTAAGGCAAGAAGTAGAAATGAAATTGGGAGATGAACAAGCGGCCTTTAGACCAGGAAGACAAACAAATGACAACATATATACCATCAGGAACCTAATTGAAAGATGCTTAGACACGGGGGGAAAACTGGTATTAGCATTCATAGGTCTAAGAGCAGCATTTGACACGATAGAAAGACAAATTATAGGGGAATGCTTGAGGAAAATAAATGTACCAAAAAGATTGATAAAAATTATAGAAAGTGCTTACAAAGAGGTAAAAGGAAGAGTACAAATAGCAGGGGAACGCTCAGAAGAATTTAATTGGAATAGAGGTATTAAACAAGGAGATAGTCTCAGCCCTTTGCTATTCATAATCGTAATGAATGAATTAATAAGAAAAACTAGAGCAAGAAACAACCAATTACAGACAATAATAGCATACCATAGATTACAACCGGTAACAATAGAGTCCTTAGTGTATGCGGACGACATAGTACTAATAGCAGATTCCGAGAACAAAGTGCAGAAACTAATGGATATATGGGTAGAGGAAATAGAAGAGATAAAAATGGAAATAAACGTGGAAAAAGGTAAGATAATGATAATCAACGGCAAAGAAGATAATGAAATAAAGATAAAATACAAAAACTCAGAACTGGAAATAGTTACAACTTACGAATACCTGGGAAGTATCATTACTAACGACGGAAAAATAGACTGGGAAATAACAAATAGAGCAAAGAAATCAAACAAGTTATACTATGCCTTAGCCCCAATACTGGGGAAAAGAGAACTTGCAAGAGAGACAAAAATAAACATATATAACACAATAGTGATACCGACTGTGCTCTACGCAAGTGAAAACTGGACAATTCTGGAAAAACATAAGAGCAGAATAAATGCAATGGAGATGAGACATTTAAGAAGGATAGTTGGAAAGACAAAATGGGATAGATTAAGCAACGATACTATTAGGAGAATGGCCAACCAAGAACCAATAATGAATAAACTAAAAAAGAGACAAATGAATTGGTATGGGCATTTGATGAGGATGCAACCCAACAGAATTACGAGAAGAATCCACGAAGCAAGGAACATTGCAAAAAGAAAAAGAGGCAGACCAAGAAAAAAATGGATACAGCAAATAGTAGAGGCGGGAAAAGTTGAAGGAAAATCACTCGAGGAATTAAAAATATTGGCGGAAAACAGAAAAGAATGGAAGAGATGGGTGAATGTAAATTAAAATAGCGATCCTAAATCCGACACCGTGATAGGGTACAAGGAAGGGGAGAAAGAAAGAAAGAAAGAAAGAATCTTATAAAATCCTAATGCGACAAGTCACGGAGTCTGTCCGGTACCTTTTCGATATGTAAACATTGAATTACGTTTAATAAACGTCATTTTATCTTGTTATATTTTTTTTATAACAGCTCCAGAATGATTGAATCGAATTAGCTAATTTCGATGTTAAAACATTTGAGACCATCAGAATCAAAACCTGCTAAATCCTAAATTTTTCGTTTTCCCTTTTTTACACAATTTCAAAGTTTAAGCATATATTAATCCACATGCTAAGGTTGTAGCTCACAACCTTATTAATCCTTTTCAAAATACCACTGAAATATTAACATAGAATCAAACCCTGCTATGTTCATAGTTTTATTAACAATAAAATACTTCTTTTTCTTGTATATTTTGTCTTCCTATAAAAAATGGTTTAATCACGCTAATGGACACTTTTAGTGCTTAATTGCGCCTAAAAGCAGTTGAAAATGAGCATTATGTGGGCTTAGAATCGAAATCTGCTAAATCCAAACTAAAACTAAAAGTACACATTTCTGAAGATTTAAGGGGCATTAGTGTGACCAACTAGTCCGAAAAATCCGGGACATGGCCCGAATTACGAAGTCGTGTCCCATCGTCCCAGATAAGTCTTCCGGACCATCTGAATTTTGAACGTTTTGGTAAAATTCTATTTTGAAATTTTGAATACGTTATTCTTCTAGAAATTTGTGGGACGAAAAAAAGTTGAGAATTTTTAAAGTGTGATACTAATACCACATTCAAAACGCATGCATTTTATATCGTGGATAGTTCTACGAAAGCTCAAACTTTGGACTTTTTTCGTTTCTGTATTTTAAATATCGTCTTCTGAAAAGACGATTCAAAAACAATATCAGCTGTCCGAGGCATGACGCATGCAACGATGTAGTGATGGCTGATAAATGTTTCTTTTTTCGGTTTTTGGAAAATGGCCTGATTTTCAATGAAAAGTCCTGGATTTCAGGTATTTTTTTCAGCCTTGTCCCGAATTCGACTGAATTGGAGTTGGTAACACTAGCGCATGCAGAAAAATGACTCTACAGGGTCATTGATTAGTAGGGTAAAGCTCAATAGCTCCGCTATAGTAATAGATAGCAATAAAAGTTAATAACAAAAATTTTAGCCACCTTTGAGCTTCACATTACAAAATTAATTAGGATGTTACAGGGTGTTCGATAACACAGTGGCAGACCTAACTTATGTTTTTTAAATGGAACACCCTATATTTTATTTTATATTCGAAATCCTGTTAACTTCTCCATCACAAAAATATAAAGGTTTGTAATGTTATACAGGGTATTTACAAAGTTATAACCAATTTTGTATGAAAATCGTAACAAGTTCAACTCCCTGTATAAATAAAAATAAGCACAACAGCAATGGTTTATTAATGCCATATTTTTTTATTTATTGTCAAAATTTTTAAGAATTGTTGATATTGCTAATTTTCTTTATATTGTAGCGTGATTAGTGTAATTACTTCTAATTACAATAAAACTAGCGGTTCGTAATTTATATACGACTTTATTTATATAAGTTACAGACGAATTTATCTTATACACTAAACTTATTCACAAAATATGCCCGTATTTATACCCAGTTGTTATTCTGGAACAATCGACTCCCATCTCGAGCTATCGGCTTGTTCCGCCTACGTGACGTACCTTCCAGAATTCTCCGGCGAGGCCTAGCACATCCGATTACGTCATTCTCGAGGTGTTTACTGTTATACGGGGATCGGCCAAGATTTCTCTTCCGCTACACTGCTCCCCTCTTAAGATCTGAGCGTCTCGATCAGCAACTCTAAATGAAGGCCCAGGATGGCGGAATCTACACGACTCTCCAGCTCTGCATACACCCTTCAAGAAGAAATAACAGTCTACTGTCTTTGAAGGGTACGACATCTTCGGGTTCATGCAACACACAGTGATTTGTACACCAGTTCCTCTGAAGACCACTTCAAGCATGCTTCTCACAATCTTCCAATCCAGATTTTCTACTGCATGGCCTATTTTTGGTAAAGCCAAATTTTTGATGTCATAATTACACACGATTTTCTTCAAATTAGTTAGAGCACGCCATATGTTCTCGTAGCTTGGCGTGTCCGTATAAGACTTTCTGGTCACCATATACAGCAAAGATCGAGGACCATCTTCCAATCGCAGTACTCTTCCAATTTTAGGCTGCTGATTTCTTAACTCGTCCAGGCGGCCGAACTTTCTATTGAATACGGACGATATTCCTTTAGTCATCTCGAGGTCTTGGGCAACACAGTGGGCCAGAGAGACGTTTTCTGGAACACCAAACAGATCTTGCTGAACTTCTGTGGTCACGCCGAATCTAGCACTCTTTCTCGCTGCGTAATTTGACATAAATTGATTAAAACTTGGTTGTGCGACATCTTTCATCTCCTGTTGGAGGACTCGTGCTTCTTCTGTTTCATTTGAGCCAGCATATGGTGCAAGACGATTTATGTGAATAACTTTTGGTTTACCGTTTGGCAACTTCTTAATTCTATATATTACGTCATTTATTTTCTTCTTAACTTCATATGGACCTTCCCATTGTCTTTGCAGTTTAGGACATAAGCCTCGACGACGTTGCGGATTATAAAGCCAGACAAGATCACCTTCTTCGAAGCTTTCATTCTTGCATCGAGAATCATATTGATCTTTCATTCTGTCACTGGCTATCTGGATGTGTTGTCGGGCAAGTTCATGAATGTTGTTCATTCGTAATTTCAGGCGGTCAACGTAGTCTTCGCCTGCAACATATTCCTCGGAAGGTCTGCAGCCAAACTCTAGGTCGCAGGGCAAACGAACTTCACGACCCAACATCAGGCAGGTTGGTGTTTGACCTGTAGTTTCATTCACGGCCGAGCGGTAGGCCATCAGGAATAAATGAATGTGTTGATCCCAATCTCGCTGATGTTCAGATACAACTTTGGACAAGTGTTTACCCATCGTTCGGTTCATCCTCTCGACCATCCCATCTGATTGAGGATGCAGGGGTGTTGTTCTGGTCTTATTGGCACCAATCAATTTACAAACGTTTTGGAAAAGAGCTGACTCAAAGTTTCGCCCTTGGTCGGAGTGGATCTCCAAGGGAACACCAAATCGGCTAAAGAATTCTTTAACAAGTACCTCTGCAACGGTAGCAGCTTCTTGATTTGGTAATGCATAGGCCTCAGTCCATTTTGTAAAATAATCCATGGCTACCAGGATGTATTTATTTCCAGCATCGGTTTCTGGAAATGGACCTGCAATGTCGATAGCTACTCTTTGCATAGGACTTCCAACATTGTACTGTCTCATGGGTGCTCTCTTTTTTACCAACCGGACCATTACCGGATGCACACAGTTCACATTTTCGGCACCATCTTCTTACATCATCTTTACAGTTCACCCAATAGAACCGTTCTCGAACCTTTTGCAGAGTCTTCGTAATACCAAAGTGTCCACCTGATGTACCGTCATGCAACTGACGCAATACTTCTGACACTTTACTTTTAGGTACAATTAACTGAAGCTTAGATTCTGTACCATCATCGTTCTCAAAGGTTCTGTACAGAAGATCATCTTTTAGTACCAGGCAATTCCATTGGCTCCAGTAGGCCTTGACTTCTGGACTACATGCACTAATGTTCTGCCAACTAGGTCTCTCACCTTGCCGCATCCAATCCAATACTCTTTTTATACATGGATCATCTTCTTGGGCGTCTTGTAACTGTTGGGGCTGCCATTGCTCATTAACGACGGTGGTTCGTCTCACAGGGCAAAGCTGCTCCTCTACTTTAAGCCGGTGATTACAACTTTCACCGCATGGCCGTATTGAGGAAGCATCTGTATTTGAACCAACTCTTCCAGCCCTCTTCACGCGTCTCTTCGGGATCGTGTCACGAATCACCCTCCGTACCATTTCCACCAAACGTTCATCTATTCTCTTATCGCCTTTTTCCACGGTTATTACTCGATTGTTTCGTGAAGCTTGGCTAGCTGCTTCGTGTTCCAAGGCAATAGCAAGTGCTTCATCTAAAACTTTCGGTCTTGCTAGTCGTAAAGCTTTCTGTAGTTCACTATCTTTCAGCCCATTGACGAAGGTATCTACCGCAATTTCTTCTAAAACGCTGTCTGGCACCTCTGGATAAGCCAACCGCACCACACGAGCCACATCTGCTTCAAATTCTTGCAGATTCTCACTTGCTCGTTGACTTCTATTTCTCAGTTGTGCTTTGTATACTTGTTGTAGATGGGCATCTCCATAGCGTTTTTCTAAACGAGTGAACAAGGTCTGGTAACATTTTTCTTGACCCTTAGGAATTGATCTTAATATATCTGCAGCATCACCTCGCAAAGCAGCAGTCAAGGAAACAGCCTTTTCTTGTTCGGTCCAATGGTTGGCGGTCGCAATAGCTTCGAATTGTCTAAGGTATATGGACCAAGAGGACTTCCCATCGAATGGTGGTAATTTAAATCTCATATGATGCGATATTTCGTCTCTCGGTGTTTCATCCTTCACTACAAGATCTAAAGCTACTGCATTAACTGATGGTTGTACTTTTGTATCAGTTATCATGCTCTCTAGTTGTTTGATCTTCTCTTCTAGCATTTCTTTATTGTCGTCTACACTTTTCTGTATCTTATCGAATGTTCTGGAAACTTCTTCAAATTTCTCGTCGGTCTGTCTACAAACGTCTTTTATTACTTGAGAAACACTTTCAAATTTCTCATCGCTTTTTCTAGAAGTTTCATCGATCTTTTGAGAAATGGTTTCGAATTTCTCATTGTTTTTTTTACTAACTTCTTCAAGTTTCTCGTCGCTTTTTCTAGAAGTTTCATCGATCTTTTGAGAAACACTTTCAAATTTCTCGTTGCTTATCTTAGAAGTATCATCAATCGTTTCAGAAACAGTTTTTAATTTCGATAAGATTGCTTGTTCTGCTGACTGGAAGTGGAACGTCTCTGGATCATCTCCGTTCTTCGTTAGGACTTCCTCGAGTCGTGCTTGTAGGACTATCTTGAGCCCACTGCTGTCCAGATCCCGTTCCTCTAGCTGTTCACGGAGCTGTTTTACTGTAAGTTCTCGTAGCAACATCTTTGGTCGGCACACACGTACTTTCCAAAATGTCTTTTAAAAGTCTTTCCGAATACCGAACAATCAACGCACTTTAACTATTCCCGACGAATAAAGTCCAAAAGTATTTTAAAGTCTTTCCGAATACCGAACAATTAACGCACTCCGGTTATTCCCGACGAATAAAGTTCAAAAGTCTTTTAAAGTCTCTCTGTAATTCACTTATTTATATCGCACTAAGTTTACCGAACACCGACACCAACTGTAGCGTGATTAGTGTAATTACTTCTAATTACAATAAAACTAGCGGTTCGTAATTTATATACGACTTTATTTATATAAGTTACAGACGAATTTATCTTATACACTAAACTTATTCACAAAATATGCCCGTATTTATACCCAGTTGTTATTCTGGAACAATCGACTCCCATCTCGAGCTATCGGCTTGTTCCGCCTACGTGACGTACCTTCCAGAATTCTCCGGCGAGGCCTAGCACATCCGATTACGTCATTCTCGAGGTGTTTACTGTTATACGGGGATCGGCCAAGATTTCTCTTCCGCTACAATATCAAATACAAGGTGAGTCAAAACGCAAGTACATTATTTTCTCAGTAATGTTAAATGGAACACCCTGTATTTTATATCATGATTGAAAAGTAACATTAACGTACTTTAATTTTTATATAACATTCCCTATGCCCAAATTTATTAGTTTTCGAGATATTTTCATTTTTAGAGCAAATTATTTTAGGTGTTTAAATTTATCTAAATTTTAAGTAAGCCATGACTGAATTGACAATTATTGAAGATTACCGATTGTTAATCCGGTAATCAATGTAACACTGTAGCAAATAAAGAAATAAAAATATTTAATTAGTAATACATTTTACAAACAAAAACACAACCACTACATGCAACATTTTTGAAACAATTAAAAACTATCTTTTTATGTAAATGCAACGAATAAACAAAGAAAATTAGTAATAAATTTTACAAAAAAAACACACTAACACAAAATACAATATTTTGTGAAGACAATTAAACACTACTTTTGTATGTAAATGTAATAATGTAACAAATAAAAAACGAAACATAATTTATCAGTAATACATTTTGCAAAAAAACATGTTTGAAAAAATTAGAAGCTACTTTTAATAAAATATTTTTAATATTTAATTACATAAGGTGTTTAAAATTATCTCCTAACACATTTATGTACGCCTAAAAACGATCATTGAATGAGCTACTTACTCTACGGAGCATTTGTAAATTAACACATCGAAATACACTTTGTATTCTATTTTTCATCTCATCCCTTGTTGTTGGAGGTATTTTATAAACTTCATTATTAACGTAACCCCAAAAAAATCAGTCCAGTTTATTAAATTCTGGTGATTTGGGTGGCCACGCTACTGGTCCATTGAAAAATGAAAATATCTCGAAAACTAATAAATTTAGACATAGGGAATGTTATCTAAAAATTAAAGTACGGTAATGGTACTTTTCAATAGTGATATAAAATACAGGGTGTTTCATTTAAAATTACTGAGAAAATAATGTACTTGCGTTTTGACTCACCCTGTATTTGATATAAAGAAAATTAGCAATATCGACCATTCTTGAAAATTTTGACAATACATTAAAAAATATGGCATTAATAAACCATTGTTGTTTTGCTTATTTTTATTTATACAGGGAGTTAAACTTGTTACGATTTTCATGTAAAATTGGTTATAACTTTGTAAATACCCTGTATAACATAACAAACCTTTATATTTTTGTGATGGAGAAGTTAACAGAATTTCGAATTTAAAATAAAATATAGGGTGTTCCATTTAAAAAACATAAGTTTGGTCTGCCACTGTGTTATCGAACACCCTGTAACATTCTAACTAATTTTGTAATGTGAAGCTCAAAGGTGGCTAAAATTTTTGTTATTAACTTTTATTGCTATCTATTACTATAGTGGAGCTATTGAGCTTTACCCTACTAATCACTCACCCTGTATACCAAATTGGTGTGCTATTTTATGACATTTATTGATTAAGAAATGACGGATACTTTTTTGGAAATTTACATATTTAATGTTTTTTTTCTCCTGAAAAATTTCAAAAAATGGATCTAGCAGGTTTGGATTCTACAGGCCTCATTTGTAGGAGTCCCAAGGAGGGTTTAAAAGGTGACAAAATGTGAAGAAATTGTAAAGAAAATACTAAAAACAACAATGTTATTGTCATATACACACATATATATTATACTCCTTTATATTTGCGTCACGAAAACTGCGAATAACTTCGGGTCTATTT
This sequence comes from Diabrotica virgifera virgifera, assembly GCF_917563875.1. NCBI lineage: Eukaryota > Metazoa > Arthropoda > Insecta > Coleoptera > Chrysomelidae > Diabrotica > Diabrotica virgifera. The sequence goes on along the minus strand of NC_065448.1, from coordinate 199,526,014 downwards.
ACTTTTTACGTTTCCCGTGAAATCCACGCTTTTGACACCTTGTTTGATCTAAATATATGGTATTTAGAATGGTTTCCTTAAATTTTTAAATAATTAAAATGTATCGCCAATACAAAAAGGGACGATCTTGTTCTTAGAAAAGAGCCTCTCATGTAGCTAAAGTGTTGCAAAAGCCAAATCAGTACTTGTTTAAATTTAAATATATTAACTAGTGATAAAGGTACAGTAGTTAAATGTTTATCTTACATTTAAATGTTTTAGGTTTTGGATTTATATTCGCAATCAGATACAAATCCTCCAGACAGTCCACCAATGGCACAAAAAGGTCCACAAACACCATCACCAATACCAAGAGCTTCAAATGGTCACGAAAAACCTTCTTCGCCTGAACAGCCCCCTCCGATGGTCAAAATACCACCTCATTCAGAAGTGCCCCAATTTCCTTACCAAACTTTTACTTGTGGCCCCCCACCTACGGCTGTATATCCTACTCCAGTTCCAACATTCTCCGCACCTCCAACCACACATCCACCTCATCTAACAGGTCCTCCACCTGGACCACCTCCTCACATTAGCGCTCCTCCACCAAACGTGTTTCCATCATTTGTAAACCATCCTCCACCATTTGCTCCTCCACCTGTAGTTCCTACTGCAGCTCCTCCACCATTTTTCCCTGCAAATGCTCCTCCTCCGAATCAACCTCCACCACACAGGCCATTCTATGCGCCTCCTACGTAGTTTCCATTTTCCTAATTTTATAGAATAAACAATTAGGAATAGGCCCTAATGTTTTCTAATTTAAGGGTTCCATTTTTCACAATTTGACCAGATTTAGACAATTTATTGCATTTTGACGTTTGAAGTTTGCGATTTTGTGACACCACGTGATCAATATTACAGTCTGGAACATCTGGAATTACTGAGTTACGTAGTATTGGTATAAACTTACAGATGTTTGAAATGTGTCGAATACGTTTTAAATATCTTAAATTAAGTATTATACTAAAATCACCATAAAGATGCATCAGAAATAAACAAACCAAGACACGTTGAATGTTACGATGAGCACTCCCGAATCATGATCTACAACGTATAAACTTTGTAAATCATGATTTGGGTTTTACAATGTATACAGGGTGTCCCCGAAAATAGTGCGTTTCTTTAAGGTATGGATATAATACACAATTTAGAACAAAAAAGTCCTATAACATGTTTTTCTAAAGTTAACCGTTTACAAGAAAAAAATTACATTGTTCTCCAAATAAGTGAATTTTTATTTTCATAAATCTGAATGACATGGCAACGTAGCCTAGAATAACTTGCTGTGATTGTGGAAATTTAACCTAATAACCCTTTGTTTATTTACTTTGAGGTGTTATTTTTGGGGTTGTTGACATCGTAGATACCTACCTGCAAAATAATAATATGGGTTTGGTTGATATTTACATTATTTTACCAACCAGATGCAACTGACCTACAAACCTACTTTTTTAATCTCTAGATTTTTGAGTTGCGCGTTGTTGCCAGACTTCAATTTGCATATCAAAATGTATTTTCGTTTTTTGGTCAAACGGATCAATTTAGAAAAAAATGTTGTCTTTTTTGCTCTACATTGTGCCTTCTACTTATACCTTTAAGGAACGCACTATTTTCGGGGACACCCTGTATACATTGTAAATTATGATTTGGGAGTGTTCCTCCTAACATTCAACGTATCTTGGTTTGTTTATTTCTAGTGCATCTTTATTGTGATTGTAGTATAGGTACTTTAGTTTTAAGATGTGATATTTTTTACTAATGTAAAAAATGGTTGCTTCAAACATTGAATTTTTTGTTATTTTGTAAATTTCATAAATTATTTTAAAACATAAATGGGAGATATATCTTGTATGATACAAATGTATTATCAATATATTTTTATCAAAAGTGTGTTTTTTTATTTACTACCAAAAATGGAAGAGATTATTTTATCTCAAACAACAAAAGAATATTTGAAGACGTCACAACAATAAACAACGTAACCACGGATAGTGACCATCGTATAATTAGAGCAAAAATAAATATTAACATGAAAGAATAGAGAAAAAGGATCTTAAAAAACAATGCGGATAGATGCCTTTAAACTAAGAACAAATGAAGAGCAATTCCGAGAGGTCTTAGCGGATAAGTTCGAATCTGATCCTAAGACCAAATTGACGAGATTAATAAAAACCTTCTCGAAGCCGGATTACAAGTCGCAAAGAAGACAAAATAAGCAACGAACCTAAACAACTAATGACGAATCGAGAACTACTAGCGCAAAATAAACGCCATACTCAAGAATACATAGCACTTAATAAAACAATTGGAAAAGAACTAAATCGCGACATACAAAAATGGAACGAGAACTTAAGAGCAAACAGAAGCGATCAACAGGTAGCAACAAACGCGTTCCAAGATTGCGGCTCTAATTTTGAATATTTTGTCGAGATATTTGGCACACATATTCGTAATATAATAAAGAATGGCGGTACAGAGCCCAATTTCAGAAATATGTTAGTATGTGGAAATTACTCTACAACTAAATAAAATATTGAAAAAAGGAGCCTGTACTGCCATTAAGAAAGACAAAAAAATACACTTTCTTCAAATAAACTTTTTTATCCCGTGCCTAGATTTTGTGTCACATTGGAACTACTAAAAATCGATTTTTTTATAACAAAAAATCGAACGTCACTGGCTTGGCAACATTTCGCGCCTATGTGTATAAAAATTATTGTTTTTGATAGTGTTAACGTCACTGTCAGTGTCGAATTACCGACGCACTGTTACCTCACTTTTGAAAGTTCGCAGAACTTTCGCAATCTTGGACCGCGTTTGTTGCTACCTGTTGATCGCTACTGTGTGCTCTTAATAGAGCGACACATTGAAAACAACAGAGGCTTAAAATATCTAAGACCAGCACTGGGTGTTCAAAAAATCATCAAAATTAAAAACGCCAATAATAACCTAGAAGGCAAAACCTTGTACAGCTCGCAAAGCCAGCCAATGAATCAACAAAGGAGAACGTCAAAAGAAAAATAAAAACACAAGGATCTACAGACCGAGCTAGTCTCGTAAATTCCACGGCTTCGAGCCACGCTTCACGCAACCGTATTTGCGTACTTGTGTTTCGAGTTGTGTGGTCGTGCGCTGGTGGACCAAATTTAAATATAATCGTTTCTACTGATTCATAATATAATATATTAAAGTTTTTAACATTGTATTTTAATACAATTTTTTTATTCAGTCGTGTGATGGATGACCGAAGTGATCGTTAACGTAAAGTTACCCTGTAGTTATGTTATAATCCTCGAATTGGTGTGATGGATCATACTTGACTTAACTACTTGCGTTAACATTACCTAATTTTACCTAATATTAATTACCTAATATTAATATTACCTAAGTATTGCACCTAGTTCTAAAAAAGTACAAGATAAATACCGCGGTTTTTTTCATATGAAATGTTACACTTAGTACAACGATTCATTTTCTACTTACAACAAAAAGAACACTTTGAAAATAAAACAAGCGTTTAAATTATAAACACAAAACTAAATAAATAATTTCTCGCAACGGTTAAAAACCACACTTAAAAGTTTTAAAAATTCACAACACAGAATATCAGTTAGGTACGCAAATTTTCAAACAGAATCCAAACACCTGACACAGTGTCTCAAGTAAGATTGCGCGAGGCCGTGGAATTTACGAGACGAGCTCGGTCTGTAGATCCAAGTAATAAAAACGGGGGATCCGAAGTACCTACTACCAAATACATATAGACCGGGCAGTATCGTCCCCCCGCTAGCGCAATTATTCTGATTCGATTTTTTTGCACAAACTTACTCAAAAAGAGGTCCTTATAACATATCCACAGGGTGCCGGGCGGTGTCGTGGTCGAAAAATTTTTTAAATATTTTTTTTAAACAAATTCACAAAAATAATTTTTTTATTTCCAACAATTTTTTTTTTAATTTACATCATTCTGAGCAAAAAAGGTCTCCTGTCATTTTTCTCTAAAATTGTCTGTTGTCGAGTTATACGCGATTAAATATTTAAAAAATGCGAAAATGGCCATTTTCAAGGCTTCATAACTCGATTAAAAATGATTATTATGAAATTCAAAAAGTGATAAAATCAAGATTCAAATATGTTCTTCAACGTCTTGAAGAGAATTTTGGCATTATTTTATTACAAAGCTGTTACTTTTAGTTATTAACAATTAGCGCTATAGTCCAACTGTATCGTCGCCCCCGCTAGCGCAATTATTTCGATTCGATTTTTTTGCACAAACTTACTCAAAAAGGGGTCCTTATAACATATCCACAGGGTGCCAAGCGGTGCCGTGGTTGAAAAATTTTTTAAACAATTTTTTTTAAACAAATTCACAAAAATAATTTTTTCATTTCCGACAATTTTTTTAGATATTTTGGGTCATTGTGAGTAAAAAAGGTCTCTGGTCATTTTTCTCTAAACTTGACTGTTGTCGAGTTATACGCGATTAAAAATTTGAAAAATGCGAAAATGGCCATTTTCAAGGCTTCTAACTCGATTAAAAATTATTATTATGAAATTAAAAAAGTGACAAAATCAAGATTCAAATATCTTCTTCAACGTCTTGAAGAGATTTTTGGCATTATTTTATTACAAAGCTGTTACTTTTAGTTATTAACAATTAGCGCTATAGTCCAACTGTATCGTCACCCCCGTTAGCGGAACTATTTCGATTAGATTTTTTTTGCACAAACTTACTCAAAAAGAGGTCCTTATAACATATCCACAGGGTGTCGGCCGGTGCCGTGGTCTAAAAATTCTTTAAACAATTTTTTTAAACAAATACACAAAAATAATTTTTTCATTTCCAACAATTTTTTTTTATAATTTGGGTCATTCTGAGCAAAAAAGGTCTCTTGTCATTTTTCTCTAAAATTGACTGTTGTCGAGTTATACGCGATTAAAAATTTTAAAAATGCGAAAATGGCCATTTTCAAGGCTTCTAACTCGATTAAAAATTATTATTATGAAATTAAAAAAGTGACAAAATCAAGATTCAAATATCTTCTTCAACGTCTTGAAGAGATTTTTGGCATTATTTTATTACAAAGCTGTTACTTTTAGTTATTAACAATTAGCGCTATAGTCCAACTGTATCGTCACCCCCGTTAGCGGAACTATTTCGATTAGATTTTTTTTGCACAAACTTACTCAAAAAGAGGTCCTTATAACATATCCACAGGGTGTCGGCCGGTGCCGTGGTCTAAAAATTCTTTAAACAATTTTTTTAAACAAATACACAAAAATAATTTTTTCATTTCCAACAATTTTTTTTATAATTTGGGTCATTCTGAGCAAAAAAGGTCTCTTGTCATTTTTCTCTAAAATTGACTGTTGTCGAGTTATACGCGATTAAAAATTTTAAAAATGCGAAAATGGCCATTTTCAAGGCTTCATAACTCGATTAAAAATTATTATTATGTAATTCAAAAAGTGATAAAATCAAGATTCAAATATGTTCTTCAACGTCTTGAAGAGAATTTTGGCATTATTTTATTACAAAGCTGTTACTTTTAGTTATTAACAATTAGCGCTATAGTCCAACTGTATCGTCGCCCCCGCTAGCGCAATTATTTCGATTCCATTTTTTTGCACAAACTTACTCAAAAAGGGGTCCTTATAACATATCCACAGGGTGCCAAGCGGTGCCGTGGTTGAAAAATTTTTTAAACAATTTTTTTTAAACAAATTCACAAAAATAATTTTTTCATTTCCGACAATTTTTTTAGATATTTTGGGTCATTGTGAGTAAAAAAGGTCTCTGGTCATTTTTCTCTAAACTTGACTGTTGTCGAGTTATACGCGATTAAAAATTTGAAAAATGCGAAAATGGCCATTTTCAAGGCTTCTAACTCGATTAAAAATTATTATTATGAAATTAAAAAAGTGACAAAATCAAGATTCAAATATCTTCTTCAACGTCTTGAAGAGATTTTTGGCATTATTTTATTACAAAGCTGTTACTTTTAGTTATTAACAATTAGCGCTATAGTCCAACTGTATCGTCACCCCCGTTAGCGGAACTATTTCGATTAGATTTTTTTTGCACAAACTTACTCAAAAAGAGGTCCTTATAACATATCCACAGGGTGTCGGCCGGTGCCGTGGTCTAAAAATTCTTTAAACAATTTTTTTAAACAAATACACAAAAATAATTTTTTCATTTCCAACAATTTTTTTTTATAATTTGGGTCATTCTGAGCAAAAAAGGTCTCTTGTCATTTTTCTCTAAAATTGACTGTTGTCGAGTTATACGCGATTAAAAATTTTAAAAATGCGAAAATGGCCATTTTCAAGGCTTCTAACTCGATTAAAAATTATTATTATGAAATTAAAAAAGTGACAAAATCAAGATTCAAATATCTTCTTCAACGTCTTGAAGAGATTTTTGGCATTATTTTATTACAAAGCTGTTACTTTTAGTTATTAACAATTAGCGCTATAGTCCAACTGTATCGTCACCCCCGTTAGCGGAACTATTTCGATTAGATTTTTTTTGCACAAACTTACTCAAAAAGAGGTCCTTATAACATATCCACAGGGTGTCGGCCGGTGCCGTGGTCTAAAAATTCTTTAAACAATTTTTTTAAACAAATACACAAAAATAATTTTTTCATTTCCAACAATTTTTTTTTATAATTTGGGTCATTCTGAGCAAAAAAGGTCTCGTTGTCATTTTTCTCTAGAATTGACTGTTGTTGAGTTATGTGCGAGTAAAAATTTGAAAAATGCGAAACTGGCCATTTTTAAGGCTTAATAACTCGATTAAAAATTATCACTATGAAATTCAAAAAGTGGCCACATCAAAGTTTCAAATCCCTTCTTCAAGGTTCTGAAGAGATTTTTTCATTATTTTATCACAAAGCTGTTCCTTTATAATTATTCACAATTAGCGCTATAGTCCAGCTGTATCAACGCTCCCGTTAGCGAAACTATACCGCTAATTGTTAATAACTAAAAATAACGGTTTTGTAATAAAATAATGACAAAAATCTCTTCAGGGCGCTGAAGAAGGTATTTCAATCTTGATTTTGTCACTTTTTGAATTTCATAATAATCATTTTTAATCGAGTTATGAAGCCTTGAAATGGCCATTTTCGCATTTTTCAAATTTTTAATCGCATATAACTCGACAACAATCAATTTTAGAGAAAAATCACAAGAGACCTTTTTTGCTCAGAATGACCCAAGTTATCTTAGGTCAAAATTGATTTATTTGAAACGTCACTTCTAAATGTTTAAATCGTAAAATTTATTGTAAAAATAGATAAAACAGAATCAAAAGTCATGGTAATTCTCATCGAAGATGAATTCATGATGGGCGCCAGAGGAGCCCATCACAAATTATTTGCAATCCTTTTTTTTTAATTTTATGAGATTTTCGTAGATCCGATAAAGAAAATTTAAGAGTAACTGAATTAGTGAGAAGAGCAGCCCAAATTTGAAGACAGATGAGCAAAAAGACTATTTTTTATTCCTTTTTGTAAATTTTAAAATTATTTAGTGTTGTATTATAATCAAAATTTAACCCTCACGCACAAGTTGTACATACAACTTCAGTGAGGAACTGAGTTTATTTTATATGTACAATTTATTTGCTACAAATAAACTCCATTATTATTATTATCTAAAAAAAATTGTTGGAAATAAAAAAATTATTTTTGTGAATTTGTTTAAAAAAAATTGTTTAAAAAATTTTTCGACCACGGCACCGCAAGGCACCCTATGGGTATGTTATGAGGACCCCTTTTTGAGTAAGTTTGTGAAAAAAATCTAATCGAAATTGTTCCGCTAACGGGGACGACGATACAGTTAGACTATAGCGCTAATTGTTAATAACTAAAAATAACAGCTTTGTAATAAATTAATGACAAAAATCTCTTCAGAACGCTGAAAAAGGTATTTGAATCTTGATTTTGTCACTTTTTGAATTTCATAATAATCAACTCTCCCACTAAAGACCGATAAACAAATCGAACAAGCAGTAGAACATTTTAACACAGTTTTACAGGAAGCAGCATGGAACTCAACACCATTACCTACAAATCGACATATGAACAAACACTGTTCCAATACAATACATGAAAAAATAATTGAGAAAAGAAGACTCAGAAAACAATGGCAATTATCAAGATCACCTCAAAGTAAAACAAACCTCAATAAAGCACAAAAAGACCTAAAAAAATTGATAATAGCAGAAAAAAATGCAAGCTTTCAGGAATACCTACAAAAACTAGATGCAACTCAAGCTACTGACTACTCGTTATGGAAGGCTACAAGGACTCTACGAAGGCAGAACTATACAGTCCCACCACTAAGAACACAAACAGGACAATGGGCGAGAAGTCCTCTAGAAAAGGCCGAAACATTTGCGACACACCTTAAAAAAGTCTTTACATCAAATGAGGGAAGTTACTCACTACAAACTGAAGAAGAAATTATTTCGATACTCACAAAACCTTATCAACTAGAACTTCCTGAAAAAAGATTCACAAAAAATGAGGTAAAAAATATTATACAACACAACATCGATCCAAAAAAGGCTCCAGGATACGACCTGATTACAGGAAAAACTCTTCAGCAACTCCCAGAGAAAGGCTTCCAATTTCTGACACAGTTATTTAACTCTATAATGAGACTAGGTCATTTCCCATCACAGTGGAAACTAGCACAAATAACAATGATACCAAAGCCAGGAAAAGAACCAGAAAATGTACAGTCCTACCGTCCTATTAGTCTTCTTCCCGTGGTATCCAAAGTTTTTGAAAAGCTGACACTTACTAAGCTAATGCCTATACTAGAAAACAAAAAACTAATACCACCACACCAATTTGGGTTTATAAAACAACATTCAACAATACAACAGGTACATAGAATTGTAGAGAGAATCAACGAGGACTTTGAAAATAATAGGTACTGCTCGGCGGTATTTCTGGACGTAAGTCAGGCATTTGATAAAGTCTGGCATAAAGGCCTATTATGTAAACTAAAACAGAATTTACCTACAAATTACTATATACTCTTAAAGTCATATATCACCAACAGAAACTTCCAGGTAAAGTATGAGAATGAATACACAAACATACAACAAATTCTCGCTGGGGTGCCCCAAGGAAGTGTACTAGGACCTATATTATACCTTATATTCACTGCTGACTTACCGACAGATACACATATCACTACAGCCACATTTGCGGATGATACGGCAATACTATCATCGAACAAAAATCCCAAAATAGCCTCAGAAATCTTACAAAATAATCTAAATAAAATTCAACAATGGATGACAAAATGGAGAGTCAAAATTAATGAAAACAAATCGCTACACCTAACATTTACCACGCGTAGGGAAACATGTCCGGCTGTATACTTAAACGATAAAGGAATCCCACAAGGGGATGAAGTCAAATATCTAGGTATGTACTTGGACAGAAGATTAAACTGGAGGAAGCATATATTTACTAAGCGAAAACAACTGGGTCATAAGTTAAGAACCATATATTGGCTGTTGGGCAAAAAATCAAAACTATCAACTGAAAATAAAATATTAATCTACAAATCCATCCTAAAACCAGTGTGGACTTATGGGATAGAATTATGGGGAACCGCCGCACATTCCAACATTGAAATCATACAAAGATTTCAGTCCAAAATATTGAGATCAATACTAGGAGTTCCATGGTTCATAACCAATGAAGCCATCCATCGGGACGCCGGACTACCATACGTCAAAGATGACATCAAAAAGTGCGCGAAAAAACATACAGAAAAACTTAGTGCATCCAAACGTGTTAGCAAAAAATTTAGTGAATAAACCGCGTACTGTTCGTAGGTTAAAACGAAAAGTTCCGTTAGAGTTAAGTGAACAATAGGTACTAAATTAATGTGTATAAGTTTATGTCAGAAATAGTCAGTGTTGTAGGCTAAGTTTTAAAAAAGGGGTGCATCACTGGATGCCTCCCTACATGTCATTCCTAATTATTGTCAGTCCTATTACTTATTGTCTGTTATCTACCTAAACATTTAGGTTTAGATTGTATAGATAGATTGTAATAAATGTGGGGTTAAAATAAAAAAAAAAATAAATAATAATCAACTTGTCGAAACCAAAAGACTCCATTTTCAAACAAATAAATGTTTAAAAAAATAATAAAATCTTTGGATTTCTTAGTTCGGAAACAGATTCTCTCTTATACCTATTCCCCATCCTTCTAAAATTTGCAAGGAATAAAGGGTGATGAATGCAGAGACGTGGGGGTCTATATAGTTGCACTCCACAACACATCTTTTCATCGAGGCAAAGATCAACGAAACTGTCTCCTTGTACTCAATACGTGAGTAAGAACGTAGGTAGATAATTAAAATAATGCCTTTATCTTCATATCTTCATTATCAATTAAAATAAAAATAATGCCTTTATCTTCATAATAATCATTTTTGATCGAGTTATGAAGCCTTGAAAATGGCCATTTTCGCATTTTTCAAATTTTTAATCGCGTATAACTCGATAACAGTCAATTTTAGAGAAAAATGACAAGAGACCTTTTTTGCTCAGAATGACCCAAATTATCTAAAAAAACATTTTTGGAAATAAAAAATTATTTTTGTGAATTTGTTTAAAAAATTTTTCGACCACGGCACCGCCCGGCACCCTGTGGATATGTTATAAGGACCTCTTTTTGAGTAAGTTTGTGCAAAAAAATCGAATCGGAATAATTGCGCTAGCGGGGGCGACGATACTGGCCGGTCTAATATACAATCCGAAAAATGAAAGAATACCCATGAACGAACATATAAAACACACTGTATTTTCCTGTCACCGTGTCACACATAAAATTGGCCAGCGCAAGTATATGTAATAATTATTATTACATGTACTTGCGCTGGGCAATTTTCTTGACAAACTGGTCAAACAAAAGAGTAAATGAATTAAAAATGTATAAACGTTCTCAATTTCTTTGCAACACGAAAATGCAGCAGCTGCATAATACTATGGTCAAATCTGAGAGTGCAGGAAGAGTCTATACCGGTTTCGGGGGTTGTTTCCCCCTCATCAGTAGTCCCATATCCTCTTCTCTCAGATTCTTCCACGTACCACACTTTACACCTTTCCGAATTGCAAAGAAAGAAATGTCACGGATGAACTAGGGCCATCTACCGAAAAACAAAGTAAGTTATCAATCGAAGTAGCACAGAAAACGACAATAAACATCGTCTCCATACCACCAGATTGACAACTTGGTCAATATTCCAAGGTGGAATACTTTCTTTGGTTATTTTAATTAATTAAAATTCTCTCATCTTAATTTCCTCGGCAATATATGATTCCTCCTGTATGATTTATAAATTTTGAGAATCTCAGGAGGTGTAACCAAAGAAAGTATTCCACCTGTTGTCAATCTGGTGCTGGTGGTATGGAGACGATATTTATTGTCGTTTTCTGTGCTACTTCGATTGATAACTTACTTTGGAAATATATTATTCAGGATAGAGACCGATGGAAGGAGTTGGGAGAGGCATATGTCCAAACATGGACGATAGAAGGCCAAGAAGAAGAAGTGTTTTTTTTGTATACCTACTCCTTTCACAAAACTTTTTTTTTATTATTTTTTAACGACTAAATTTTCAATGTGACAAAAATAGTAACTAGTTTAACAGCATAGCGCTGTTGCCCATTTTTGCCTATTTTCTTCCAGTTGTCTTCATGTAGCTATATTTTCATTGTTTATGTTGTTCTGAAGCTATTTCCTTGTGGCATTTTTATAATTAACTATTTAGATGGGAAATAAGCCACAATTAACTTGAAAAAAATAATTTTATTAACGTTTCGACGCCCAAATCGGGTATCGTTGTCAAAATACAAAATACTACTAAATAAACAAAAATGTTAATGCTTAGTAAAAATTATTGTAATAATTTATTTAATCTGACTGATTTATATTGGCAATTCAGACATGTATTATTCATTTTAAAGTAGAAGACTTTAAAATAATATTGCCAATATTTATGAGTTGCGTTCCTGGGACGACTTTACTGAAAGATAGTTCATTCGATTACATGAAATCAACCCCAACTCAAGAATATCCGTCACAAAAAATCATAGTATGTGATCTGCCTTTAAAAAGACAACCAAATGCAACGGTGACAGTAAAATTCTCGCGTTAGAGATTCCATATAGTAAATCACGAGGGAAAACCAGGAAAAAACCTCGTGATACTATCCCGACATCGTAAGTATTTGGTCTTACATTTAGTTTACTCTCAAAACTAATACCAAATTCTGACTTTAAGGTACTGGTACACTTTAGAAGGCCAAAAATAAGCATTTTTTCAAGATTTTTTTTCTCGGAACCTTTATTAAAAATGAACATAAGACTTTCTACATATTAATATCTAACTCTTAGAGAATACCAAAAATATATAGTTTTTCATTTATGCATGTACACTAATATCGTAGAGGGCGCCAAAGTCGAGGCCTCGAAAAAAAGTAGTTCCGATGGCGGACAGTTAATCTAAGGATTGGGATCACTGAAACAAAAAAATCGTACGGCATTTAAAAAAGGAAGGTTTCTTACGTGACAATTTACCACCGTTAGTGAACAATTTCGCAAAACAAAGATTTTACGGAAATTTGAAAAAATTTTGTGAAAAAGTCACCCGTTTTTCTTCAGTTTTTCATGGTTAAAAAGTATTTATTTTTTATTTTTTGGTCAAATTGTGGTAAATTGTCACGTAAGAAACCTTCCTTTTTCAAACTCATTACGATTTTTTTGTTTAAGATATCCCAATCCTGAGATTAACTGTCCGCCATCATTTTTCGAGGCCTCGACTTTTGCGCCCTCTACAATATTAGTGTACGAGAATAAATGAAAAAAGATATATATTTTGCACTCTCTCAGAGTTAAATATTAATATGTAACAATTTTTATGTTCATTTTTAATAAAGGTTTTGAGAAAAAAAATCTTCAAAAAAATCATAATTTTTGGTCTTCTAAAGTGTACTAGTACCTTAATATATATATATATATATATATATATATATATATATATATATATATATATATATATATATATATATATATATGTTGTTTAAATTATAAATAATATTAATAATACATAGATATATAAGTAATACTAAAATATAAAATATTTACTAACTCAATATGTTATTGACTTACTATTCGTGGTATTTTCTTTCTATTGACTTCCTCTTTCAGTATGGGTAACCACATCCTACTGCATTCTACCGAGGAATTTGCGACACAATTGGTTTCATTTAGCATAATTAGAGCCGCTTCTTTGATTTTTATCTTTTTACCATCTATTTCTTTCAGGACTATACTTGAATCTCTCCACTGAACTCTATGTTCATTATCCCATGCGTGTTGACATATTTGAGATCTATCAAATTCTCTATTTTTAATATAAGACTGATGTTCACTTATTCTAACGTTTAATGATTTTAGATTCAAGTATAGTCCTGAAAGAAACAGATAGTAAAAAGAGAAAAATCAAAGAAGCGACTCTAATTATGCTAAATGGAACCAATTGTGTCGCAAATTCCTCGGTAGAATGCAGTAGGATGTGGTTACCCATACTGAAAGAGGAAGTCAATAGAAAGAAAATGCCACGAATAGTAAGTCAATAACATATTGAGTTAGTAAATATTTTATATTTTAGTATTACTTATATATCTATGTATTATTAATATTATTTATAATTTAAACAACATATAATGTATATTAAAGTCAGAATTTGGTATTAGTTTTGAGAGTAAACTAAATCTAAGACCAAATACTTACGATGTCGGGATAGTATCACGAGGTTTTTTCCTGGTTTTCCCTTGTGATTTACTATGGAATCTCTAACGCGAGAATTTTACTGTCACCGTTGCATTTAGTTGTCTTTTTAAAGGCAGATCACATGCTATGAATTTTTGTGGCGGATATTCTTGAGTTGGGGTTGATTTCATGTAATCGAATGAACTATCTTTCAGTAAAGTCGTCCCAGGAACGCAACTCATAAATATTGGCAATATCATTTTTAAGACTTCTACTTTAAAATGTATAATATATGTCTGAATTGCCAATATAAATGAGTCAGATTAAATAAATTTAATTATTAGAAGAATTTTTACTAAGCAACAACATTTTTGTTTATTTAGTAGTATTTTGTATTTTGACAACGACACCCGATTTGGGCGTCGAAATGTTAATAAAATTATCTTTTTCAAGTTAATTGTGGCTTATTTCCAATCTAAATAGTTAATTTCATTGTTTAATATACTAAACGTCTATCTCCTCCGGTATGGTTTCCATTTAACAAAAATTACTTTTAAAATGGGAAACAGTTTATTTAAATTTTAATTACAATATAAAATTATTGCATGATCACTTATGAATATAAAATACAATGGTATAATACAAGTAAGGCACTGGATCAAAAATCACAAGGAGCATGATATTCAAATAAAATTCGAACACGGATACAATTACATATTATACAAACTTATTTACATAGCCTTATAATAACGAATTTGTTAAATCAATTTCTAGTAAGTTTCAAAAGGTAAAATTTAAGTCAATAAAGTTCTAATGATCTATAATAATTATCAAAACTTTTTAACAGAATTGAGGCTATCAGAGAAACAGTGGCCTAAGCCCAAAAACGAAGTTTTGAGATAAATGCAATCTTTGCATTCGTATTTCCATTATGTTTATGATATGGCGATACAAATTATGTAGCGCCATCTAGCCAAATTTAGAGGTATGTTGTGTGAGCACCTGTAAATACGAAGATTTGTTGTTGCTGCTTTTATTGATATATTAATCTAAAAATGCTCAATCTGTGGGTTAGGCCACTGTTGCTCTGATGAGTCTGAGGATATTAACTGCTTAAGAATAATCGGTTTAATATTTAACAACTTTGGTAAAGGAAGTCAACAAATAGGATCTGAAAGTGAACGAAAATGATAGTACAGTTTGCAGGTGTTCTATGTATAACTGAAATGTTCTTTATAAAATGTATATAGGCAGAATTTGAACAGAACTCAATTACACTAATTGAAAAGAAATTACACGAATACAAAAAGAATGCGAACAAATCCCTTTCTAATCTTTTATATCATGAAATAAAAAATAAATACGGAAAAACTTACTGTGTAGATAACATTGAAAGATTTTGTATTTTAGGTGAATGCTTTACATCTAAACCTTTGTGTTCGGTTATTGATTTTTCTATGTTGGTCACAATTATATTTTCACGAATTTCACTAAATGAAACATGCATATGAAATGTTCCACTATCATTCAATAGCTTAGTAGGTTTGCGTCTTTGTTCGTGATACACCCTATATATTAAATTATTGTCTAGTAAAATAACTAAAATTTAATATTTATTTTATTTGAAAACATAACAATCGCATAATACAATAGAATCTTAAATTATAAATAATATTGAATACAATTTACTACTCATAAATTGATATCTTATATTTTGCTAGACAAACACAATGTTACAAATTATATAAATAGAAGCGCTAAAGGCACACGTATATCAGACTCTTGAATCTCTAATATTACTCACAGATATTTAAAGCCAATTTAGATTTTTAAATAATAAGTAGAGGTCAGTTGGAAAATATCAATGGCAGTTACAGAATATTTATAAAAAATATCACTGAATATTTCCTTGTTAGTACAATTTTTTATCATCAATTCGTTAAATACATGAAATTTAAAAAGTGTTGTTGTCATTGAAGGGTGCTTAGAATAGCATGGACGCAGAAGAAAACACGAAAGTATTGCCAGAAATGGGCAGAAAATAAGCAATAATAAACGCAATAAAAATTAAATTGTGCCTATACTTTGTTTCAAGTTAAGAATAGAACGTTACGCTTACGGAGATCAGTGGTGCCAAACCTATCGCGCACGGGTGGAGACTAGACTGCCGATATATGATTCATTCTAGTCAGTACGGCGTGGCATCGGCGCACTTCTATCGTCCGTAAGAAATACATGGGGCTATCTCCGTAATGTTCTATTCTGAACGTGATTCGCTCTATACATATTTGTCTGCTTAGATATCTGTGTCAAGAGATATGACCTAGATTTTTAAGTTTTTTTCGGTTAATTGTGCTCGCGATTTTTTTTTCAAATTCTGTGGATTACCTACCTCTATGTTGGTGACATGTTCGGTCCAGGATATATGAAGATTGCGTCGGTTTATCCACATGTCGAACGTCTTTGTTAAAAAATAAATGAATATACTTTATAAAATATCTGGGAAGATACACATCTCTCTACACAGAGAAATAACCGAAAGCATAAACCATATACATTCAAGGTTGAAAATATCAATGTATCATAACAAAATGAGTGGAATGGAATTTATTATCAGGCTAAAAGAAGGAAGAGGGTTAGAATCACCAATGTTAGCGCAACACTTTGCCGCTAAATATTTAAAATTAAAAGCTTCAAAAAACACACAGCTAGTTCTACGCAGGGTACCACTGCTGCGCATAAGCGCTAGAGGTACGACCAGAGAGATATTAGAAAACCGGCGAAGAATCAACATCTAAGCACCGTCCGCGTGTAACAAAATTTCTCGTCTAAAATCAATCATCGGCGTGATACACGAATCTAAAGTTGCTGCTTTGGTGCATTTAAGAGTGCAGCGCTGATGCCCCACATTAGAAGAAAACAACGACACTAAAGGTTGGTACCCAATTTTTTATATCAGTTGTGTGTTTGGCTGAACATCATTTTATCTAAAAATAAAATAAAAATTTTATTTTTAATTCAGTTGCAATGCGAAGGCAAAACAATCTTACTTTTCAATTAGAATACGGAGCACAGTCCAGTCCCTTGAATCGCGATTTTCGGCTCTTATTGGAGCCTCATCGGAAAGAACGTAGGCTTGTTCTCCATACCCCAATTGATCAGCACTTAGAGGTTCTCCCACCCATTGCAACTGAAGTGAAAATATTAGGTGACTAGCGTCATCTGGCAATTAAAAGATGAAGTTTTCGATCCTAATAGCATTATTAATAATATTTAGAAAATATTAAAATATTACTAAAAGATTTTTAAATCGAAAAATTTATTGGTCCATTTCCTTGGTAACACCTCCAAGGCTTCTACAATTTGCAAGCCAAATGGATGCTGAAGCGAAGAAGACAAGAGGGAATTCAAAAAACTTACAATTCACGACCCCGTCTGTTCAGCTGGTAAATTCCAACAGAAAATGGACCTAGTTACTCGAAGGAGTAAAGACCAATATAAAAATAAAATAAAAAGTTTATTTTTAATTCAGTTGCAATGCGAAGGCAAAACAATCTTACTTTTCAATTAGAATACGGAGCACAGTCCAGTCCCTTGAATCGCGATTTTCGGCTCTTATTGGAGCATCATCGGAAAGAACCTAGGCTTGTTCTCCATACCCCAATTGATCAGCACTAAGAGGTTCTCCCACCCATTGCACCTGAAGTGAAAATATTAGGTGACTAGCGTCATCTGGCAATTAAAAGATGAAGTTTTCGATCCTAATAGCATTATTAATAATATTTAGAAAATATTAAAATATTACTAAAAGATTTTTAAATCGAAAACTTATTGGTCCATTTCCTTGGTAACACCTCCAAGGCTTCTAAAATTTGCAAGCCAAATGGATGCTGAAGCGAAGAAGACAAGAGGGAATTCAAAAAACTTACAATTCACGACCCCGTCTGTTCAGCTGGTAAATTCCAACAGAAAATGGATCTAGTTACTCGAAGGAGTAAAGACCAATATAAAAATAAAATAAAAATTTTATTTTTAATTCAGTTGCAATGCGAAGGCAAAACAATCTTACTTTTCAATTAGAATACGGAGCACAGTCCAGTCCCTTGAATCGCGATTTTCGGCTCTTATTGGAGCCTCATCGGAAAGAACGTAGGCTTGTTCTCCATACCCCAATTGATCAGCACTTAGATGTTCTCCCACCCATTTCAACTGAATTGAAAATATTAGGTGACTAGGGACTGGACTGTGCTCCGTATTCTAATTGAAAAGTAAGATTGTTTTGCCTTCGCATTGCAACTGAATTAAAAATAAACTTTTTATTTTATTTTTATATTGGCCTTTACTCCTTCGAGTAACTAGGTCCATTTTCTGTTGGAATTTACCAGCTGAACAGACGGGGTCGTGAATTGTAAGTTTTTTGAATTCCCTCTTGTCTTCTTCGCTTCAGCATCCATTTGGCTTGCAAATTTTAGAAGCCTTGGAGGTATTACCAAGGAAATGGACCAATAAGTTTTCTATTTAAAAATCTTTTAGTAATATTTTAATATTTTCTAAATATTATTAATAATGCTATTAGGATCGAAAACTTTTCATCTTTTAATTGCCAGATGACGCTAGTCACCTAATATTTTCACTTCAGTTGCAATGGGTGGGAGAACCTCTAAGTGCTGATCAATTGGGGTATGGAGAACAAGCCTACGTTCTTTCCGATGAGGCTCCAATAAGAGCCGAAAATCGCGATTCAAGGGACTGGACTGTGCTCCGTATTCTAATTGAAAAGTAAGATTGTTTTGCCTTCGCATTGCAACTGAATTAAAAATAAAAAATTTTTATTTTTTTATTTTATTTTTATATTGGTCTTTACTCCTTCGAGTAACTAGGTCCATTTTCTGTTGGAATTTACCAGCTGAACAGACGGGGTCGTGAATTGTAAGTTTTTTGAATTCCCTCTTGTCTTCTTCGCTTCAGCATCCATTTGGCTTGCAAATTTTAGAAGCCTTGGAGGTGTTACCAAGGAAATGGACCAATAAGTTTTCGATTTAAAAATCTTTTAGTAATATTTTAATATTTTCTAAATATTATTAATAATGCTATTAGGATCGAAAACTTCATCTTTTTTCATCTTTTCATCTTTTTTATCATTTTATCTTTTTATCTATCGATATCAAATTTGGATGTTAGTGCATGGAAGTACCAATAGCAGACCTAAATTACAGTCCACAAAATAAATCCATCACGTGCGTTAACAACCAATATGACATCAGAGTGTGGTACAGCTCCAAAAGAGGGGGAGCTATGACTTTATTTTAGCATTAAGGAGTTGATGATTTTAACTGTGTTGTGTCTTACGTATTTTTCAGTTTATATTGTCAGTAAATTATATTTGACCACTCTCAATTGTTTATGATATTAAATGCCACTGATATTTTCTAAGAATTAGGAGTGAAAGAAAATTTTTACACGTTTTTTATAGAACTTTTTAGAAATTGTTTATAGTCATATTTTATAGATGCTTTGCCATTAAAATTACTAAAAATTTTGTATACATCTGAACATTACTTTAAAATTCAATTTATATTTCACTTTTTCAAAAATTAAAAAGTCGTACTCACATTGCATGGCAATTAAATAAAATAACTAAGAACTATAGTGTAATACAACGTAAATAATGAATTATGGAAAAGGTAGCTGCTTTAAACGTAAAAAAAAAATAAAATAAATGAAGGGCCGCGGCCGTAAGAAAAACGGAATTTCAAAGAATTTGCTTATTGGTAACTATATAACATTTACGCTTTGGATTTTTCATTTGGATTTAACGGTAAACAGGTTATATGGATAATGATGCAACTCTTAAAATATGCCGACGAATCACTCAGCTGAATTACGAAACATTCACAATGCCATTGAAAAACAAGTTTAACCCTTAACTGCCGCCCTGTCATCTCGAAGACGATAGCATTTGCTATACTAATATTTTTTAAATCAAAATTTACTTGCATTTCAAGTGTGACAGCTTTCATTACATATCGACATTGCTTTCTTAATACTGCTCTGTATATATTAGTAGGTATTTCTTTCTCGACAAACATAATCCAGCTTTGTGCTACTTTCCCCTCCATTATATCTACTTAACTCACAAAATAGGTCGAAATGTTCGTTAAAGGTCAAATTTTTTTACCTCATACATAAATCTAACAAGGTTATTACCCTGACCCATCGCCACAAAACAAGTAATTTGTGCCGACCTTTGGACACCTTCACGATTTATTAGCGTTAAAAGCTTTTAATAGCCGGTTGTTAGATATTTTATTGCTTTTAGCTAACTGTAAGCTATAAATCACACACCTGTATTTTTTATCGTTCTATTTTTACTATTGTGCGTTTCGCAGTCACTTTGCAGTGCGAGCAGCATATCCCCATATAAATCTAACGGAACCTTGCAGATCAGTGTTACAGGTTTTAAGAAGACGAACTTAAAGTCCGTCTATATAGAATATTCGAGAAGTCCAAAACATCTTGATTTGAAAATCTGTGGGTTTTGTTATTTTTAGCCAATTCATAGATAGGTACTATGAAATATTTTTATACGGTATTAATGATAACATAGCAGAAAAATATCAATTGTTTAAAATATATCTCTTGGCAACACTGTTCTTCGTAAGAATCTGTACTGAAAGGTGACCGTGAAACGAAGGATAGAAGGTTTCTTAATAGTCGAATAAAAGAAACGTTTGAATGTATACACTAGAAGGTAATAAAAAATATCGTTATCCTAGTTACTACAATTCCCTATAAATTGCCGCTTCTTAGCCGTAACAACTCATTCTCTAAACAGTTCACAAGACTGATGTACGGTTATTTCATGCTTCAAACATTAACTACTCAGTATAGTACAAATTTTGGACATTTTGGATATTAGTGCATCCTAATAATATGTCTGTGTAGATTTTGGCATTGGATCCGACCATCACTTGTAACACCGTTGCCGTATCCTCTATTTTTTCATACTATCACGTTACAATTTTTTGTGATATTATACACGAGCGGAACACCCTCAAAAAAGCGCTTAGTTTTCGAGATACTGACCACGGAGGGGTGAATGGCTAATTTGATTAACACTTTATATTTTCGAGGGTGCTGAAAACGAAAATGAGGTTTATTTTGAATTTCATGTGGGGGAACATTGTCAAAATCGCAATTTTAACCTAAAAATAAAAAAATGAAATCACGTTTTTTGAGTTTACCTCGCTACAACTCTGTTCCATTTTAATATTTTTTTCTGAAATTTTTACAGTATATAGCTCTAACATTTCTGAAGACAGAGGTACCTACTTCAAGTTTTTATTCTTATCATGATAAAGGTTATGAATTTTTCAAAGAAAAAGGTGCGGATTTGTGCATTGCAAAGTTTAATCGCAAAAGTTGTGTGACAAAGTTTAAAATTTAGCTTCTTAATCACGTTTATTTGAAAGTAGAGAGTACAAAGAAGTTTTCTGGTAAGTTTTAGATCAAAATGTTTTAAAGAAAAAAAATAGTGCAACTTTTAATGCCGACACTAGAAATCCACAATATAACGCTTATTTTTTGAGAGACAGACAATCTAGGTCTAATTTCTCACCTTTAGTACTATCCTTGGATTATAAGCTTTCATTTGACACCTCATTTGTCATTCTACCTAATATAATGACGGAGAAGTAAACGTTCTTATTCTATTATTCTTTTAGGTACATTGAACATTGATTGAAATTATTAAAGAAATGGCATGGCAACACTGTGACGCACAAACATAAGATTCCGCTGTGCGGTACATAGGGTGCACTAATATCCAAGATGTCCCAAATTTTTTGGGTATCGTCTTGCAGCGGTAGTATATGCGTTCTAGCATTTGCATGGGGGTACTTAAAGGTTAATTTAGAATTAAAATATTCTTCCCCATATCTAAATTAAAAGTCATTTCTACTGAATATTCTGTATAAAATAGCGCTCCTATCATTTTCCGTCAGTCCTTCAAATTAAAAACATGATTTTATTTAGTACATTTAAATTCTAGGTTTGTTCCAACACAACGAAAAACGGTTACGCTTGTGATGGTTTCATTAAAATCATTTCAGTAATCGGGAAAGTACAAGTATAATACTACCAACTTTCTAAAAGAAACTCTTTAATATTCAAATAAGTGGTGTGTGAAATTCTATAAACAAACCTATTTTATTAAATTATGCCTTGTTTATGTACTTTACAACCTCAAACAATAGCATCCCACTGAACTGAATATTAATGAGTCTCTTAGATAGATGGTAATACTATACTCGTTGGGCTTACCTCGTCGCTTGAAAGACATAACGACGTAACTGCCAAAATTGGCTTTTTGAGTTTTTAGTGCCTCCATAATGTTTTCAGCAAGCTCTATCCAAAAGCCTAATCGGCGTATCTGTATTTCTACCTCTTAAAGTGATATTACAATTTCATGCTGTGACGTAAATGTGAATTTTTAGGTTTTTGGGCCATCACGGCCACTGATGGGGCCAACTATATGGTGTAGTACCCTCAGCCTACACTGAGGGGAACATGCCAAAGAAGACCATCAGGGCCAGCCCTGTCTCTCGTAAGAGGCGAGAAATGGGCCTGAACGAAAGGTGCTTAGGCCGTCGTTTGAGGTGTCGAGTTCGTAGAAACGAGTGCAGGGCGCGATCCACTTGCTGCTTGCAGTAAGGGTAACGTGGCCGTCGTTTGAGGTGTCGCCAGGCGGGAGGGGCCTGATAGTATCCGAGACGAGCCATTAGTCGCACTGACCAACGGTCTACGTACTTAGTATCCGAGACGAGCCTGATGGGGGACCACTCTACTTTCGTTCTGTATAACCTCGCCAATGGTTAGGCGCAGTCCGGGAACGACAAACCCTACTGTGACTTTGGGTTAGGCAAACAGCAAACCCTGGAGGCGCTGGTAAGGCGTTTTAGCATACCCTGCGACTCTCAGGTTAGGCGACATGCAAACCCCACTGACGCTTATAGGTTAGGTCACATGTTCTTAAACGCTGGATCCAAGGGCCAGCGTGGACATAGCAAACCCAGAAGCGTGGAGAGAGTGGTACAGGAGTAGGCTCCTGGAACGGTTATCCTGTCAAACGTGCTATGCTGGTGGACCATTCCACCAAGATGTCGACCTGTTCTGCCGGATAGGACTTCATCTAATAGCGACACAGGTACTACGGGGAAGGGGAGCCCCACGTGTTCGGCCAGCGTGCCCCTTCACTGGAGACGGACTCGTAGGGGCAGTAGTCTTGCTTGATAGGACAGTTTCTTCTCCTGATGCGGAGACACTCTCGGCGTGCACCTTTCCTCCCAAATGGGTGTTTGCTGAAGACTCCGGATCGGGGAGACCCCAGACTTCACCACCTGGGGGGGGGATGTCTCGTTATCCATTTGTGTTGACACGACATCCTTAGTAGGGCAGGGGGTTGATGGGTCTCCTTGGCTTCCATCGACTTCTAATCCCACACTGACGCGCAGGTGCGTCCTTCTAACGAGGGACGCGTGCGACGGTGCCGCTCACAGACCGGAAGATCGTCTGTACATAGTCCATAGTTCCTCCTGGAAAGGCCATCCAAGGCGTAGCGCCGCACTCCAATTCCTGCCACTTGGAGCACTTGCACCGGCATTTAGCAACGAGGAATGGTGTAACGGGACATCCGGGGAGGAGTGGTCGGTATTGCGGGCAAGTTGCGAGTACGGGAGGAGGCCGCATCTGTCTCCACAAAGACTTTCGAACATTTACGGGGGTCCTTACGGGATCAAAAGCCTCTTTTGGTTTTGGGGGGGATTACCATCCCCCCCAAGCCGCCCTGGTGCGGTCGTAACTATGACTCTCTTATGATATTACAATTTCATGCTGTGACGTAAATGTGAATTTTTAGGTTTTTGAAAAGTCATAGTGACGTATCTTGACTTACGCCATTATGTCTCTAAACGAATTTTGTGATGGACCTTTTTTTAAAAAGACATAGTGGCGTAAAATTTTACCATCTATAACTTGTCTTCAAGTGACTGTAACTGCTACCTTTGGCACGAAGGACTAAGCAGGCGTGGTGCTTCAGAGATCTCGACTTGTGTTTACCTCTTTTTAAAAGAATTAGATGAAAGGGGCGTTGAAGAAGTGTTTTTGTTTTCAGATGGCTGCAGTGGCCAGAACAAAAATTCAGGTATAGCTACAATGCTTTTACACTTCGTCTCTGTCTCCAAAAACATTTTGAAGGTATCCTTAAAATTCTTTGAACCATATCATGGACAGAACGAAGGGGATTCCGTGCATAGTGCAATCAACACTGCTCTGAAAGCTTCTGGTAACCTGTACGTTCCATCACAGATCGCAACTACCATCAGACTTGCCCGTATCAAAAAACCCTATAACGTTTTTCGTCTTGAATCTAAGGACTTTCTAGATTTTATGGGTAAAGCGAAACAACTTAGAGTGCTAAGTGTGAGGCAAGACGATGAAGAAAGCAGCGTCAACTG
Organism: Diabrotica virgifera virgifera; assembly: GCF_917563875.1. Taxonomy (NCBI): domain Eukaryota; kingdom Metazoa; phylum Arthropoda; class Insecta; order Coleoptera; family Chrysomelidae; genus Diabrotica; species Diabrotica virgifera. Next base: position 199,501,645 of record NC_065448.1, on the reverse strand, counting down.
GCCACGAATGGTTGAGTATTTGGCGCTAAAGAGCCAGAAAAAATATTTTTCGAAACAAGTCATTGCTCTCAAGTATACAGAAGCATCACCCAAAAGAAAAATTTGAGGACCTGATGTCGCTCTGTTCAGGACAAACTCCAATCGTACGAAATGAGGAACATGTTTTGTTTTATAAGAATTTACCCCATGCTTAAGGAAACCCATTTACAGAGACTGCACACAGCATAAGCTCAAAATGTTGCTTAGACTAAATATTTAAGAAAGTGACTGTGATCAATTTGACCTCAAAATGTATATTAGGATAATGTAGTTATTTTGTGACCACTTGTTGACATTTTAAAGTGTAACAAAAGTTTTACTTTTTTGTTATTTAGACATGAGATGATAATTGTTTTTTAATATTTGCAACTAAACATTACAATGAATTTAAAAATAAACTGTTCTTGGAACCTCACACTATATTGTTTAGGCTTTATCATATTCTTTTTAGGTTTAAAAAAATTGTGTACTATTCTAACAATGTTAATATTACTTTTAAGGTTATTTTATCATTTAAAGTACAATGATCCTTGTTGTGGAACTATTTCATTCCTAAGTTTAGAATTTCATTAAAAAAACATTCACCATTTTTAAGTGTTTACTTTATGACCCCCAATGAAGTATTTAAGCAAATAATAAAAACAGCCTTCTACAAAAGATTCTAAAGCAAATAAAAAAAACAAAGTAATATTTTGGCGTAAGTGTTTGAGAAAGTTCAAAGACAAAAACACATAACGACGTATCTGCTTTGGGGGGCGGCTGTGGGGTGGGGGGAGTAGGGGAGCGGGAAGCAGGTAAAACCTAAAAAACAATAAAACCTATTAAAATAACTCTTTAACTATCTATATTCATATTATCATTTACTTATCACATAACACATGACAAAAACACATAACGACGTATCTGCTTTGGGGGGGCGGCTGTGGGGTGGGGGGAGTAGGGGAGCGGAAGCAGGTAAAACCTAAAAAACAATAAAACCTATTAAAATAACTCTTTAACTATCTATATTCATATTTTCATTCACTTATCACTCATACTTTTTGATATCTGAACATAAACGTAACAATAGAAAACTTTACAACTGCTCTCCTGTAAAATAGCAAAAAAGCAGTTACGTCGTTATGACTTTCAAGTGACGACCTGCGCACTAAGATTTTATTCTCTTTTCGAATTACCGTCTGTGGACGATACGAATTGTGAATATACCAGTACAAGAAGTTTCTGGACACTACAAAAGTTGCGTATTGGGACAAACCTTACATGAATTTACAATGAAACATTCAAAATAGATAAAAAATTTAAATTGTGTGTGTGTTTTATTGGCACTGGTTTTCACAACCAGCTGGCCAGTCAATTTCATAATAATTTTTTAGACTATAACTTATCACTAACTCAGAGGAGTAATGTGTAGTGTGTGTGTGTTGAGTCATTGTCTTGTTACTTTGCAAAGTCGACGTCACTGTCTTTGTAAAGAGACGCTAATTGTATCCGAACGTCTGCGGTCCCTCCGGTGAGTACCGATCCCACAAGGACAGAAACTATTTTTCATTTATTAATTTATAATAAAAGAAAAATTTCTGAAATTAAACTAATGAAATGAATGTTTTAATTTGCACAGTAACAAGAATGGCAACAATATCCCATATAGCACACAACGTCCGATGGACGTCCATATAACGTACATTTAAAGTCCAAACGTCCATGGACCAAAACTGGACGTACTATGTACGTCCATTACGCGACATCTATTGGACGTTTGATTTCAACGTACATTGGACATCCATTTGTGGTCCATGGAGATTTTACACAAAATGCGACTATTATTATGAGTAATTATATATAGCTTCTTGTTTTAATCAAAGCAATATTATTAGTAGAATACAAGAAGCTTCTATGTAGTCACATATTTTTTCATCATCGAATTAAAACACTGAACCACTAAAATTATTTTAATTAAACCTATATAATATTAGATGATGATAAAACGATGGTAAACTTTTTCAGAATAACGGAGCTACATCGCGCATCGGTAATTATAGAACTTACAATAATTAGACACTACCAATTTAAATCTTAAATGTGCATTTTGTAACTCTTAAATTTCCCGCCAAACTAAATGAGAATCTTCTTGACAACGTTGTCGTTCTTCACGCTATCGGTCGTAAAAGGTAGTACTAGGCAGGTACTTTTAGGGGATTATCGCTGTTAATTGTTGTGGAATACTGAAGGAGGATTTATTTATGATAATTCACAGATTACACAATCGTACTGACTCTCAAGTTCTAAGAAATAATGTTTGGAAGGAACAGAACAGAAATAAACCTCTTTTAATGTGCATGCATCATAGGGCGTCGTTATCTGAATGTTGTCTTTATTAAGTTATTACATCATCCTGTGATATCTTTGTGTTTCCTGTTTATCGTGCAAGTGCAATCGTGCATTAATGAAGTTCCTATAATAAAGTATACATAATAAAGTTATAATAAAGAGAAATAAAAAAGGTTATTTGTGTAATATTTTAAAGTATAAGTTTAGTATTATAGGAACTATTTCCTATACCTAAAGGCTTTTTGCTATGTATGTATTCAAAAAATTATGGACACTAGATTGCTTTCTGAAAAGTGCCCTACCAAAAAAGTCCATAAGACGTACATTGAATGTACATCAGATGTACATTGAATGTACATAAAATGTACACTGAAAGCTTCAACAACGTACACTGTACGTTTGTAGCGGACGTTCTATGGACGTCCAATTTTGTGAACTCTGGACGTTCGTTGGACGTCCATCGGATGTCCATTGTACCTTAGCGGGACGTCCATTGGACGTTCCAATATACACAGATGTACGTCCATAAAACGTACTTGTGCTATCTGGGATGTGAACAATCTAAACTTAATTATCTATTGAACGACACTTAGACTTCTACACCTTTCCTGAAAATAATTTCTCAATACACTCAATAATACTGATGACTAGTAAGAGGACTGCTCTTAGTTTATATATGGCAACCACAAATTTTGAAGAAAGAATTGAGAAACTTTAAATCTGACAATAACGTTGTAAAGTTCAATATTTTAAAATATGTATAAAAGAGGGGAAATCTTTTGGTAAAAAATTACCAAAATACAAAAGCTCAGTTGAACGGTTAATTGTGTTGACATTTCAGTAAAATTGACGGCTCCATGTTAAATTGATGGTTTGAAATGAACAACTTAAAAATAAACATTCATTAAATCTATTAAAACAGCAATGATAGCACGAAAATATAAACAAAATTGCCAAATATTTCTCTTGAAAAAGATGCTTATAGGCCAATCAAGTTAGGTTTTTTCTAGACATAACGGAAAAGACGAGGTTTGACAGTTGAAATATGTAGTATGAGATATTACAAAAAGACTACCATCTTGGGATTCATCAATTTTTTAGTGGAACATTTTTTAAATAAACAATCAAAACGTCAAACTTAGTTTTTTGCTCATAACTTAAAAACTTGTTTATTTAGAAATTTGACGTCCACAGATAACTTTTTCAGAAAAAAAAGATACATCGAATGAGATAGGCTAAATGAAAATCGGTTAATAAACAAAAAAGTTATTGCAAAACGGAAGACAAAATCACTGTTTTTGAATATTGTTAATAACAATTTTATTGTTTATTAGAATATGTTTTAATATAACTAAAATTGAGGGCATTATGGTGTTTGAACGGTGTGCAAAGAATGGTCCAGATCTGTTAAATAGTTTTCGCAAAATTGAATTTGTTTATAAAATTTTTTGAAAAACGAGCTAATTTCTGAGGCTGGTCCAGTTAATATAGCTGAATGTATCTCAATAATCCGGAGCTCATTTCCTTCGTTAAGATGTATACTAACAGCCTATGAAACAAAAAAAGTAAAAAAAATACATATACGTACACAAAATTATTTGTTAATAAATAGCAGTTTTTAAGCTTATAAACAATTACAATAATTTCGTAGAAATTAGATCAAATTAAATGGCAATAAAAAATACGGAAAGCTGGTTAAAATACACAACTTCTAAAAAAAAAATTTTAGTTCGTACGACCCTTGGGGTTCTGAGATAGCCCCTTTTTTTGAAAAAATCACTGTTACGTTAATTAACAACACTAAGATCTGAAATTAACCAATATTTTATAAGAAAAGTCAAAGTTTTTAACAAAGTTTTTAGCAAGAAAAAATGTTAAAAATTGTTTAAACAGTAGTGTTATAAACAAAAAGTATTTTGCGTTCCGACTAAAGTAAAAAATAGCGGGCGTAGTCGACTGACTGAATAGTGCACGCGGTTGACGACCGGCAGCAACTCCTAAAATTACGTTATACCGACCACAAAAATCAACTTTAAAGTGAATAACAAATTTTCGTCATTCCTTATGTTTTCGAGGTCTCCGAATCCGAATATGGAGTTTATTTTTTTCTAGAATTAGTGGAACATGTTCAAAAATCAAATTTTATGCCAAAATGCGATAAATCAATTTTGATGATTTTTCAATTTTAACTCACTGTATTTTTGGTCGCTGTAAATATTTCCTTTTGAAAATTTTACTGTGTTATCTTTGAAGCATTTAGATAACAATGAGATTTGTCCAAAATGATTAAACACATTAAAAGAGAAGTTGTTAATTTTTAAACATCTTGTCTTCAGATTTCGTTAGTTTCATGCTTACTTAAAAAAGTTGAGTGACAAACTTTTTAGTTTATAATTTTAACTAACACAGAAATAAAATATAATTCATGAAGAAGTTTTCCAAAAAAATTTAATTTAAAATATGCAATACGAAAAATGTTATGTGACTTTATAGACGAGCGGCACACTGGCACACCCCAAAAAAAGCTTATTTCTCGAGATACTGATACTAATTTTGGTAATAGGTACTTTATATTTTTGATGGTGCTAAAAACGAAAATTAGGGTTGTTTTGAATTTTACGTGGGGGAACATTATCAAAATCGCAACTTTACCCTAAAAATAAAAATCACGTTTTTTGCGTTTAACTTGCTACAACTCAGTTCCATTGTAATATTTTTTTCTGAAATTTTTATAGTATATACACACACCGGCAAAATTAGCCGAACACGTTAAAAATGGGACATGTTTGATGTCTCGTACTTCATAAACCAGTGGTCCGATTTGAGTGATTATTTTAGTATGTTATAGCCTTATTATTTAAGAATATCGGTGTTATAATATTTTTGCTAGACAGGTAGATGTCATTTTATACCGGGTGTAAAAAGCATACTGTGTTTTTTTCTTAAAGTTCGGAACACCCTGTGGAATATTCCAGCATATACAAAATATTAAAATTAAAACTCGATTGCAGAATTATGCTTTCTTAACATTTTCCTTTTTGATTCATTTGCTTATGTTGGAAAATAAAAAAGTTATGTGCTTTAACAACTAGCCATGTGTTTTATCAATAAATCCTCATAGTAGGGGAGAAAAGTATGCTAAATTTGCAATTACTCGAGCGTTCTTGTGACCTGGAGTGGATTGTGAAGAGTGGGTGCTACAACCAAAAAAAGTTAAGTTAAGTTTTCCATAAAGTGTGGGACTCTCCATTTTTCAATTTAATTTTCCATTTCCACCAATCGTTTTTTCCGATTATAGCGCTAGTAATCCATAATAGGAAAAAATGTTGCGAATAAAAGTTGCTTATTTTTACGTCAAGGATCCAAATCTGCAATAAAAATTGGGGGCTCCTATTTAATATTTTAATGTAACCCCCACCCCACCTCCGTGGGGGGTGGTGTTTGGTGCCATTCGGTAGATTTTTGAAAAATATTGAATAGGTGTATTTTGCAGTTTTACGATCTGATGTTCATTTAGCAAAATATCGCAGGGATCGTATTTATAACTTTAATTTACCCCCCACCCCTCTCCCTGGGGTGTCATGAGCCCCCACGGAGGTGGGGTGAGGGATTTAATTTAAAATATTAAATAGGAGCCCCCAATTTTTATTGCAGATTTGGATTCTTTACGTAAAAATAAGAAACTTTTATTCCACATATTTTTTCGAATTATGGATAGATAGCGCTATAATCGGAGAAAAATGATTGTTTCAAATGGAAAATTAAATTAAACAATGAAAAGTCCCCCACTTTATGGAAAACTTAACTTAACCTTTTTCTGATTTTAGCACATACTCTTCACAATCCAATAAGTTCCCATAACGCTCGAGTAACTGCAAATTTAGTATACTTTCCTCCCCTACTATGAGGATTTATTGATGAAAAACATGGATAGTTGTTAACGCACATAACTTTTTTATTATCTCACATAAGTAAATGAATCGAAAAGGAAAATGTTAAGCAAGCCTAAGTCTACAATCAAGTATTAATTCTAATATTTTACATATGCTAGAATATTCCACAGGGTGTTCCAAACTTTAAGAAAAAAATACAGTATGATTGGTACACCCGGTATAAAATGGTATTTACCTGTCTAGCAACAATATTTTTACAACGATATTCTTAAATAATAAGGCTATAACATACTTAAAGAATCACTCAAATCGGACCACTGGTTTATGAAATACGAGACATCAAACATGTCCCATTTTTAACGTGTTCGGCTAATTTTGCCGGTATGTGTATTTCTCACCATTCTGAAGACAATGGACCTGCTTGAATATTTCTGTCTTGCTATAAAGAAAGTTATAAATTGTTTGAAGTAAAAGGTGCAGATTCTTGAACTGCAAAGTTTAATCGCAAAAGTTGAGTGACAAAATTTGAAATTTAGCTGTTCAATTAATTTAATGTTAAAATCTAGAGTACAGAGAACAAAAGGTTTTATAGAAAAAGGTGGTGTAACTTTTAATTTTAAGGAAAACGTGATTTCATTTTTTTTATTTTTAGGGTAAAATTTCGATTTTGACAATGTTTCCCCATCTAAAATTCAAAATAAAACTCATTTTCGTTTTCAGTACCATTAAAAACATAAAGTAAGACCAAAATTAGCCATTCACCACAGTGTGGTTGATATCTCGAGAAATGAGCGTTTTTTTTTTGGGGAGTACCACTCGTCTATAAGGTCGCGTAACTTTTTTTCTGTTGCATATTTTGACTTGAAATTTTCGAGAAAACTTCTTCAGGACCTATGTTTTAATGCTGCGTTGATTAAAATTATAAACTAAAAAGTTTGTCACCCAATTTTTATAAGTTAACAGAAAACTAATGAAAAAATTGTTTAAACAATTTTCCGGCCGCGGTAGCTCTTGGTACCCTTTGGATTTGTTATAAGGAACTTTTTTTTGAGTAAGTTTGTGCAAAAAATAATAATCGGAATAATTTACCTAACGGGGTCGACGATACAGCCTGGACTACACACGGATTCAAAATAGAGAATAAAAAATGGCCTATACCTACCAATCGGGTTCTACTGTACCAAGTTTACAATTTTTTTATCTATGGTACCACATTAAAATAATTATGTTTATCTTATTTTCATTGCAAAATTATCCAAAACAAAGCAGCTAATGGGATGTATAAACCTTTTTTAAGTGGCCTTTTTATTGTCATTTTTTAAATTTATTTATTTAAAATATAATTTTACTAAATAAATGTGCAAGATAATAATATTCATAAAATGCAAGTTTCTACCAAAATATCTAAATATAATATTAAGCTTCAAATCCGGTATACTGTCAATGTTAAAAATGGGCTACACCGGTCTAGCGCTAGCGAATGGTAGTCCGCAAATTTATTCTCATTCGGCTACGCCCATTATTTTTTTTTACTTTAGTCGCAACGCAAAATACTTTTTGTTTATAACAATACCGTTTTAACAATTTTTAACATTTTTTCTTGCTAAAAACTTTGTTAAAAACTTTGACTTTTCTTATAAAATATTGGTTAATTTCAGATCCTAGTGTTGTTAATTAACGTAACAGTGATTTTTTCAAAAAAAGGGGCATTTTTTCAAAACAACCCTAATTTTCGTTTTCAGCACCATCAAAAATATAAAGTATTACTTCTTCATGAATTATATTTTATTTCTGTGTTAGTTAAAATTATAAACTTAAACGTTTGTCACTCAACTTTTTTAAGTAAGCATGAAACTAACGAAATCTGACGACAAAATGTTTAAAAATTAACAACTTCTCTTTTAATGTGTTTAATCATTTTGGACAAACCTCATTGTTATCTAAATGCTTCAAAGATAGCACAGTAAAATTTTCAAAAGGAAATATTTACAGCGACCAAAAATACAGTGAGTTAAAATTGAAAAATCATCAAAATTGATTTATCGCATTTTGGCATAAAATTTGATTTTTGAACATGTTCCACTAATTCTAGAAAAAAATAAACTCCATATTCGGATTCGGAGACCTCGAAAACATAAGGAATGACGAAAATTTGTTATTCACTTTAAAGTTGATTTTTGTGGTCGGTATAACGTAATTTTAGGAGTTGCTGCCGGTCGTCAACCGCGTGCACTATTCAGTCAGTCGACTACGCCCGCTATTTTTTACTTTAGTCGGAACGCAAAATACTTTTTGTTTATAACACTACTGTTTAATCAATTTTTAACATTTTTTCTTGCTAAAAACTTTGTTAAAAACTTTGACTTTTCTTATAAAATATTGGTTAATTTCAGATCTTAGTGTTGTTAATTAACGTAACATTGATTTTTTCAAAAAAAAAAGGGGCTATCTCAGACCCCAAGGGTCTGAGAAATTTTTTTTTAAAAGTTGTGAATTTTAACCAGCTTTCCGTATTTTTTATTGCCATTTAATTTGATCTAATTTCTACGAAATTATTGTAATTGTTTATAAGCTTAAAAACTGCTATTTATTAACAAATAATTTTGTGTACGTATATGTAATTTTTTTTTACTTTTTTTTTCATAGGCTGTTAGTATACATCTTAACGAAGGAAATGAGCTCCGGATTATTGAGATACATTCAGCTATATTAACTGGACCAGCCTCAGAAATTAGCTCGTTTTTCAAAAAAATTTATAAACAAATTCAATTTTGCGAAAACTATTAAACAGATCTCGACCATTTTTTGCACACCATTCAAACACCATAATGTCCTCAAGTTTAGGTATATTTAAACATATTCTAATAAACAATAAAATTGTTATTAACAATATTATAAAACAATGATTTTGTCGTCTGTTTTGCAATAACTTTTTTGTTTATTAACCGATTTTCATTTAGCCTATCTCATTCGATGTATCCTTTTATCCTAAAAAAATTACCTGTGAACGTCAAATCTCTAAATAAACAGGTTTTTAAGTTATGAGCACAAAACTAAGTTTGACGTTTTGATTGTTTATTTAAAAATTGTTCCACTAAAAAATTGATGAATCCCAAGATGGTAGCCCTTTTGTAATATCTCATACTACACATTTCAACTGTCAAACCTCGTCTTTTCAATTATATCGAAAAACGGCTTATTTTTTACTAACTTGATTGGTCTATTACGACTCAATTTAAAAGTCGCATGTATGTATGTCGTTTTATTAACTTATTATACAAATAGAATGGTATGGCTAATTGAAACAAAAATGGCATCACATCTTTAAACAACTTTCTAAGAAAAATTTTTACATATTGTATTTATGGACATATTCCACAAAAATAACTTCTACCTCTTGTGTTTTTATTTTGTAAAAAAGGTGTGAATATTCAGTTTATACTACTTTTAAACAAGGCAGCAGCCAATTAAGTAAAATAGAAATAAATAAATAATTTTCATACAGTTCACATCAGTTCTTACTTACAAATAAATTTTATATATATATATATATATATATATATATATATATATATATATATATATATATATATATATATATATATATATATATATATATATATATATATAAAAAATAACAAACCGTTAAGGCACCTTACTTTGTAACCCATATACACACATCAAATAGTATCTAGGGATATTTAATATAATTTTTTCAAATATTTATTTCGCATAATGGCTAACCTTTAAAGATACCTTTAAATGCATTCTTGAAAGTTGCCCATTACAAGAAAAAAATGAAAAATATTCCGAAATAAAAGCTAGTTACAAATAAAAATTAGTTTTTATGTATTTCCCCTATAAACGCCTTTCTAAGGGTTAAGATAATTATACATTTAGCGTACTACCATCTCTCTGAGACACTCATTAATATTCAACTAAATCTGAGCTGAGATAAATAGTAATAAGTGTCTTATAAAATTAAAACTAATGGTAAAACTATTAAATGCACAATTATCCGAAACCTATATATTACCAAACGACTTAAACAAAATTGATACCGTGGTGAAACCGTCAAATTTTTATAATTTCTTCCCATGGTTCTCTGTTCTAAGTTAGCTAGCTCAAGCCTCTTTGGCCTCTTGAATTCTTCGGTTGAACAGTGCTTTTATTTGGAGACGGCTTGGAGACCTTCCCCTCGGTATTTTTCTTCAACTTTGCCCTAATTTATAAAAATTTTCATCGTGCCTGTTCTTCTAGTAGTGTCCAAAAAATACTGAACATCTTATACTAAACTCAAGGTTGGAAAGAAGAGCACATTTAAATTGGAATCAGCAGAACACTGCTCAGTTATCCTTTTAATTCCAGTTAATTGTATATACACCGTTCTTAGGCGTCAACGCCCTTCGGTAGGGATCTATGGGGGAGTTTCACCGAGCCGCAAGCCCTTATCCCTTGCCGTACTGCTCCCTCATAGGTCGATCAGATGCCCGCATATTCAGGTCTAAGCGCCAGATTCATATTTAGAATTTTATACTGACGCGTTAGCCTTTTTGTTTTCCGATGGCCTGGGCTGGGCTTGAACTCTCGTACCTCACGGCGAAGTGAAGTGCGGGTCAGCCGCTAGTCGCACTGAGCTATCTGATCGACTAATTCCAGTTAATTCATTATGTAATCAAAGTGATTTATTTCTCTGAAACGTTTTTTTTTTTGTAAGCATTTATTAACAATCAGAATTACATATTCTATAAGTTAATTTGATAACAAGTACAATAACTTATATCAACTATAGTATTGTACACTAATGGCGTTATGAGGTACACCCAGCGGTTTCACCTCAGTTTCAGCGAAGATCTATGGGCCATAATCTTCGCAATCTTCTGTTGTTTAGTGGCTGCAGTAGGTGTAATATTAATTGGTTGGGGTGGCCTTTCAATTTCTCGTGGTGTCTGTTGGCTCTTTCTTGAATTACTGTGCTGACTAACGGGATGTTTAGGTCTCTATGAAGGGTTTGGTTGTCAATGTACCACGGGGCATTTGCGATGGTGCGTAGAATGTTTGATCGAGTTCTTTGGATAATTTTTGTATTTGATTTGCTGGCACAACTCCGTAGTTCTATACCGTACGTTCATATAGGTTTGATGACTGTTTTATAAATTAGCAGTTTGTTCTCAATTGAGAGTCGAGATTTTCGACCTATAAGCCAAATTTCTTTCACTCTCAACTCAATTTGTTTCTTCTTCTTTAAAATGTGTTGTTTCCAGTTTAATTTAGAATCAAGATGAAGCCCCAGGTATTTGACAATATTCTGTTGGGGTATGTTGACTTGATTAAGGCTATCTAATAGTTGGGCATTGGTCTTTCCTTAGTGTGAAAGTTATATGTGTTGACTTAGTTTCATTAGCATTTATCTTCCATTTCTTTAACCACTGTCCAATTTGGTCTAGGTGTTCTTGAAGATTTAATACTGCAGCTGTTGGATCGTCTTCAGTTGCAAATATTGCTGTGTCATCAGCGAAAGTTCCAATGGTGGTTTGTGGATAGGTTGGTAAATTGGATGTGTACAGTACATAAAGAAGTATACTACCAGTATACTATCTTGTGGGACTCCTGATTGAATTTTGTTACGATTTGATAGTTCATCCTCCACTTTAGTTTCAAATTCTCTGTGATTTTGATATGATTTTAATAAGTCAAAGTATTTGTTGGATAGAGATTTTTTGATTTTATAAAGTAATCCTGGGTTGATATAATCCTGGTTTTATAAAGTAATCTGCAACGTTGTGCATTAATATATTGTCGTGGTATAAAGTAATCATAACTGCAATAATTTTATGTCAAAAATACGTTGTTTTCGGTTTATCAAACACACATGATAAATTCAGTCCAGCAAACAAACCCCTTGTTTCGTATGTCCATGGGCACATCATTTTAGGATTTTTGAACCATATTTCATTAAATTTTTAAAATATATTTTTAAATATAAAAGTACAACATTAAAAAATGAGTAATTTTCGTCAATAAATAAAGTTAAAGAATAAAGATAATATTAAAAATTGTATAAATTATTCCTAGAGATTTTTGATGACTGTATTTTAACTAACAATAAATGACCATCAAATAAAACAGAGCCTACGGTTAATTTTTAAAATTTTAGCGATTGAAAAGTCCCTTTTGATTCTCATAGTAAGAGTTTTCAAGCAAATACATATACATAAATAAATATACTATCAGTTTCGACTGATTATTGTCATTGTTTAAAAAGAATAGTTGATCAACGCAATGAATCAATTTGTTTGATTCTAATTGAGACAGTCACCAGATGTCATCACCATTTCTGTCAGGGTTGCAATGTCAGGCGTAACTACGATAAATTCAAAATGCATAGATACCAAGTTGGATACGATCCCATTCATAACACACCAACTCGCATACAGTCGGAAAAATGAAAGAATACCCATGAACGATCATATCAAGCACATATTTTGGATTTGCTGCCTTTTTCTATAAATAACACACAAGAGATAGATTATTAAGTGTTGTCTACTAAGCAAAAACGTTATCCAAGACATACGCAGTTACATATTTATAATTGACAGAGTGAGACGGCGATACAATTGTTCAACGTAGTTATATTAATTTAGTAGAAAATTTAAACTCACACTTGACTATTTCTGTACTTCTAATGTCATTCTTAGAAAAACATTCAATATCAGTAGAGATAATGATTGTATAAACTACTATTCGAGTAATCGTGCTGGTCAACTATAATCTGACAGATTCAATTTCGGTCACTTTGACAGTGAAACTTGGTTAGGTTCGGTAGAGTTTATAAATTTTAATAATCAGTTGTATTTACTTGAATAAACACAGTTCTTCTAAAAGCTATTTTGATATTATATTGTATTTTTGGTTTGGTAAGTATTTATTTAATTAAAATAAGTCAATAAAATTTGTAAGTAATCATCTGTCAATATGGTTAACTTCTGTCTATGAGTTTGCCAAACGTGTACATATTACTCTGACTTTTCAATCATAGTGTATAAAATTACAGATTAGTATATCTTTACGAATGTACATTTATTTGCAGATAATGTCTGGAAAATGATCTGGATACCAAAATGATCTGAATTAATTAAGTTTACTTTCATTTAAGTCACTTAATGCAGCTGACATAAACGACATTTTTTAAATTCCTGTTACTATTTACGTCCGGCAACTTTAACATGGAGAAATTCATAATACTATATTTGATTACTCATTATTTTTGTGTTATTAATCTATATCAAATAATGAATTACGGTAGTAAAAGTAACATTTATTACCAATAAATAAATATATAGGTATTATCAGAAAAAGAATAACATCACAAAAAATTTTTGACACATTTACGTAGCGAAAAATCGTACGGTGGGGTAGTAGTCACATCCGTTTTTTTACAGTATTAACTTAGTTTAGATGTTGTTTTGACTAGAAATTTTTGATTTGATTCGTATGCATATCATCGATGACGCATGGGTATTCTTTCATTTTTCCTACTGTACATATTAAGAAAAATAAATATATTGAAGAATATATTTAGAAATTGAATTATTGATGTCATGCTATTATATGTATAATGTATAGTAGCATGCCATCATTAATTCAATTTTTAAATATATATTCTTCCATATATTTATTTTTCTTAACATGTATGCGAGTTGATGTGTTATGAATAGGGTCGTATCCAACTTGGTGTCTATGCATTTTGGATTTAACATAGTTACGCGTTACATTGCAACCCTGACAGGAATAGGGTGACATCTGGTGACTATCTCAATTAGAATCAAACAACTGTTCTTTTTTAAACGATATAATTTATAATAAACTGGGAGAAATCATTTATGAATAATAGGCAGTGTTGTCCGATTGTTAAATATTCCTTTCTGGACAATAAATGTGATCCAAGCCGATGGAATTGCATTGCAAAATAGTCATTCGATAGCTACGATATACAGCACTCAATGTTGGATAGGTAAGGGCAGAAATATTATTATATTAATGAGTAAAATGAAATTTAAAAAAGGATAAAATTAATAATGAATAAATTTGTTCAAATTGTCAAAATGAGTGAGCATAGATTGATGATATTAGAACATGTTTAAGTGCATATTTAATGGAAAATGTCGATGAAACGATTCTAGAAGTCAAACTAAATGTAGCTTACATAAAACTAGAATTGGTAAAGATACATGTTGGTAAAGGGGACTTACTTGGATCATCACATCAAACGAATATGGGGCGATTAAGAAAACGCTCGCAATGTATGGTAAACAAAATAAATAAAAATAAAAAGATGTAAAATTTCACCAAATTGGTTGACCACCAACTTTTTTTATAATTGAACATTAAGCATCTAAAATAGACAAAATTGTCAGAACAACATTACATAGTTTGGGTTTTGCTTTTTACTAAAAGGGCTAAAGGCATTTTAATAATTTTAGTTAATCTTCAATATTAAAAAAATACTATTTAATAAAATTGAGGAGATATATCAAGAAAATATTTAAAAATTAACCGAAAGCTTTCAAAAACATTTTTTATTATACTTGGGTTAATTTGTCATGACAGCAACTTTGGTTTATTTTGCAAAACTTATAACTCATAAAAAAATTCACTCGCGTAATAATTATTCTTTGTAAATGATCGAATTATGTATCACATTTCAAAAATAAGCTTCTAAATCTAAAAGATCATCTCGTTTTAATACAATAAAATATCATAAAAATTGCACGCACACAAAACTGGGTAAACAAAACGAAAAGTGCTATATTAACCTAGTCTGTTTAAGATAATGTATTAGCAGTGAATAAACAAACCGATATTGCGCTATTGTTTGTATCATATAGGCACGTTGGTGGCGCAGGAGACCCACGACTCTTGGTATGCAGACCTCCTGAAAATGATAAAGTAACAATTATATAAAGAACCTGTAATTCTGATAAAAATTAATTAAAAATTGTCAATTTTTAATTGGTTTGTAGTTGACTAGCAAAAGTTCAAGTTTTTAATCTAATAGCACATAGATTAAAAACTTAAATGAAACTTTTTCCCTGCAGATGTCGCTAGGACATCCATGCCATTTCGTTCGTTGCAATCCGTGACGGCACGAGAAGTATTATTCTACTTCATTCAGAGAGAAGAGCATATGGATCTCCTGATGAGGGGATAAGAAGCCCCGAAACCGGTAGAGATCTTTGCTGTACTCTCTGATTGAACTAGAAATGTAATGCGACTGCGGTTTCGGGTTGCAACTAAATTGATAATGCTTATTCATTTTTAATTAATATATAAATACTAGTTTTGATGGGAAATAAGGTTTTTTTTCTATCACGAGGTTTTTTCCTGGGTTTTCCCTCGTGATTTACTATGGAATCTCTAACGCGAGAATTTTACTGTCACCGTTGCATGTGGTTGTCTTTTTAAAGACAGATCACATGTTATGTTTCTTTTGTGACGGATATTCTTGAGTTGGGGTTGATTTCATGTAATCGAATGAACTATCTTTCAGTAAAGTCATCCCAGGAGAGCAACTCATAAATATTGGCAATATCATTTTAAAGTCTTCTACTTTAAAATGTATAATAATATATGTCTGAATTGCCGATATAAATGAGTCAGATTAAATAAATTATTAGAAGAATGTTTTAATAAGCAACAACATTTTTGTTTAATTCATTAATATTTTTTGTATTTTGACAAGGGCATCCGATTTGGACGTCGAAACGTTAATAAAATCATTTTTTTAGTAAAATTGTGGCTTATTTCCCATCAAAACTAGTAATTATAAAAATGCCACAAGAAAATAGCTTCAGAACAACATTAATATATAAATGTTTTTTTAATAATTAATATGATATTATTTTGTACGCGTGTTTTACTAAACAGCCTAAAACGAAAGCTTCTTTTTAAGTTAATAACGGGAGAGGAAACAGTCATTAACAAATTTTTGATAATTTTGTTTATGAATCTATATCAAATTTTAGAAAGGTTTGTACACCCTAATTATTTTCTAATCAAAATGTATTTGTTTGTTTATTTATCTGTATCATTTTTCTATTAATATATTGAATTTCTTAGTATTCTCCTTCTCATAGGCATCTTTCAGTGCGTCACAGTTTTCGCTTTCTTTCTAACTCATTAAGTTGGAAGTAACAGAAAAAAAGGTACGTCCGAGATTAAAATCATTTATAACATTTATTCTAGTTGTTGATAGATAGAGCTATAATCGAACAAAAAATTATTTATGTATTATCTACAAGAATAAAAAACGCTAAACGCCGTAAAAATGAGTGGCGCATACAATATTCCAGCTACAAAAGATCTGATATGAATATAACGTGGCGCGAAAATGTATGTTCATTTTGATGCAAAACAAAATTCTAGTTTTATTTTAAAAGATTTTTTCATAATATTTGCTCAATTTGAAGTAAAACGCGCCACAAAAGAGTAACTTTGATACAGTTTGAATTTTGAAACTCTTTTGTGGCGCGTTTACTTCAAATTGAGCAAATATTATGATATATCAGATCTTTTGTAGCTGGAATATTGTAATCGCCACTCATTTTTACGGCGTTTAGCTGTTTTTTATACTTGTATCAGGAGTTTTTCAAAGTTATTTATAAATTAAATGTATAAAGTTGAATGCAATGTTTCTCGATTACACGTTAAGCTTTATAAATGGTCGCCTTTGTCGCATTATCTCCCAAATGATCTAGTGTCCATCGAATGTACACTAGAGTTTGTTCTATTCGAAATAGATTGAAAAAAATATTGGGATGGTCGGTAAATATACTCGGATTACCCGTTGCCAGATCAAATTTAGCGTCGTAACCACTACAACTACATAAACAATTTCGGGAATAATCGTAAACTGGATTATATTTTTGCAGCTTAATAACTTCTAAACGGCTTAACCGATTTTGACCACCAAACATGAGTTTGAAACGTACTGACAAGTAGTATCTGATGCATCTAAGGTCAAGTATGATAACTGAAGCTATTACAGGAATTATTGAGCTTGAAAAACCGTTTTTCCCATAGGCAATAGATTTGATCATACTTATGAAGCCTATAACTTAAAAATTCGAATTTTCCCGGATATGAGGTATACACCGTTAGATTCGTCTAGAGTCCTTTTACAAACGCTCAGTTACTGGCGCAATTCGTAGGTTGAAATTTTGAGTAATTGTCGAAAAACCAAAATTTTCAAAGTTTGTTTTTCAGTTTTTCGGCTATACTGAGGCGTGTGTATGTCTGATCCTGACGGCTTAGACACCATTTGAAAGCATAACTCAACACTATTGATATGCCATTTTGTACCTACCAAGTCCTATCCTATAGCTGGCTTATGGTTGGTCAAAATTTAAAAACTACACCGGTTCTGAATCGGCCCTGACCCCCTCTTCAAACACAGAAAAAAAATCAGATCGGTTTAACTTTTCCACATACATACATATCCACAAACATTTTCCCTTTTTTAAATAGAAATTGAGTCATATTTCTGAGCTCGGTAACTTTTGAATGGTATAACCGATTTTCAAAATTAGACATGCGTTGGAGTGGTAATGATCAGTACTATTAGAAGACGCAAAGGTCTGACTTAAATTTTCGAAGTTTTTATAAGTTTTGGGGACTAGAACGAAAAACAGACTCTAAATAGGAAGTATTTTCCTGAAGTTTAAGATGGGAGTTGGCCCAATTTTCAATTCAGTCAGATTTAGAAAATCGAAAATTTCGTGTACATAATTATAGTGTCGCGTGTAGGGGGGTGTGTGTGTGCGCCACTGACGAGAACTGCCGTTCTCTGGTAATACGACTATAATTTGTACAATTTATAAAACTATACAAATCAAAGAACATACCTTTTTATAAATGAAATAAACACAATTGATTTAATTTCTATACCAAATTACGATAACGATTCTGACAACTGTCAGTTTTAATTAAAACGTCATGCTATGATATGATTCTCTACATTCTTAAAATCATATATTACATCATTAATGACACACTGAAAGACTGAAAAGAACTTTAAATTATAGTCGTATAGATGTAATAGGTAAACCTAAATCTTTTTTTTTCGGTTATAGCGCCATCTATCAACAACTGGAATAACTGTTATAAATGTGTATGTATCACGGACGTGCCTTTTTTCTGTCACTTGCGTCACACTGAAAAAAGCCTCTTAGAAGAACCATACATATCTGTTTTGTTTAATATAGTATTTGATTTAGTAACATACCTGGTTATGGTCAACAGTATACAACAACAAATCACATAAAATGGTAAGTCCTGTTCTTCCGACTCCTGCCGTACAATGAACGAGAATAGGTGGATTTTTGTTATGCCCCGGTGGAATTTCTCCCATAGAATGTTGATGAACGGACTGCATCTCTTCTAGAAATCCCAAAAAATGAGCAACAGAATTTGGACAGCCTTGATCGCCCCAGTCCGTGTAATGTAGATGCCATATTGTACGATACCTTCTTGAAGCTACATGACACAGTCGTACTTTACTGGTAACGCAGTGACCTGTTTTCTGTGAGAACTCCCACCATATCTGGTAGTCCTATTAAAAGTCATCATATCAATTAATGAAACATTTAACTTACATATCAAAAATAACAAAGTAAGACTATACATCATGATTGTAGACAAAATAGTTACCTGATCAACATCAATACACCTCTCCCCTGCGTCAGGTAAATAAGTTATATCTTCACTTGGATCTGTAAGCTGCACCATTAAATATACTTCAGCTTCCCATATACACTGCCAAAAATGAGGTAACGTTTGCCTTGTAGGACCTTGAGCTGCTATATAAAATCTTTGTTTGCTACCTACAGTTGCCTGAAAATTAAAAACAACTGATAGGATTATCGAACTTGGGATCGGTAATTACATATTTCAAATCCTTAAATCGCTACTAGGCCTGGATCCCGCGTACCAAAAAAAAGTTTATTATAGCAAAGCTGAAAATTTATTAATAGCTTAACGGTGTCCGGTCGGACAAACTTTGATGTACGGGAACACTGGAACAGGGGAAGTTTTAATTGTGGGACAGTTTAAAAATTTGGAACGTCGGATTACGAAAACGCCCCATGTATTTTGTCGGACAGAACTTCCAATTGATTTGTTACCCTTTCATTAAACTGTCATGCAAAAATCAGCCTGCTATTTACCACCAATATAATTCCTGTCATTTGACAGGTTCTACGTGTCGGACTTATTAAAATGCCCAACATAGTTGTCGGACAAACATTTTTTCATATATTATATAAATTTTGTTATTGAACAAACTTAAAAACAACCTGCTGGTTTTCACAAACATAAACTTACCAATGTTCCACAATAAAAATCACGTTCCACAGTTAAAACTTCCCCTGTTCCAGTGTTCCCATACATCAAAGTTTTTCCAACTATTAGGGACCGTTAAGATATTAACAAATTTTCAGCTTGATATTAAAAAATTTTTATTGGTACACGGTTTTTTGTTTTGATCGAGAAGATTTGGAGAAGTTCTCGACTACCGGTAAAGGACTCGTAAAGGTCGGTACACATATGCGAGCCGAACTGTTCGCGAACGCTATATTCGTATAATTTGTACGGCGGGACGAACCGCTTGCGAGCTGTTCTTTTGTCGCTCGTCACGAACCACGGCCTGTCGGTTTTTGGGACGAACACAAAGTATATTCGCAAATCAATTTGGACGACGTTCGCAATGATGTGGTCTGTTCGTGTCGTCGCATCGAGATTGTGTGAATGACGTGTTCCTAAGAGATAAGAAATGTGAGGAACACAATGTAATCAATACCCAAATTACAAATTAAATGAATCAATAAACTTCACACAAGTTGGTTCGTAGTTGGTTCATCGCTTTCCAAGGATCGTGATGAATTCGCTGTAATATATTTTCAACGAACTGTACGAACAGTTCGGCTCGCATATGTGTACCGACCTTTAGGTTCCAGAGCATCAAGAACAAAGGTGTCCTTATATAAACCCACTGAGGTGGCCTGTTGTCATTAGTATTGGTGAAGCGATATCAGTATGAAATTTCAGCGATAATTTTTAATGCAATTACAATCTGGATTATTGGTGTTAAAATAAAGTTAGTTAATGCACGTTTGCTTCACTTAATCTCTAAATCGACGGAGAAACGTAAGAATTGGTGTCAGAAATTGGATTAGGTAAAAAAAATGTTTTCAAGAATTTTTATGGTGAAAACAAGAAACGAGGCCAAGATGGAGGAGATTCGAAATTTGATTGTTGCAATGTAAAAACAGCCAGAAGAAAAAGGAAAACGTAACAATTGGTGTCAGAAGTGGGATAAGATGATCTGAAGACACTGCCCCGGCTGTTGGCCGGCCAATTTGAGAAATATATCGACCCAATAGCTGATTTTTTAAAACAAAAACGTAAAGGCCAAAGTGTTACAATTGTGTATTGGTAGGCCACCTTTAACGTGATTGCAGACAACGCATAAGATCATAGGACAGAAAATCGATCGACAGGAAATCCCCACAATACAAAGGAATTCGAAAAACTAGAAGAAGCTAACGTCACGGGGCGCACGTTGGCTGCTTCGCCCCAAGCCATTAGATTATCAATATCTTTAGCAGAGCAATATCGAGACATCCCATATTGGAAACAGTGACAGATGAAAACATAACTGTTTATGGAGAGAAATGTGTACAAATCGAATTAAACTAATAACTTTTTGGGCAAAAACTAAGGCTTAAACATAAGAATTAAACTAAAGTTTGCATTCAATGTTATTGTTTTTAGTGCGATGAATTAGATATTATGTTAATAAAAGTTACGAATTTAAAGAAAACCTTAATACTTACTGTGATGTGAGATGCATTGATGTATCCATATTTATTATTTTTTGTAGGTGTAAGCCTTAATCTATTATCTTCGTATGGAAGCACGTCTTTAAATCTATTGAAAGCTGCATTTTCAGGTAAAAGAGCGGTTTTGAACTCAGCGTTCTGTTTTTTCTTCGGAATTTTATCAAATTCAAAAAATAATTGACTATCTGCTAGTTTGTTTTCTAACAGTTGGCACTGCAAAATAACATTGAGAATGTTAACGTAAATTCATTATGTTTAATTGAAAATATCATTACTCTACTTTGTACAAGACGCAAATGAATTTAAAAAAATCAGAACTGAAAGGAATAAATTAATAGTCAACTCAATAACATATGTCCAAAGTACAGACCAAAAATCTTACATGAGACGTTGGTTCAACTATTTAATAAATGCTTAAAAGGACAAAATATCCCTGATGATTGGAATGTTGGATACATCAGCTCAATATACAAGAAAGGGGATAAACGCATATGCTCTAATTATGTATAGAGGAACAACTGTTACCAGCTCAGTAGGGAGGTTGTACGGTCGAATAATAAAAGAAAGAATAGAATCAGAATACGAAGGCATGAAAGAACAAAGTGGATTTCGTACAGGAAGATCGTGCACTGATAATATATTCGTTCTGCAGCAGGTAATAAAAAAATGGAAGTCAAGGAATCTAGGTATCTACCCACCTATTGTTTGTAGATTTATAGAAGGCATACGATACGGTACCTTTAAAAAAACCGTTTCAAACATTGACGAAAGTAGGTCTTAGTAGAAAATATGTCGATGCTATCGCAAATATATACAAAAATGCAAGACGTGTCGTTAAGGAAGGAAACTTTATATCTGAATCATTTCCAATAACAAAGGGGCTTAAACAAGGATGTTGTGTGTCTCCATCTTTATTTAAAATATATATATTCAATCATCGCTAGAGCAGTGGAGGAAACAAGTATCCGGAATGGGAATAGACATAGGCGGTGGTAAATGTCTAATAACTTTGTTTTTCGCAGATGATCAGGTAGTCGTAGCGAATGATGAGGAAGACATTGACTACATACTTAAAAAACTAGAGAAAGAATTTGAAAAATGGGGCCTCAATATGAATATGTCAAAGACAGAGTATCTTAAAATAGGGGATGATGAAGCAGATTTAGATATTAGAACCACAAAAAGATGTAAAGAATATAAATATCTCGGATCTATAATATCTAAAGAAGGCATTACCAAAAGATACATCGAAAACAGAAGCAGCAGGGCAAAAAAGCGGTTAACATTCTAAGCTCTTTACTTTGATCTAAATATATAAGACCAAAAACGAAATTGACAATCTAGCGTACCTTGGTAGAGCCTATTATGACTTATAAGGCAGAAGTTTGGCAGATCACGAAAAAATATAGAAAAAGAATAGAAGTAGTAGAAGTGGATTATCTAAGGAGAGCGTGTGGTATATCCAAAAAGATCACATCAAGAATGAAGATATTAGAAGGAGGACAAATACGGTATATTCCAGTGTAGATAGAATTGAAATGAGACAACTAGTGTGGTATGGTCACGTGAAACGAATGAATGAAGATATATGGCCAAAGAAAGCTTTAAATTACATACCACAACAAAGAAGAAGAAGGGGAAAGACTTCAGTTGCCTGGGAAGAAAATGTACGGCACATCATGAGAGATAGAGCCATCAAAGAAGACGAATGGATGGACAGAAAAACATGGCGGTCGAAATGCGAGAAGCGGCAGAGGCTGTAGGAATCTCGCTTATAAACAGATAGACAAACATATATAGTATTATAATAAAGTTTCTTTTAATTGTCTTCCTTCCCACAAACCCTACTATTAGAGTTAAAACAACTTGGTGGTGGAACGATGAAGTGTAACAGAAAGTTAGAAAAAGAAACAGGCTGCAAAGAGGTATTAAAGGTCTAAGAGAGAAGAAGATAAGGATACAGACATACAAGGTAGCAAAAGGGAAACATAGCTGTTGTTGCTGCAAAGCTGTATAAAGGGTTTGAAACACCCGAGGAGATGAGAAGGTTATACAGCATTGCTAAAGCAAGGGACAAGTCATCATAGACTTGACTCACGTGCGGCAGATTAAGAGTGTTCATAAAAAAGTGTTAAAATCCGAAGTTGAAATACGGCAAAGAGGATATGAGTATGTTCTTTAAAAAGTTGCTAAATGAAGAACACCCGAGGAGAGAGAGGATGCGAGATCAAAAATAAGAATATAATTAGGGGAGTGCATATAGATTTTCACTTCGGAAAAAATCAAACAAGATAGAACTTTTTGTAATTTCATTAAGAAATGTTTAATAAACAACATATCAAAAAGTTCTACTCGAGAAGTGGGTGCTTCATTTTTTATTAAACAAATGAACTACGAAATTAGATGTTTTTTAAATAACTCCGAAAATATAAATTCTAAAAAAAACTGACTTGACCATTGAAAAATTCAGAACATTTTACAAAAAAAAAACCTTATATAAAGAATTTTCTCAAATTAAATCTGTATCTTCTATAATTTTTTATTTATAACGCTAACGTCACCCTTCTCCCAAACATTGGCGCACTGTAAACTAGCGTACGGCGAAGTGCACGATTGAGTTATTTTAATGTAATTCTTCAACTAATGGATCAAACGGCATTTTTATAATTACTAGTTTTGATGGGAAATAAGCCACAATTTTACTAAAAAAACGATTTTACAAATTGAACATAAAAGAAGAATAATTAAGCTACCTTATGGTTATAATAAAAAGATACAAAATGTATGGGCATAAGTACTGTGGTGGCGGAAAGTGAGCCATACATGAATTTTGTTTAAAAATGATTTAAAAATGTGTAACTAATACAATTTTTCTTATAAAACCCCCTTAATTTTGCACAACTTTCCTTTCAAGCATCTTACTAAATGATATTTCATTCAAAAAAAATCTCTAAAAATTTAATTCAAATGATATGACGTCTCAAAAAATGTAATTTTTAAAATCTTCGTAGTTTTATAGAATTACCACCACTTTACGATGGTATTACTCAAGTTTGAACAGATCTATTAGAGTCTTATAAGTGCTTTTTTAAAGCTTAGGATGTAATCTTTAAAATGCACTAAATTATTTTACTTTAGAAATGAAATAGACTATTTCTTTTTGAGAAAATTAAGAAAGATAACAAAAACCGAAAATTACCAGCTAAAAAAATGTTTATACAAAGTGATCAAAACTTTTTTGATTCAACAATAATAAATGTTCAGCAAAAAATTTTTTAGCTCTTATACAGTGTGTCTGCGTAACTTGGAACCTATTGATAACTTTTTTATTACCAGCTTTACAAAAAATAGTTATTATTTATAAAATACTCTGCATCGTCTATAATCTAAGATGCAATCATCAAATATCAAATTTAATTAATTTTATACGAGGTATGTCAAAAAAAAAATGAATTTCACTCAAGAGTAAAGTACTGTTAAATTTCAGAATATCGAAAATTGTTATTAAGAAAAAATGTTTGGAATTAAAAAATTTGTTTTAGTGTTCAATTACATCCTTCTAATTAAAATATTGTGAATAATAAAGGCACTTAACTCTTAAGAAAAATTCATATTTTTTACATACCTCGTATAAAATTAAAAAAGTTTGATATCTGATTACCCTGGGCTAATTAGCAAAATTCATGGAAAAGTTATTTACCAGCAATTTTATTGCTGGAATCGAATTATAAGATCCTATATATTAATAATATAGGTATGCAAAGTCCGCAGATAGTGTGCTACTTTTTTTATAAACAAAATGGCGCCGACAAATCGTATTTTTTTCAATTATTGCTCTATAACTCCGAAGATTTTAACTTTACAACAAAAACACCCAAATAAAAATTCACCGCAATTAAATTCTGCATAGAGATAGGTTTTTCACGATTTGCTCTGACGAAAATTTTCCTCGGAAAATGCGGGTTTTCCTAAAGGCGGAGATACATATGCGCTCTGCTCGGTGTGCGAGCCGCTCGCGCGCAGCGTATTCGTCAGATTAGTACGTGTTTTCAAGTGACGCACAAACGGCACGCACACGGCGCACCACGATCTAAATTCTGTCGGTTTTTCAACAAACGCTTTGATGGTTCGTAATACGTATTTGGACGGGTTTGCGAGTGGTTTGTTGGTTTTGGCGCGCACGAGTTGAATATTTGTTAGTAATGGAATGGTCGGAATTGTCGGAAGGAAATTGATGTTTACCGTGGAAAATCATTATTGTGGGATCCTCAATAAAGAACCATTTACTTTAAAGAAACAACTTAAATCCGATCTGAACGGAAATAGAAGCTGAAATAAAAAAATGTACATGCGGACCTTTTTAAAAAATGTTAGTTCATTGTTGTACTAAAAATAACATGTATTAAAAATAAGATTTACTATTTTATTTGGGCATAAGCCACAATTCGAGTTTGAAATCAAGTTTACTTGACCTTTCGACTTTCACTTCGGAAATAGTTATCAATATCAAAAAACATTCATAAGCAGATATATATTATGTGTCACCGGAAAGCGAAATAGGTAACGCACGACTTGGAGAACCTATAGTTTTCTAACTTCGTTTCTGGTGAAGCAACACAGTTGAAACAAGCGGATATAATAATTGTGTCACCGGCAAGCGAAAAAGGTAAGGCACAACTTGGAAGACCCAATAGTTTTCTAACTTCGCTTCTGGTGAAGCAACAGAGTTGGAACAAGCAGATATATTATAATTGGGTCACCGGAAAGCCAAAAAGGTAACGCACAACTTGGAAGACCCAATAGTTTTCTTACTTCGCTTCTGGTGAAGCAACGGAGTTGGAACAAGCAGATATATTATAATTGGGTCACCGGAAAGCCAAAAAGGTAACGCACAACTTGGAAGACCCAGTAGTTTTCTAACTTCGCTTCTGGTGAAGCAACGGAGTTGGAACAAGCAGATATATTATAATTGGGTCACTGGAAAGCCAAAAAGGTAACGCACAACTTGGAAGACCCAATAGTTTTCTAACTTCGCTTCTGGTGAAGCAACTGAGTTGGAACAAGCAGATATATTATAATTATGTCACCGGAAAACGAAAAAGGTAACGCACAACTTGGAAGAGCCTATAGTTTCCTAACCTCGCTTCTGGTGAAGCAACGGAGTTGGAACAAGTAGATATGTTATAATTGTGTCGTCGGAAAGCGAAAAAGGTAACGCACATCTTGGAAGAGCCTATAGTTTCCTAACTTCGCTTCTGGTGAAGCAACTGAGTTGGACAAGCAGATATATTATAATTGGGTCACTGGAAAGCCAAAAAGGTAACGCACAACTTGGAAGACCCAATAGTTTTCTAACTTCGCTTCTGGTGAAGCAACGGAGTTGGAACAAGCAGATATATTATAATTGGGTCACCGGAAAGCCAAAAAGGTAACGCACAACTTGGAAGATCCAATAGTTTTCTAACTTCGCTTCTGGTGAAGCAACGTAGTTGGAATAAGCATATATATTATAATTGGGTCACCGGAAAACGAAAAAGGTAACGCACAACTTGGAAGTACCTATAGTTTCCTAACTTCGCTTCTGGTGAAGCAACGGAGTTGGAACAAGTAGATATGTTATAATTGTGTCGTCGGAAAGCGAAAAAGGTAACGCACTTCTTGGAAGAGCCTATAGTTTCCTAACTTCGCTTCTGGTGAAGCAACTGAGTTGGAACAAGCAGATATATTATAATTGGGTCACCGGAAAGCGAAAAAGCTAACACAGGGCTTGGAAGAACCTATAGTTCTCTAATTTCGTTTCCAGTGAAGCTACGCAGTTGAAACAAGCAGATACATTACAATTGTGTCACCGGAAAACGAAAAAGGTATCGCATGACTTGGAAGTACCTATAGTTCTCTAATTTTGTTTCTGGTTGTAGGAATAAGCAGATATATTATGGTAGGGGAGCAAAGTATGCTAAATGTGCAGTCACTCGAGCGCTTTGGGGACCTATTGGGTTGTGATTATTAGGTCCTAAAACCAAAAAAGTTAAGTAAAATTTTCCATTTTAGTGGGGACTTCCCATTTTTTAATTTAATTTTCCATTTCCAATAATCTTTTTTCCGATTATAGCGCCATCTATCCATAATTCAAAAAAATGTTTCGAATAAAAGTTGTTTATTTTTATACAAACAATCCAAATCTGCAATAAGAAACGGGGTCTACCATTTAAGATTTTAAAAGAGACCATTTTAGATTTGTATTTAAAATTTTAAATTTACTCCCCACCCCTCTCCGTGGGGGGTCAAGTTTGGTATTTTTCGATAGATTTTTGAAAAATATTGAACACGTAGTTTTTAGTTTTTCAATCTGACGTTCATTTCGCGAAATATTCGCTTTTTTTGTGAAACTTTTTGACTCACCCATTTCCGTACGCCGCGCTCAAATCGTCATATTTTTGAAATATAGACTCTTTTGCATGTACTTAACTTACCTTATCTTAATCTGACAATTTCGAATATTTTAAGGATAGATTTTTTTTCGGGCCCCCCTGAACGAACTCCCCTGTGTTAAGAGCCAATATATGGTGGAGGTACATCTGCAGGGTACCACGTTTCTCCCCATATGATAATCTGACGCGCTCGAGTAACTGCAAAAATCCCCGCTTGGGCTCCCCTACCATTATATTTGTGTTGTCAGGAAGCGAAAAAGGTACTTCCCGAAATGTTCCCAAACTGTGGCTTATTCCACATAAAATAGTAAATTGCATAAGATGACACAAGAAAATAGTTTCAGAACAATACCAAAATAAGATGTAGTAGAAGTACAGGACAGAGACATGATTATCTACAATTACTAAACGTTCGTAAGTTTCCTCTGGATCGTCAAAATGAAAAATTTTAACGAACAATAACCGCGCCACGAACGCGCGGCGCACACACGGCGCGGAGTTCGCGGCGCGGATATGTATTTCCGCCTTAACAAAAACTCTAATTTTCAAATAAAGTTTTCGGTAAGTAATTATTAATCAATAATTAAATAACTTAGTGACATCAAAGCTTTCTTGGTATAGATTGTAATTCCAGAAGCTGGTGAAAATTAAACGAATATTTTAGCAACAATTCAATTGTTAATTAACAATTTACGATCGCAATAATAACCAAAATAATCATGATACGCTGTCAAACTTATAAAGATTATAAAGATGAGATGCTTATTTAATATTTTATCGACAAAATATAAATTTTTCTTTTTTTTGCATAATCTTTAAATTTTGAAAAAAAAAATAGTTATATACTACATTCGCTCTCGCGAGATTTTTTTTGAGACATTCGGAATAGGAAACGTACAACACAAAAATTCCTACCTCACACTATTAACTGCTAAAATCAACTCAAATCAACTTAATCTTTCATTAAAAAAAGAAGAATTATTAGAAATAGTGGGAGTGTCTACTAATCTCATAAAATTTTCTGAAGTTTATTTCTACAAAATATTTTTATTTTGTACAATAAATAATTTTCTCATTTGCTATCAATACATTATAATGGTTTAAATAAATAAATATTGATTGGCGTAAGGTTTATGTTATTTTTATGTCTGTTTACTATTAATAATATTGGATATGAGCAGGTGCGTTGGTTTTGTAGTAATTTCCAGTCACTTCTAACAACTGAATTTATCAAAAAAGAAATTACTAACGTCAGTGTCAAAAAAAATCTCACGAGAGCGAATGTAGTATACTACGCTGGTCTAATTAGTAAAGTACAAAGAAAGGTTATTTACCAGCAATTTTATTGCTGGAATCGAATTATAAGATCCTATGTATTATTAACATAGGTATGCAAAGTCCGCAGATAGTGTGCTACTTTTTTTATAAACAAAATGGCGCCGACAAATCGTATTTTTTTCAATTATTGCTCTATAACTCCGAAGATTTTAACTTTACACCAAAAACACTCAAATAAAAATCCACCCCAATTTAATTCTACATAGAAGCATGTTTTTTTCCGATTTGCTCCGACGAAAATTTTCCTCGGAAAATGTGGGTTTTCCCAACAAAATCTCGAATTTTCAAATAAATTTTTTGGGCCAGCAATTATTTATCAATAATTATATAG
The DNA here is from genome assembly GCF_917563875.1 of Diabrotica virgifera virgifera. Classification (NCBI taxonomy): domain Eukaryota; kingdom Metazoa; phylum Arthropoda; class Insecta; order Coleoptera; family Chrysomelidae; genus Diabrotica; species Diabrotica virgifera. Next base: position 199,472,388 of record NC_065448.1, on the reverse strand, counting down.
CTTGGTGAAATAAAAGCTTTCTTGGTGTAGATTATAAATTCAGAAGCCGGTGAAAATGAAACGAATATTTTAGCAACAATTCAATTGTTAATTAACAATTTACAGTCGCAATAACAACCAAAATAATCATGAGACATTGATCAAACTTAGAAAGATTATAAAGGTGTGATGCCTATTTAATATTTTGTTGACAAAATATAAATTTTTCATTTTTTTGCATAATCTTTAAATATTTAAAAAAAATTGTGATAAAAAAATTAACATTTCTCAGAAATTGTTTATTATATTCTAATTTTATAAAATACTTAAAATGCGTATTTCATAGGTCTTGAAAATGAATGCTTTAAAAAAATTTTCCAACCATTTGCAAAAAAGTTATGAAACATCGAAGTAAATAATCGATTTCTCCGTTATTTATACTTTGTTTTAATTGTTTCAAAGCTTAAAAGTGAGTCTATGGTACAATCTAATTACTCACAAAGTATGTAAAAAATTAGTGCAATGGTTATATTTTAATCAAAGATTCAAAATACTTTTTTTTTTGTAATTTTTAGCGCAAAATTAGGCCTGATACAGAGTCTGAGCTAAAATGTTCACTCGAAGCGACTGACACGCAGCATATATTATTTATAAAAGTGTACGTCTCGCGCGGCCGGTCGTCGCTCCGAGTGAAAATTTTAGCTACATTACTGTATTATTCTACTTTCGCGCGTGTAAATTGCAAAAAAAAATATATTTATAATCTTTAATTAAAATAGAACCATTAAACTGATAATCGATATTTTTTTGTAAATAATTAGCTTGTACTTTAAACTCACTTCTACGCTTTGAAAGAATTAAAAAAATATATAAACACCCTAGTAATCGTATGCTTACTTTGCTGTTTCATAACTTTTTTGCAAATGGTTGCAAAAAAGTTTTAAAGCATTCATTTTCAAGAAATTTGAAATGCGCATTTTAGCTATTTTTTAAAATTACAATATAATAAAAACTTTCTGAGAAACGTTAATTTGTTTATAACTATTTTTTTTAAACATTTAAAGATTATGCAAAAAAACAAAAAATTTATATTTTGTCGACAAAATGTTAAATAGGCATCTGATCTTTATAAGATTTCAAAGTTTGATCGGTGTATCATAATTATTTTGGTTATTATTGCGACCTTAAATTATTAATTAACAATTGAATTGTTGCTAAAATATTCGTTTAATTTTTATCAGCTTCTGGAACTATGATCTAAACCAAGAAGGCTTTTAAGTCACCAAATTATTTAATTATTGGTAAATAATTACTTATTTAAAACTTTATTTGAAAATTAAAGATTTTGTAAAGAAAACCCGCATTTTCCGAGGAAAATTTTCATCGGAGCAGATCGGGAAAAACACGTCTCTATGCAGAATTTAATCACGGTGAATTTGTATTTGAGTGTTTTTGTTGTAAAATTAAAATCTTCGGAGTTATAGAGCAATAATTGAAAAAAACACGATTTTCGGGCGCCATTTTGGTTATAAAAAAAGTAGGACACTATCTGAGGACTTTGCATACCTATATTATTAATATATAGGATCTTATAATTCGATTCCAGCAATAAAATTGCTGGTAAATAACTTTTCCCAAAAATGGCCTATTCTCCGATAATCAGCCCAGACTAGATGGTTGTATCTTAGATTTTAGACCAGGGAGAGCATTTTATGAAGAATAACTTTTTTTCGTAAAAGTGATAATAAAATAGTTATCATAATTCTAATAAAATGATGATGAGTATCCGTAATTTGAGAAAAATAGCATTTTTCATAATAGCGTTTTTTGAAATTCTGGAATATAAAGGTACCTACTTTACTCTTTAACGAAATTCATATTTTTGACATAACTTGTATAAAATTTGATATCTGATGGTTGAGTTTTAGATTTTTGACTATCCAGAGCATTTTATGAAGAATAACTTTTTTTCGTAAAATTGGCAATAAAAAAGTTTTCCATGTGGTTCCTAGCTACGCATACATACTGTATAAGAGCTTATGTATAAGAATTTTCAAATTGCAATGCCATATTCGGATTCAGCATAATCAAAAACAAAATAGAAACATATTTGATCAAAGTAAAATGATGAATTTAACGATATTTTTTAAATTATTTATAAAAAACAATTGTTATTGTTTAAACAATTAATAAACAATTAGCGGCCAAATCTGCGAGTAAAACTTTTTACTTTAACATGTATATAAACTAACAAAATAAGTTTTAGAAAAATATAAGCTTGTTTGAATTTTTCCGAAACATTGCATGTTTTCGTTCTAATTGCATTCCCCTAAATATCCGATAACGAAATATTCCTAAATATCCAAATCCCACTAGTCACAACCATTCCACGACCACGCTGGAACTTTAACAAAGGTAACTGGCCCGCCTTTACCAACGAACTCGATAAAATCCTACGATGGATTCCACCAACATACAAAAATTATGAAAGGTTTAGAGGGGCAATAATTGCTACAGCAAAGAAACACATTCCCAGGGGCCATCGTAAGCAATACATACCCGGATGGAGTGAGGAAAGCCAAAACCTCTACGAAGAATATCTTGAAACCGGTGAAAGTGACATTGCGGACGAACTTCTCCTGAGCCTTGATGTAGCAAGAAGGAAGAAATGGACAAATGAAGTCGAATCGTTAGATTTCAAAAAGTCTAGCCGTAAAGCGTGGTCGCTCCTAAGAAAACTCGGAAGTGACAAACTGACAACATGACAAATCCACGACTTCAACCCTAATAAAATTGCATCACATATAGTTGCCACCTCCAGAGGAGCATGTGATAAAAAGTTTACCACTACTATAAAAAGGGAGCTTAAACATCTAAAAGCTGCCTGTCCATCAGATACAGAGTACTCCGCACCGTTCACTCCAGAAGAAGTCTCAAACGCCATTAAAGACATTAAACCTAACAAAGCTCCTGGTACATATGGTATACCTCCCGAATTCCTGATCCATTGTGGGAAATTTGCAAAAACCTGGTTGTCTAAATTCTATACAGATATACTCAAAACAGGTAACCTACCAAACATCTTTAAACAAACAAAAATCATAGCCATTCTAAAACCTGGAAAACCAACAGACAACCCAGCGAGTTACCGCCCCATCGCTTTACTCAGTTCAGCTTACAAGCTACTCGAAAGACTGGTCCTGAACAGAATCGGCCCAAAGCTACTTCAAAAAATACCAATTGAACAAGCAGGATTCAGGCCTCAACGAAGCACCACTGACCAAGTGCTCTCTATAACTACCTACATAGAGGCAGGTTACCAAAGAAAACTAAAGACGTCTGTGGCATTCATCGATTTATCGGCTGCATATGACACGGTTTGGAAAGATGGCCTCATCTATAAGCTCCTGAAAATAATCCCCTGCAAAGCAACCGCCCGACTCATAAATACTATGCTGAGCAGTAGAAACTTTCGTGTAACCATGGGAACTACAGTGAGCAAACAGAGAACGCTTAACAACGGCCTCCCCCAGGGCTCCGTACTTGCACCGCTGCTATTTAGTATGTATATAGCTGATATGCCTCCTACCAGATCTAAAAAATTTGGATATGCAGACGACTGGGCACTTGCAACTCAAAGCTCCTTAATACAAAACTCCGAGGCAATCCTAACGGAAGATCTGGAACGCCTGGTTAAGTACTTTAAACAATGGAGACTTAAACCTAACCCCAAAAAAACCGAGGTTAGCTGTTTTCACCTGAACAACAATATGGCCCACACAAAACTTAAAGTGTACATTGATAACCAACTGCTCACGCACAACTATAATCCCAAGTACCTCGGCGTCACCCTGGACAGAACACTCTCCTTTAAGAAACATCTTGAGAACACCGCAGCAAAGCTGAGAACCCGTAACAACATCATACAGAAGCTTTGCGGGACTACATGGGGTTCAACAGCAAGTACACTTCGGTGTTCAGCCCAGAGAACAATAACCACAGAGAAACGACACGCCTTTGATCTTTCGTGGCTAAGCCGACAACAACACTTGAAGCAACCAGAGCGACCATCGAAGCAATAGTCAGTGGGCATATCACACAATATAAATTCGTAAATAAAATTAAACATTTATCGTTCATTTATGTTGACTTTCAATAAATATAAAATATCTCACCGAGAAAAAAGTTGCGTACAGGGCCGGCTTTTGTTGGCATTCTTTATAATAATGGAATTATTTTTGATTTACAAAAGGTTGCAAATATATCGCACAATGCAAAGTAATGGTGAAAATCATATGGATTGGAACCATAAATGAAAATACCTTTTTGTTTATCCTGATTTTGGCATTGAAAGACCAATAATAAAATATATCTATTTATTACGGTAGGTGTGACATTCACTGCTTGTTTTTGGCTTGGGCTGATACAAGATATAATTTGTTCGTCGAGGTATTTCCTAATAAATTATATTTTTTAATATAGGTTATCGAAAAAAACACAGCCATTGTAACGGCCACGGAAATGTCACAAACTCTGAAAGTTCCAATTATCTTTGGGTGACAAATGTTCGTAATCGATAACAAGAAACTTTATGTTGAAATTGAATGTCAATATTCTTCTTGTCTTGGAAACGTATCAAAAGTACATTTTTCCTTTAAAGTCGAATATCGGAGCAAACGAATAAAAACCCAAGAAGTACTGTAAGAGTATATTTCTATAAATATAAATATGCAACAATCTAAACAATAATAAAAAAAGTCTTATACGAATCGTTACAATTACACCGATTTGTAACATTACATACACTATATACATTCAGTATCATTGTAAATCCAAGATGTCCACCGCTATAAAATGGCGGATTACATATTTTTTCACAACTACTTCAATATGGGTATCAAATGAAAGGGCTTGACTATTAATAAAGAGTTCATTATAGAAAATCCAACAGGGCCGCCAAAAAAAACAGAGTTTGATTCGTACAGCCGGTATACAATGAAAATTTACCTGTTTAGCAATAATATGATTACAGCGGTATTGTTTAAGAATCAAGCTACAACATATTAAGAAATCACTTAAATCGGCCAACAGGTTTAGGAAATACGAGATATCAAAAATGACCAAATTTTTAAATGGACTGATTTCTATGCACGCAAGTTTATTTCTCCCTCGCTTTTTTGCGGCACTCCCCATCGGCTCGTGCCAACAAACTTCTGCGCTCGTGAGAAATATGTGTTTTTTCTCACTTGTTGTACAATATACTATTTTTAACTGAAATGTACACAAACCTAAAACGATAATCTTTTTTGGTGGTTCTTGAATATCTTCACCGTGGTCAATTATATTGCTTATATTGCATAGAAATATTGTAGGTACTGCGTCAGGGACTAATGTTTTTCTTGTATTTCCTTTTAAAATAAGCTTGTCTTCAAAGTGCAGTTCACAAATCCTATAACTATTATATAGTGAATCCATTTTAAATAGCAAATCTTGTCTGTTACAAGCTTTTATCCATGCTTGGGCACTACAAATGTTAAACAAAGAATTTATAGATTTTTAGATAGAAAGATATTTTTAAATTTTATGGACTATATATGGACTCTGATATATCTTTGGAGCAAAAGTATGAAGACATTTTACATTTAATTCTCTCCATGTTTTATAATTTGACAATTTTTCTTGAAGTTGAATTTTATCTCTGTATTTTAAATAATAGTAATAATAATAGTTTTAATATTTTAAATAGCTCTAAGCAGTACAAATATGGCCGAACGTCAAGAACCTAAAGCTTGTCACGCACGGGGACCTATACTATAATATTCAGTGATAAGAGCGCTAATACCCGAAAAAAATAACGCAAAAAACGGAAAACATAATACGTTGTGAAATAAAACACAAGACTACAATATAATATCGATGTATCCACCTTTGTACCTTTGCATCCACAAAAGACATGTTAAACTACAAAATCGTCTATTTTCTTTGTTTCTAAAGATATCAGGTACATTCAAAAAACAAAATGTTAACAAAACATATGACTACAATACGATTTAGATGTATACTCCGATCGATATATTTAATCTTTGTTATATTTAACGAATTAAAAGTTGGCAATATTTTTGTATACTGCACTGCAGAAGGTAGATAAGTATTTAATTTTTTCATAATTTAATGTAAGTTTGTTAATTTGCAACCATGTTTTTGCAATTTTGAAGTCTTGTTCTGCTATAATTTTAAGATTTTCAAAATTATCGCCCCAATTATGTCTCCAACAATTTTTAGTTTGAATAGTATTTTTTTTGCGTCGTTTAAATCAGATCAGAAATTGTGTATATAGAACTCTTTACATATTTTTATTTCATAAAGATAGGATATCTTGGAATGCGATGACACCCGGACAACATCTGGGGCCTGATTCTAATTCATTTCGACAGTCGCAATTTCATTTCGACACCGCCATGACAGCAACTGGGGATATTAACCTTATCATGTTGAGACTGCTCAGAATTTGGGTTGGCGCTTCGGTTTCTTGGATTTTGTTGATAGTCTGGGAAAATTATCGAAATAATAGTACCATTTTTGGGAAAAATTATTTACCAGCTATTTTATTGCTAAAATCGAATCTTAAGATTGCATATATTAGTAATATGGGGTATGACAAGTCCGCAGAAAGTGTGTTATTTTATTTATAAACAAATTAGCACTCCTAAATCTTCTTTTTTTTCAATTAGTGGTCTGTAACTCCTATAATTTTTCCTTTGAGCCAAAAACACTCAAATAAAAATTCACCGTAATTTAGTTCTGCACAAAGTTATTTTTTTTCCGATTTCCTTCAACAAAAATTTTACTCAGAAAATCCGAGTTTTCCCAAAAAATCTGCCATTTTCAATTAAAATTTTAGGGAAGTACCTAATTATTTATCAATAATTAAATAATTGAAGACATAAAAGATTTATTATAGTAGATTATACAGAGGGGCTAAATTATGGAATAAATTCATTTCTTTAAAATGGACGATTTTGGAGCAAAATCCCGAAAGAGGTCGATTTTTATTTTTAAATTACAATTTTTTGGCATATATTTCATACTAGTGACGTCATCCATCTGAGCGTGATGACGTAATCGATAATTTTGTTAATGGGAATAGGGGTCGTGTGGTAGGTCATTTGAAAGGGCGTTTAATTCTCTATTCAGTAATATAAACATTAATATCATTAGGTATTTATACAGGGTTGCCAAAAAAAAATTTTGAATTAAATTAATTGGCGCAAAAAGAAGAATGTATGTAATTTATTTAACTCAAAATACATTGTACTGCTGTCAGAAAATAGAAAAAAAGGTTTATTTCACAAATAAACATTTCTTTTCGCTTAAATTAAATCACAAACAGCCTCCCTCCTACCTATTGGCAGTTTGAACTTTTAATTTAAGCTAAAAGCAATGTTTATTTGCAAAATAAACATTTTTTTCTATTTTCTGACAGCAATAGAATGTATTTTGAGTTAAATAAATTACATGCATTCTTCTTCTTGCGTCAATTAATTTAATTCAAAATTTTTTTTTGGCCTCCCTGTATAAATATTGATATTAATGTTTATAATACTGAATAGAGAATTGAACGCCTTTGTAAATGAGCTACAACACGAAACCATATTCCTATTTAAAAAAATAATTACGTCATCACGCTCGGATGGATGACGTCACTAGTTTGAAATATATGCCAAGAAATTTAATTTAAAAATAAAAATCGACCTGTTTCGGGATTTTTCTCTAAAATCGTCCATTTTAGAGAAAATGAATTTATTCCATAATTTAGCCCCTCTCTGTATATCAGGAGACCGGCGACAATCTAACCAATAGTTTAGCAATAATTAAAATGTTAATTAAAAAATTTCGGTCGAAATAATAACCAGAAAGATTATGATACACCAGAATAACTATGATTTTCATATAAAAAAGCACTATACCTATTCAACGTACCTTACAGGATTGAAATTGGACCATTTGAGCGGTCTCAGGAATGTTATAAAGAAACAATTTTTTGGCTTATAAACAAATAGAACCCCTCAGAAAATATTAGATTAAATTAAATTAAGTTAACGCTGTTCAAAAGAGCACGGCTTCTGTGTCCTTTTCGAAGAAAAACAAATTGAATTGCGAGGAGTGATTCCAGGTATAACCGGTCAAATTTGACCGGCATTTGCGACAGAGTTATAAACAACAGGATTTTAATCTTTGAACCATTAGATACATTTTAATTCCGGTCCTCTTTGTACATACAAATTTTCATATCTTCAAGACACTCATAACAAAAAAGATTTATGTCACTGTCACCAAATTATTTAATTATTGATAAATAATTACTTCCCTCAAATTTTAGTTGAAAATTAAAGATTTTGTTTGGAAAACCCGAATTTTCCGAAGAAAATTTCCGTCGAAGGAAATTGGAATAAATTATCAATGTGCAGAATTAAATTACTGTCAATTTTTATGTGAGTGTTTTGGTTTAAAGTTAAAATTTTCGGAGTTATAGAGCAATAATAAAAAAAAAGATTTCGGAGCGCTAATTTGTTTATAAACAAAATAGCACACTTTCTGTGGACTTTGCACAGCTATATTACTAATATAGGAAATCTTAAGATTTGATTTCAGCATGTCCAGCAATAAAATAGCTGGTAATTAATTTTCCTTGTTTTTTACTAATTTTCCCAGATTATTACCTCACATCTTTCATTGAGTTGATGATTCATGTTGTGGACATTCTCAATTATTATATTTCTAATTTAATACTATTCTATCTAATTCCTCAAAACAAGCAAATTTCAATTAAACCCAGCTATATTATAATACCTTTTGATTTAGTTTTCCTTGCAAGAAATAAACAAAACACATCTAAACTAAACCTAACCTCGCTTTTGGCCATTCATTCATCTCCGTGTCAAATAATTTCGACAGTCGCCATATTGAAAGCGACTTGTTTTTGGTCGAAATTTGATTTAGAATCAGGACCCTGTTTTGACCTGGTTGGCCCTTTGCAGACTTGCGTCTGTTATGAAATACATGCACTGACACCAAATTTATTATTTTTTGAAATATCCGTTGCTTGGCAGAACGAAGTTTAGTTTTTTTATGCATTACTTAGGGGTAATGTATACAAGAAAATGAATCACTTTCGTCATGATTTATTATCAATAATATTTAATCAAGTCAAATTAAGACTATTAGAAACCTAATAACTAATATGTATAAATTACAAAGCAATAACAATTACCTGTTATTATTCTTAGGAAATCTAAATAAACTTATTCCTCTTCCTGTCGCAGAGGAACATCCGTGAACCACACACGAGTAACCAGACATTTTAACTATTATGTATAATTATTATATAAATGCTCAAACTTGTTAAGTCGAGTATTTACCATACACGCCTACGGACTATCGTAAAACAACCAGAGCGACAGCATTAGCTGGACTTAGCATGTGTTGGGAACACTTAAAGCAACCAGGTTCGCGCATGCGTCTACAAAAACAGTACACGTTTTAAGTACGGTCGTGACGCTTCTCTGTGGTTATTGTTCTCTGGTTCAGCCCTTGGACTCGTATACTCCGCAGCTGAATACTGCTCCCCTGTTTGGCTGAACAGCGTTCACACAAAAATTATAGATACTCAGCTCAATGTCGCCATGCGTCTCATATCTGGAACGATCAAGTCTACACCTGTGGAGTGGCTTCCACTACTGAGCCACATACCACCACCTAACCTTCGTCGTCAGCATGCTCTGCTTAGAGAATTCCAAAAGCTGCTTAACAACCCGCAGTTACCTATACACACATATGTCGCCGACGCTAACTCACATCGATTGCGCTCCAGAAAACCTCCGACTAGAGATGCAATAAACTTGAGTTCCAACAATTTCCAAATGAACTCCCAGTGGAAGAACATGCAGAGCGACAGACCGAACCTAATAATGAGAAACACACCATGCATCACAGAAACTCCACCAGGTTTTGACCTCCCCCGAAAATCATGGTCAACTCTTAACAGGATAAGAACGGGTCATGGAGTCTGCGCAGATTCCCTTTATAAATGGAAAATGAGAACCTCTGCTGAGTGCGACTGCGGCGCCGAGAAACAGACCATCCAGCATATGATTGCCGAATGCCCTCGGAGGAAGTATGATGGAGATCCTCTGGACTTCGCCTCTGCAACACCAGCGTCGATTGAATATATTAATACATTAGATGTTAGACTATAACATATGTGTGATAATGTTGTGTATCAAATTGCCATACGCTAAATAAATAAAATAATCCGATAACGAGAGATGAGGTTATCGAGGTTTTATAGGATTATGGATGGTAAGGTAATAGGACCTGATGGAACACCTGTGGAAGTTTGAAAGGCTCTAGGAGAGGAAATCTCTAGTTTTGTGGCAAATGATGGTACAAAGGATGGCCAATGCACGAAAGGAGAGCATTATTAAGTTGTCTGTAAACCTACTATCGTCATTGCGTTTAAAGAAAATAGTGTTCACATCTCTAAAGGCGCATTTAAATCAAAGCGAACACGAACGAACGAACGAATTCGTTCGTTAACTTTATTGTATTTGTACAGAGAATCGAGCACGACCGAACGAATTCGTTCGCATTCGCACATGTTCCAACCGATGTCGGTAAGTGAGCGAATCATCAAAGGAAATCGTTGTTCAATGTGGACAGTGGATAGACGGTAGCGAACGAATTCGTTTAGAAGTACTGATTTAATTTATTTACAAACATTAGTTTGAGAGGGTTGTTTAACTCCTAACATTTCTATAGGAATGGGTTGTGATGTCTCTGAACTAAAAAAATGAATTAGCTTCTGGCATCATTTAGACGAGAAAGACAAAAAGAGGGTTCGAAGTGGTTTGCTTTTAAAAGCCTAATGTGTTTATTGGATAAATTTCAACCCAGAAACACTAATGAGGTAACCAATTCAAATTAATTGCTAAAATTAATTAAAAGCAAATTTATTTTGATACGCCAATTTTACAATTAATTATTTGAACATAATATAGTCATAATATCAAGAGCAAGTAACTTTTTCGAGGAAGAATTTTAAGAAAGCTGGTTCTTTATTACATATGTTATTTTCTAAGCTCCCTCAAACAGCGTATAATACCTGCTACCTGCTATTTTTGTAAGCTATTATTGTATTAAAATTTACCCAGCAAGAAACACGAAAATAAACTTAAACACAATGTGTGACTGGAACTGGCCCATCAGCCCATCTTAAAAACATCTGCGGGCAATATGCACTCCGGATCATCAACGAATGCGAACGTTCGCTTCAATGTAAATGGCCCTACTTTGTAGCGAACGAATGACCAAGTGAACACCTACGAATTCGTTCCTTCGTTCGTTCGTTCGTGTTCGCTTTGATTTAAATGCGCCTTAATGAAAACATAAAAAATATTACAAGTATGTGGGATTGGATAATTATTGTTATACTACATTCGCTCTCGCGAGATTTTTTTTTGACACATTCGGAATAGGAAACATACAACACAAAAATTCCTAATGTTGTTCTGAAGCTATTTTCTTGTGGCATTTTTATAATCAAGTATATTAAAATTAAAATATATATACAAAAATTCCTACCTCACACTATTAACTGCTAAAATCAACTCCAATCAACTTAATCTTTCATTAAAAAAGAAGAATTATTAGAAATAGTGGGAGTGTCTACTCATCTCATAAAATTTTGTGAAGTTTATTTCTACAAAATATTTTTATTTCGTACAATAAATGATTTTCTCATTTGTTATCAATACATTATAATGGTGCAAATAAATAATTATTGATTGGCGTAAGGTTTATGATATTTTTATGTCTGCTTACTATTAATAATATTGGACATAAGCAGGTGCGTTGGTTTTGTAGTAATTTCCAGTCACTTCTGACAACTAAATTTTTCAAAAAAGAAATTACTAACGTCAGTGTGAAAGTGAATCTCGATAGAGCGAATTAAGTATATTAACTTACCATTGTTTCTTTACTAATAGATGGCGGTAGAGGATTGAATCTTGGCAAACCAGTAGACCATCTGTGTCTATTGTTTCCTTGACTTTGATCTTCCTCTTTCTTCTTCTTCTCCCTTCCTAAAGTAGCGCTTTTTACCTTTTCTCCCGACTTACTCCTTCCCATCAAAATTCCCCATCTTTTCTTTTTCGATTTAGTGGAACTCGCATTCGATACTGAATTAGTGTCGTTATAGCTTTCGCTCGCTATACTGTTACTCGTATCAATGAAAGATGAGCCACTATTATTTAAACTTGATGAGGCTTTGACGTAAGACTTGTCGAGAGGTTTAGGCGAATCGGTAACGTTTTGAATGTTTGACATCTGCGTGTTGTCAAGACCATGGACGGAACGAGAAGTTTCATTTAGGTTATGTGAACTTGAATTATGGGCACTTAAGTCGGTTTTGGAAGGCGATTTGAATCGGTCGATATTTACATAAAGGTTTTCTCGGCTACCTACAAATAATTCATCATTTAGTGAGGTAATAACAAATTATATTTATACAGGGTGTCCAGAAACTCTACCGACAAACGAAGACGGGAGATTCCTCATATAATTTTAAGACATTTTAACACAATTCATCTAGTCCGAAAATGCTTCGTAAGGGAGCTAGAGCTCTTTGAAGATGGCGTCTTGTAATTAGTTTTTCTTAAATACCTCCAGAACGCTTCTATTTAGAAAAACAAAAATTGGTACACATATTTATCTTCCAGAGATAAATCGATTTCATCCATTGTGAATTTCTAGTACCGGTCACAGGCGTCCGTTTTGGGTAGGGCAACGGTTATTTTATCGCATAACTTTTTTGTCTTTAACTTTTAAGCATTTTTGATACTGAATTATTATATTGTGAGATATTCTAGTACTAAAAGGTACTCTTGATTTAAGTCGGTAGGACACACCGTTTTCTAGAAAAATCGATTTGAAAATTTTTCGTTTTTTGAATTTGAAAAAAAAAATGAAAAAAATTTTCAAAAAAAAGCGGTGTATTTTACCAACTTATAGCAAGAGTAACTTTTAGTACTAAAATACCTCACAATTTAATAATCTAAAATCAAAAATTCTTAAAAATTAAAGACAAAAAAGGTATGCGATAAAATAACTCTTCACCTACCCAAAACGGACGCATATGACCGGTACTAGAAATTCGCAATTAATGAAATCGATTCGTCTCTGGAATATAAATAAACGTACCAGTTTTCGTTTTTCTAAATGGTTTTTTTTGAAATTTTTTTTGGAAATTCAATAAACGAAAAATTTTCAAAATCGATTTTTCTAGAAAACGGTGTGTCCTACCGACTTAAATCAAGAGTACCATTTAGTACTAGAATATCTCACAATATAATAATCCAGTATCAAAAATGCTTAAAAGTTAAAGACAAAAAAGTTATGCGATAAAATAACCTTTGCCCTACCCAAAAGGGACACCTATGACCGGTGCTAGAAATTCACAATAAATGTAATCGATTTATCTCTAGAAGATAAATATGCGTACCAATTTTCATTTTTCTAAATAAACGCGTTCTGGAGTTATTTAAGAAAAACTAATTACAAGACGCCATCTTCAAAGAGCTCTAGCTCCCTTAGGAAGCATTTTCGGACTAGAAGAATTGAGTTAAAATGTCTTAAATTTATCTGAGGAATCTCCTATTTTCGTTTGTCGGTAGAGTTTCTGGACACCCTGTATATTCAGTCTATTTTTTCAGTATACATTGTGTCCCGTTTAGATTGGAAATATCCCTGGACAATTATTAACGGATTTCAACCATGAATGTCAAGTAATGAAAAGTCTACTTCCAGATAACGTGATATGTATATTCGAATTTTAGAGCAAATAACGATACTTAGTCTAACGATCTAGGTAAAATGAGAATTCTTATTAACAATTTTTATGAAAATAAATTATTACGCCACTGGATCCATATATATTTCAAATATATGTGGTCAAGATTTCAGATAATTCCTTCTTTGATGTTTACGTTGTGGTTGGAATTGTGGTTGTTTAAATTACCACTCCAACTATAACGTAAACATCAAAAAAGAAATTGTCAAATCCCTATAGGACAGAACCCCATGCACCTGCTCCAATAAAAATGTATTTCAGGAAAAAACCTGCTAACAAAGGTAGCCGCTTATTTCATCAGAAAGGAAAATATCCCGGAATGTGGACATTTGCTTAAAATTAACGATAAAACTAACACACACTGGACAAAGGACAAATACATTAAAATTTAATTGCTGCTTCATTATTCGAAGTTAGAGGTAAGTATGAATGTTTCTTATTTGACGCAAATGTTTAAGTGATATCTGACAAAGTGATATCAGCAATATACATATCTGGGCATCAATTTAAATAGCCAATGAGGCCACTCAACAGAAATTAAACAGCGCATAATAAATGCAAAAGCAGCGTACGTTAGAATGAGACTCGTTTTAGACATATCATTAAAAACAAAATACCGTCTTTTAAAATGCTACATATTCACAGTTCTGCTCTACGGATTGGAAGCGTGGACACTAAATGTTGCATCTATGAATCGGCTCGAAGCTTTCGAAATGTGGTGTTATAAGAGCAACTTACGTATATCCTGGGTTGAGCGAATTACTAATGTGGAAGTCCTACGTAGAATGGGGAAAGAGTGTGAAATTCTCATGACCGTCAAAACTAAAAAATTGAAATACCTAGGACATGTAATGAGAAATCAAGAACGTTACGGCCTTCTCCAACTGACTCTCCAAGGGAAGGTAAATGGTAAGAGAGGACCGGGAAGCAGACGCATTTCCTGGCTTCAAAATGTACGAAATGTATAACACGACTACCACTGAACTGTTCCGCACAAAGTCAAGATAGCCATGATGATCGCCAACATCAGGAACGGATAGGTACTTTAAGAAGAAGAAGATATTTGACAAATGACATCTAATATGGCTTTTACTAAAATTACGTACAGTCACTACAAAGTGAACTGCACGTTCAAAGACTCTAAGACCGTTCGCACATGGGTCGATCGAAGACACGTCTCGAAGTTCGCGCGTCTTGCTCGTCTTGTACGAATCCTGCGTCACAAGCGATTGCCCTCCGCACACTAGTCGATTCTGTTTTTATAAATTAACGTATTTTTTATATAGTAACCAAAACAACTATTTCGATCTGTGAAGAGTACGGTATTATTACATTTTTATACAGTTGCATTATACAGTTGAGGGTATTTTTCTACTTCCTCAACGAATTTTATAATAAACATCTAGAAACAGAAGTTCAATGTTTTCAGAATTTTACATTACAAACAATATATTTCTACAAAGCTAATAGTACTAAAATCAACGAACATAACATTCACCGATCTTTAAAAAGACTAAAATTTAATTTAGGGCAAAAATCAACAAAAACGAAGCAAACAAATAAAATAATGACTGTAAACGTGCGTCTCACTCGAACTTTCTCGTGCGCTTCAGATCGCACGGAACGAGAGTCGTACAAAACGAGGAGGTTTGCAATCCTAAACGCTCCGTGTACGGAACTCAATGCCACAACGAAGGAACTTCAGTAATGGGAAGAGATTTACGCGATTGGAATCGAGTCGATTACTTCGAGCGTCGCTCTATGTGCGGACGGCCTAAGGTAGACTGAACACCGACCACACGTACAACAGAGTAGTAGTATACTAGAAGCCAGGAGATGAAATAGGAATTAATGAAAATATGTTAATTGTTGGAAGTTAGAATGTATAATCTAGTTCACACACTCAAACCTGTAGTGGGCATAGAATGAATATGAGAACCAAACTAATAGTGCAGTAACTGAAGGTGGATATGAGCTATTACCTCCGATTACGTTGAACCTCCGTCGATTTGCATGAAAATTGGTAAGTGGTTAGAGGATATCTCAAGAAACAAAGATGACATGGTGCCAACTTGCGCTTTTACCATGGGGGTGGATGCCACCCCTTCTCGGGGGTGAAAATTATTTTATTAAAAATAACCCCATACTTCGATAGAGGGACAAATTCTAAGCAAAATTTGTTATATAAAGTTATTAAAATAAATCAAAACTTTTTGAGTTATTAAAGATCAAAGATTTTAATTTTTCGTGACAAAAATGCATGTTTTTAACAGATTTTTCACAAATAACTCAAAAACTATAAGTTCTTACAAAAAAGCTGTTAATACCAAAATTGAAGCTAATAAAAAATGAAATGAACTCCTTATTGTCCTTTTCATGAGCATTTTTCAGTGCGTAACAAATGATAGAAAAAAGGGTAAGTCCGTGATAATACACATTTATGACATTTATTCTAACATGACATTTTAGTTAAATCTGACAGTTGTCACATTTTATTTTCAATTTGGAATAAAAACAAATCAAATGTGTTTCTTGCATTTATAAAATGGTATTTTCTTTGATTTGTATAGTCTTATAAATTATACAGATTATATTTGTAATATTACTATCTAATTAAAAAATAATTATTTTTTTATTATGGCGCCATCTATCGACAACTAGAATAACTAGAATAAATGTTGTAAATGTCTCTAATCAAGGACGTGCCTTTTTTCTGTCACATACAATTTAATGCGTTAGAAAGAAATCGAAAAACTGTGACGCACTGAAAGATGATCATGAGAAAAATAATACTAGAAAAACCTTTTGGTGTTAACTAAAAGTGAGTTATAGGTAATTAAATGTATATTTTTTTCGGCGAGTACACAAATCTAAGTATTCAAGCTTAAATAACGGGAAAATGATACATTTTATAACATAAACTTATTAAACATTTGTCAAAGTACTTAGAAATATCTAGTTATCTGAGTTAGGAAATCTGACTGTTATTCAATTTACCGATAGGATATAAAAAATATATCAAAAAATAAACAAATTCCTTGGAGCCATTTTTGAGAAAATCTAGTTCAAAGTTATGTCAAATTTTGACCCCTTAAATATAGGCAACCCATAACTTTTTCTGAAAAACGATAATATTCTTGTTATAGCCCCATCTTTAGGCTATATAAATGTTTTTTCAAATTAAATTTATCTTAAACAAATTTTAAGATGGTAAGGAAATGTATCGGGTGGGCAGTCGGCCATGCTGGCCGCCATTTTGGATTTGGAAATGTCAAATTCCGTATTTCTACTTATCTATCGATGAGCTAACTTTAAGTTAAATTTCATTCGTTTCGGTCAAAATTTGCAAAAATGGGCCCCAAATAACCCCCCTATTTCGGCCCCCCTTTGAGAGGTTTTTTTCAAAAGCTTAGTTTCTCGACAAAATTCTCTTAAACTCACTCATACCGAATTTCATCGAAATCGGTCCAGTAGTTTTTGCTGGGTGGTGGCGACATACGTACGTACATACGTACATACTTCCGACATGTTTTTTTTATTTGCTTTTTAGACACAGGGGGACTCAAAACGTCGAAAAAAAGTGAAATCTGAAAAAATTTTTTTTGCACGATCCTATAACTTTATTTATTACTCATACTACGTATGTAGTACGATAAAGTAAAAAGTCGAAAAAGAATAGTCAAAGAAAGATGCATCTCAATCATGAAAGAAGATCCTCATCCTACTTAACGAAGAAAAATATGCAGCAAACCCATCCGCAGAATGCAGCACGCTTTGGTTGCCCTTGCCCATATTAAAAGAAGAAGTCAACAATAAGAACAGACCAACAATAGCGGAGTAAAGGAAGTCGAAGAACAAATCATCGACAATCTCATACACAATGCATATGCAACACATAATACACGAACACACATCTATGTACAAAATTTAAAAAACTTAATTTACACAATCACACCTATACCTACAGATTACACAACCAAATTAATACAAAATAACAAACAAAAACGGACAGAATTTGATATCCCTAGGGTAATAACATCTCTCAGACAATTTTTTTCAACCACACATTTGCTGTGGTCTACAAGATCTAGATCAAGTATGTCAATTTTTAAAAAGACATACATAACCTTTTGAAACTAGGTTATATAATCTTTAATAGATGAAGAGAAGTATCCATTCTCAAATGTGGTCTCGAGGTAAGGAAGTACAAAACTCAAAGAAGTACCACAAAATGTATATATTAATAAAATGGTCATATAAAGACGCGTTTCGGCTCTTCACGAGCCATCATTAGCTTAAAAATACAGGAGCAAAGACAAAACTGACCAGACCAGGAAGGAGGAAGAATCTACTAGATTACATTTTTATGGTTCTATAGACTTCTATAGACAGCTCGAACAGCTGTTCGAGCTGTTCGCAAGATGGTTCCTCCCAACGTGGAAGTCTTAAAAAAAATTTTTAAATTTTTACATTTAAATTTAACTAAATGTTAATACAACATATAAAAAACTTTAATAATGAAGTCTATAGAACCATAAAAATGTAATCTAGTAGATTCTTCCTCCTTCCTGGTCTGGTCAGTTTTGTCTTTGCTCCGGTATTTTTTAAGCTGATGATGGCTCGTGAAGAGCCGAAACGCGTCCTTATATGACCATTTTATTAATATATACATTTTGTGGTACTTCTTTGAGTCTTGTACTTCCTTTAATCTTTAATACACTTAAAATTCTGGCTCAATTTCATATAAACATGATACCTACTTAAATTAGACATGCTACAACAAAGTAGTTTCTGAACCTTTTTTTGGTATTTCCTATAATAACAGATATACCGGACTTTACCACAAAAGTTGATCACCTTGGATTAAAAAGTCCTTATTAAAATGCATTTCCGGAATACCAATTTATATCAATTTGACAAAAAATTATCTCCAGAATATATAATTAGTGACATTTTTATTTTGCGATAAGAACTGTACATATATATTTTATAATAAAAATCATCCAATTTAAAATTAGTTATTAAAATGTCCATAAACACATTGTATTATTAATGAGATAATAATTATTAACTTACATCAAATAAAACGCTAGAATTGGACACCTTTTTTAACAAGACAATAATATAATAGAAAAGTTTTCGTATCCCCAGAATAATATTAATCATAATACGATAACTGTATCAGTACAACTACATTTAGTTCGCACAAAACCTGTCGTTGTAATACAATAATCGGTACAATCTCATTAATTCCAGATGACTCGTTTCATATCCGAACTTGACGTAATTCTGATAATGAAACAGAAATATTACCTTGTTGATTGTTGATGGTCAATTTTTGTAATTGTGATTGAACTGCGTAGACTACAGAATGATTAACCTGGCATTGGTCGCCAGTGGCGCACCCACGGGGGGTTGGGGGTTAAAACCTCTCCTAGGGCATATAAAAAATGTATAAAGAATAGTAGGAAAATGCAACTTGTATTTCACAAACAATACAAAATTATTTCGGTGACCAAGCATACCCTCCCCCTAGAGGAAAATTCTGGGTGCGCCACTGATTGGTTGCTATACCTTTTTTACTACAAACACACGCTTACGTCATTCAAGATTTCTGACGTCAGAGCATTGCCAAAATATTAGAATATGATTTTTCATCATGGCCATGTTTCTTTTACAGTGAAAAGCTAGGCATCATTACTTATCAGAGATATTTTTCTTTGTTTTTATTTACTGTACAAATAATACCTATAATTCTTTATTTAATTAATGATTGCCAAATGATAATACATTGCTTGCCGAAATATATTAATTAACAACAATATTATTATAGTGAATACTCAGTAGTAATTACACGCGAGCTCTAAAATTATCGATTTGTTTCCCGAGTGACACTTTGGCAGTTTTAATTTCACGACCCGAAGGGGAGCGAAATTATGTCAAAGTGTCACGAGGGCAAAACAAATCGTTAATTTTGAAGAGCTCGAAAGTAATTCGGTAAGATTATTTCATGAATAAAACTCTTTTTAAATCATTATAACTAATATTTTTTTGATATTTTCGCCTGAAAATTAATTAGTGTGCGTTAGTTAGTGTGCATTAATTTCGCCTGAAAAGTGTTCTCTTTGTTCATGTTCTTTTTTACGTAGCAACGAAGGGCATCTGACGGCAGGATACTGGTACCTGTTTACAAAAACAAGGGAGATATACAACAATGTACAAACTACAGGGCTATAAAACTGCTTAGCCACACCATGAAAATATGGGAAAGAGTAATTGATAGACGGATACGTGAAGAGACCGAAATATCCGAGAATCAATTTGGCTTTATGCAGGGTAGATCAACAACAGATGCAATTTTCATTATAAGGCAGTTGATGGAAAAATACAGGAGTAAAGAAACAAACGCTCATATGGTATTCATTGATCTTGAGAAAGCATATGATAGAGTTCCTCGAGAGATTCTGTGGTGGGCACTCAATAAGAAAGGAGTCCCTGGTGAATATGTAAAGATTGTGAGGGATATGTATGAGGGAGCAACGACTAGTGTTAGGACAGGTGTGGGAGAGACTGATAAATTTCATGTGAAAGTAGGATTGCACCAAGGCTCTGTGCTTAGTCCGTATTTATTCTCATTAGTTTTGGACCAGATAACAGCGAAACTACAGGTTAACATTAAATGGTGCTTAATGTATGCTGATGATGTCGTGTTAGTAGGAAATAGTGAAAGAGACTTAGAACAAAAACTGGAACAGTGGAGACAAGCTCTGGAGGAAAAAGGTTTAAAACTTAGTAGGACAAAAACAGAGTATTTGGAATGTTCATTTAAAGATGGAGCTACTACAAATAAAATGGTATCTTTGGATGGTGAAATGATTGTGAAAAGCAATAGTTTTAAGTACCTAGGATCGGTATTACAGAGTAATGGAGAAATAGATGGAGATGCATGCAGTAGAATTAGGGCTGGATGGATGAAGTGGAAAGAAGCGAGTGGTGTGTTGTGTGACAGAAAAATTCCAATGAAGCTGAAGGGAAAATTCTATAAAACAGCCATAAGACCGGCTATGATGTACGGAACTGAATGTTGGGCAGTGAAAAAGAAAGAGGAACAACGAATGCATGTGGCGGAAATGAGAATGCTTAGATGGATGAGTGGAGTGACAAAGAAGAATAAAATTAGAAATGAGTATATTAGGGGAAGTCTAGGTGTGGCACCAATTGATGCCAAAATGAGAGAGCATAGGTTAAGATGGTTTGGTCATGTTCAACGGCGAGACGTTAATCACCCAATACGAAGAATAGCTGAAGTGCAGATACCTGGAAGGAGTAGGAGAGGAAGACCAAAAAAGACCTGGGGGGAGACCATAAGGCAGGACATGTTGGTAAAGGGGATTAACATTGATATGACCCAAGATAGAATTGTGTGGAGAAATGCAATTAGGGAAGCCGACCCCGCATAGGGATAAGGCAAAGAGAATGATGATGGACGAAGGGCATCTGACGTCATACTTGACGACGGGAAATTATCGAAAAAAATTGCCACTACAATTTTTATTTCTGTAGCTTTCTATTGGTCAGAATCTCTAGAATGAAATAATCAATAAAATAGATCATTTATTAATATTTTATGGCTAAAAATGACAGATGCATGTACTGAATGGTATTTAACACATTGAAGGCCACGTGAGTTGTATTTAACTCAGACCCTGTTTGGCCCAGGCGTTCTGTGAGTTAAATATAATTCACATTAACAGTGAGATTCTGACCGTGGAGCCTGAAGGCAAAAACAACATTTACGTTCTTTACGTAAATTAAAGTATAGGGATTAATGCCTGGTTGCAATTCTAATAATGAAACACAAATATTACCTTGTTGATTGTTGATGGTTAATTTTTGTAATTGTGATTGAACTGCGTTGACTACAGAATGATTAACCACTTGGCTAATTTCAGGAGCGGAATGAATACTCTGCGTTCTTCCCCTCATCTCTCCTTCGTTTTGCCACGGCAACGGTATATTCTCATATATGGGTTCTGTGGAATTATTCAGATGGTGATCATGGGCTACCATAGCATTTTGATTCCGTGTCACAACAAATCCTACAATAAGATTAGCAATAGCAAATAATCTTACAGCTGTTCAAAATTTCAACAAAACACAAAACATTTCTGTTTTTATACTATAGGTATACGAATATTACGAAAACAATGTATATTAAATATTATTATCATTTTAGACAATATTTACGCAAAGGTTGTGGTTGTGGTTAATTTTAAATTTAAACTTGTAAAATATAAAAATTGTTAATCTTAGTCCTACATAATCCATCTGAGCTATAAATATCCTAATCAGAATCACAGATTGGTGCATCGTCACCGAAGTCAATTATAATTTGATTAAAAACTGCATCAAGTAAAGGCATTTTTGATATAAAGGCATCCTCAACAGAGCCGGATTTAAGGGGTGGCAGGCTGGGCAGCTACAAAGCCTCAAACGCAAAATTCAAACGCAAAATATCAGCAAATTATTCACATAGAATTATTTTTGTTTTATACAAACACTTGTGCCGTCCACTCTCTAAATTTAGTTGCAAAAGCTGCAGCTGAGTGTTGTTCTGCTGCTACAGCATTATGTGATTTCTTAGAAGAACTACATGTATTTTCACTTCCTTTACATATTCGCGGTATGCAATTACTTGGAAGGGATACGTTAAACGATCGTGCGCGAATAGCGGAGAAATATTGCAACTTTCTTAAATAAAAAGACTAAGTTTTCACTCTAACGGCATATAAAACAACATAATGCTATTCTACGTCCCACCAGAATGAAAACAATGGGAACCTTCTCTGGTTACACCTCCGAGGCTTCTACAATTTGCAAGCCATACGGATGCTGAGACTAAGGAAGATGAGGGAATTCTACAATTTACAATTCACGTCCCATCTGCTCAGCGCGGTAAAGTTCCAACGAGAATGGTTCCCTTCATACTCCAAATGAAATTGAAAATGGTTATTCATTTTTGATTTACATTTACTCTGTGTGGAGTATGAAGGGAACCATTCTCGTTGGAACTTTACCGCGCTGAGCAGATGGGACGTGAATTGTAAATTGTAGAATTCCCTCATCTTCCTTAGTCTCAGCATCCGTATGGCTTGCAAATTGTAGAAGCCTCGGAGGTGTAACCAGAGAAGGTTCCCATCGTTTTTATTCTGGTGGGATGTAGAATAGCATTATGTTGTTTTATATGCCGTTAGAGTGAAAATTTAGTCTTTTTGCTAGCAGTTGCCGCTAGGGCATCTATGCCATTTCGTTCGTTGCAATCCGGGACTGCACGCTGGGGTTTGTTTTGGTTGGATCGGGGAGAGCAGCATATGTGCCTCCTGATGAGAGACTAATAAGTTTCGAAACCGGTAGGGGTGCTTGCAGCACTCTCTGATTGGACTAGAATATGGTTCGGCTGTGTTTTCGTTTTGCAACGAAATTGAAAATGGTTATTAATTTTTTTTTCTTTCTTAAATAATTCATCTTAGGTTTGTTCTAGCATCAATTTCAAATCGTTTAAAACTATCAGAAGCATGCGCATTTGTTTAATGGCGTTCAAGCACACAAATTACTAGTTTGAAACTACTAGTCGAGCGTTCTAACATAAGTAAATTTTGATTTGGAAACTGGCTTAAAACGATCAAAAGAGTTTGCGGATTTTGTTCGGATTTTCAGTTTGTGAGTTGCGCAGTGGAATTATTTGTTTGACGTTTACAAATTTTAAGTTAAAGTAATATGTTTTGACTATGTTACTTGCCATTATTTACGTTTATAATATTAATTTTTAATATTTAGCATAAATCTTGAAAATTTGGATACTAAAAAGAAAAATGTGTTTCTAATCTAACCTAAAAATTATAAATAAAAACAAACAATTTGAAGTTGGTATTTACTCCGATAAAAAAGCGTTCTAGCAAAAAACAGTTTGTTACCAGGTTGTGGATTGAACATGCGCGTAAAAAAGTCCAATAATCTGGTTTCAAACCATACAAAATTACATGCTAGAACAAACCTATTGTCAATTGAAACTGTCAAATTGACGTACATTTCATATATACTGTCATTGAAAAAAAAATTGTATGTTGCTCCACAATATTGATATGATATGCAATTATTATATAAAAATAAATTTAATTAATTGTATTTTGCTTGCAGTACTGCATTTTAATAACTAATTTTATTTACTACATACAATTGTTTACGTTTTAATAACATAACCTGAATCTTATTTTTTCTTCTTATTATTTTTTGGGCTATGGCCTTGGCAATTAGCCAGTAACCAGGACTAATATAATTGGCCAATATAATTAAAAGTGCGAATAAAGTTGCAGAGCGTAAAAATAGGTGTCGCTTTGTCGAACTTGCACGGTCCCAATCGATATAACTTGTTAATCAAATGTTTAAAAGCTGCATCTTTAAGCGACAGCAACGCAGACCGTGGTAGAAATATTATTGTTCCTAAAAGAGTAAATACTACTAGATGGTTATCCCGACGTGATACCGCAAAAGCACTAGTTAAAGATTATAATCAGACTAAAGTAGACTTATCCAAAATTTCAGAAGCAACAATTTAAAACTCGTAGCGATACAAATTGTTTGTATAATCGAATGTGCTTACTGTAAACAGGAATATTTACAATATTTTGGAATGAAATCTTAGAGAAAACAAACAGTCTAAGTCGTATTCTTCAAGATCCAAATAATGCCCTTAATTCAGGAGTGGCAGCACTTAGATCATTTAAAGAATTTATAGTCAAGACGTGACAATTTCAAAACATATGAGACGTGAGGAGCGATGGTAAGCGGAAGTCAAGACTATTCGACACATAGAAAATGACTACGGAATATTCGACTGACTCCACTGGATTATGGAACATCTCAAGAGACTGAAATGACAACATCAGAGAAATTTAGGACTTTTTTTATCGCTATTATAGATCACCTCAAATCAGAGGCTTTCTGCACATAAATGCATTCATTCCCATTTTGGATTTTTACATCATTTAGATATATTTTGGTCATGCATATATGTACAATATTTTGACCATGTTATGCGACATCCAGAGAGATATGATATACTTCATTTAATAATACAAGGCAAGGTAGACCGAAGAAGAGGGACAGGTCGAAGAAAAACGTCATGGCTTAAAAACCTGAGAGAATGGTTTAACAAATCCTCTACATCCCTTTTCCGAGCTGCCGTGAACAAAATTACTATAGCCGATTTGATTGATAGCCAATGCTCGATAATCAAGCAAGGCACATGAAAAAGAAGACATCATTTAGCTTCAGAGCTATCAAAGCTTAGGTACTGACATCTGTAGCAATGATTTAGATGAAATCCTAGGTGTCAAACTAATACAATTTGTAGAATTTGTCAAAGAGGACTGCTAGAAGAAAAGAATGTGAATGATGCGTTTCCAAATGTTGAGGTGATACTTTGTTTATATTTCTGATACCAGCTGACTAGTGGGGAGAGGTAATTCTCAAAACTTAAGTTAATTAAAAATTGGTCTATGATGGGCCAAGAGCGTTTGAATCATCTCTCTATAATGAGCATTGAACACGATGTCTTAAAGCAATAAGACATGTCCGACATAGTTCAAGGAACGTTCAAGTAGAAAATCTCGAAAAGTATTCGGACTTCAACCCTACATCCTACTATGTTTATTTTTAATATTTTACTGTAACAAATTTTAATTTTAAATTTACTGTATTTAAAAATATAGATGTAAGCTTTGTGGTGACACTGACATTGGCAATTTGTCATTATTTTTATTTAAATGATTTGGCTTCAATTTTAAAAGTCTTTAGAAGTTCAACAGACGATTTAAGTTTTTAGAATAATTGTAAAGCATGAACATTTAATTGTCGATTTATAAGATTTTGGATTTTCCTCAAAGCAAAACAGTTTGGAAGAAGACAGGAAAATAGCATTCCAAAGGTCAATAAAATTACACGAATATAATAAATCCTTATTTGATAAGAACAGGTTGCAGTATGATTTTAAAAAAGGAGATAAGGTATTTGTTGACTATGGAAACAAATTAAATAAAAAGAAAATGGATGGAATTAGAATTGGTCCCTTTGAAATAGAAGAAAAAATATCGGATTCAGTTTTTAAAATAAATACCGGTCGTGGAACAAGATCAATTGGATTGTATCATGTCACAAAGCTCATTCCCATGGTCACTGACTTTTAATTTTTGCAACTAAATTTTACGAAGAAAATTTGCACTTCGAAGGGGGTGATGTAAGCTTTGTGGTGACACTGACATTGGCAATTTGTCATTATTTTCATATAAATGAATTGGCTTTAATTTTAAAAGTTTTTAGAAGTTCAACAGACGATTTAGGTTTTTATAATAATTGTAAAGCATGCACATTTATTTGTCGATTCTTTGTTTTTAGGTTAGTATTTTATCAGTTGATATTAGTTATGTGAAAATTAAATAAACTTTGTTTTTAGAAGAGAATCACATTGTGTTTTGCTTTGAGGAAAATCCAAAATCTTATATAGATATTTATAAAAATAGATCAATATTTTTTTAATGGTAGGACGAAGGGCCCTCACAACAAATCTGCCCAGGGGCCTCTACTGCCTTAAATCCGGCTCTGATCCTCAAGTAAAACGACTTCATCGCAATTTTTTTCATTCTTTAACAGGAAATGTATCAAAACTTATCACGTAATTTCATCGTGTCATTTAATTTGTTGAAGTTTATCCGTAAGCCATTTCTGATAAGTCTCATATCGCCATCACAAACACCATTATTATTATCAGCAGCAACAATAATTAAGTTTTGTTCTTTGGAAACTGGCTTTCTCAGACCGCTACAACTGTTTTCTTTTACGTAATCCGAATGCAAGTGTAAAATCTATGTGTCATCTGTGAAAACAATCGTTCGGTTTTCTCTACGAAATTGTCTAATTTTCCGAAGATAATCTAGTTTTAACTTAAATATTCGCTGTGAGCCGATGAGTAGCGGGGATTAAATAGTTTTCGCCAGCGCTGTTAGTGGCAGTTTTGTGCATTTAACTTGAACAATTTTACCAGAAAAGTACAAGTTTCAAACCCCGAGAGAGCACTACACAAAAGAAAACCACGTCAGAAAAGAAATGGATTATGTAATAATATAAAATTTGGTCAACAAAAAGAGAAAATAAATAATCCAGATTTTATCGAAGCTAAATTTCGTCAAAAAGTTTCAAAATTATTTTATGGTAATTTCGACAAATATACCTATTAAGATAAGTTAATATAGCGACACAATAATATCTACTATAAATATAACATACACAATATTCAAAAGAACATTTTTCATTTTAATGTTACTTGAGAGTAAGAGAATATAATGTCAACGGGCTAACGATATATGTGGCGTACAAAATCTCACCAGTCACAAAACATGTTTTTCTACATAGCATTGTAGTCCGTTCTTTAACGGTAAAATATTGCAAAACCTCTAAATTTTAAAGAACCGCTTGAATTGACATGGAATTTGGCATACACATAGCTAACAAGTCAAAGAAAAAAAGTGATATTGTGCCGATATGTGCTTTTGCCCTGGGGGTGGTTTTCACCCCCTCTTGGGGGTGAAAAAATATTCGTCCAAAGACAG
This sequence comes from Diabrotica virgifera virgifera, assembly GCF_917563875.1. NCBI lineage: Eukaryota > Metazoa > Arthropoda > Insecta > Coleoptera > Chrysomelidae > Diabrotica > Diabrotica virgifera. The sequence goes on along the minus strand of NC_065448.1, from coordinate 199,444,839 downwards.
TCAGGAAATCGATAAACTGGCTAATTTTAAGTAACTTTTGTTCTATAGAGTTTTTTCACTAAGTCAATACTTTTCGAGTTATTTGGCAGTGAATATGTTTATTTTTTCAACAAAATAACCACGCTTTTAGACCGTTTTTCGCAAATAACTCAAATAGTAAGTATTTTGTCGAAAAAACATTCTTAGCAAAAATATAGCCTGTAAAAAATTTAAAAAAATGGTGTATATATCACGTCTCTACACCTAGTAGAAGCAGAGTTATAGCTAATGAAAAATAGGTTCATATTCGTCAAATTCCAAATGGAATACTTTAACGTGAAATAACCAAAAATGAAGCACATTTCGGGGAAAACTCATTAAAACTTATTTAAAGTGTTTAAAAAAAGCTTCATTTTTGTTTTATAAAAAAAAATTCTAGCATCAAAATTAAACAAGTTACGCTCAAAATAAAGTTAGTCCCTTTTGGTTTTGGTAAAAAAATCGAGAAAATCACCCCTTAATTAGTATCTTAAATGAACTTAATCGTTACGACTTCACAAGTTTCTTGACTCGTGTATATATTGTTTATATGATCTGTAAGTTTCATCGGTTCAAAGTCCTTATTATTGAAAGGGCTGTAGTTAAAAGGGGTTGAACGAGTCACTGATCACGAATGTATGCAAATTTAGAAACACCAAATCTCAATCAATTTTTGTCTAACAGAAAAACAAAAAAATACATGATATTCAGAAAAGCAAATCTGACTTTTTTAGTTTTTCGAGATTTTTGGTATCTCTAACAGTTTTTAAGTTATTTTGAAAAAAAGCATATTTTTCAAAATTAAAGTTTTTAAAAATTTTACTTTGAAACCAAATTTTTTCAAAAATAAGCACTTTAAATCGATGAAACTTACAGATCATATAAACACAACATAAGTGAAATAATTTGTGAAGCAGTAACGATTAATTTCATTTAAGTTGCTAATTAGGGGGTGGTCTTCCCGATTTTTTTTTTGCAAAAACAAAAGGGACCAACTTTATTTTGAGCGTAGCTTGCTTAAATTTAAAGCTAGAAACTTTTTGTAAAAACAGAAATAAAGCTTTTTTTAAACACTTTAAAAAAAAGTTATAATGGGTTTTTCCCAAAAAGTGCTTAATTTTTTGGATATTTTACGTCGAAATATTCTATTTGAAATTTGGTGAATATGAATCTATTTTTCATTGGCTATAACTCTGGTTCTACGAGATCCAGAGACCTAACGCGTACACCATTTTTTTTTTACTTTTTTATAGGCTATATTTTTGCTAAGAACGTTTTTTTCGATAAAATACTTACTTTTTGAATTATTTGCGAAAAACCGCCTAAAAATGTTGTTATTTTGTTGAAAAATGAACATATTCACTCGCAAATAACTCGAAAAGTGTTGACTTGGCGAAAAAGCTCTATAGAACAAAAGTTACTTAAAATTAGTCAGTTTACCCATTTCCGGACTTATTTTGGACGAATATTTTTTCACCCCCAAGAGGGGGTGAAAACCACCCCCAGGGCAAAAGCACACATCGGCACAATATCACTTTTTTTCTTTGACATGTAAGCTATACGTATGCCAAATTTCATGTCAATCCAAGCGGTTCTTTAAAATTTAGAGCAAAAACCGTGAAAGAATGGACTATTGGTTCTTTATTCACAATAACAAACAGTATGTGTCTAATTAGGTAAAATAGAGCAAAACAATACAAAGCCCATTCATATAAGGTTTGTTCCAACTCGATACGAAACCGTTCTTGAACGGCTACGAGTATGCGCAGTAACGAAGAATGTGTTACTGCGCAGAATTATTCGTTATTGCACATGCGCGTAACGATTCAAGAACGGTTTTGTATCGAGTTGGAACAAACCTATATTATTAAAAAAGTAATGATTCAGCGACAACGCTCACATGCCCACTAGTCTGATTGTTTTTAGATCGGAAAAGACGTGGTAGTCGCTGGCCACCAGATCTGAACTATACGGTGGGTGCGGAAGCAATTCCAAGCTCAATTCTTGCATTTTGCCATCGGTTCCATCGACTTGTGACACAACAATTTTTTCTTCAAGAATTGAGGCCTTTTCTTTGCGATTTCGGTCTTCAAACTCTACAATAAACCAATGTAGTAGTCGCTGTAGATTATTTCTCCATGATTTAAATACAGTCGAACCCGCTTATTAGAATACCTCTTAAAGGAATATCCCGGTTTAAGGAATAGAAATTTGAGGACGCGAAACGTTGTAGTAGCCACCATTGATCGGTTATTAGAATATCCCGGTTTTAGGAATATTTTTGCTTAGCACAAAGGCTATTCCAATAAGCGGGTTCGACTGTAGTCAATAAAAATATTAGGGCAGTCAATGAGGGTATTTGGCTCCGAATTCCATCCTACTACATCGATTTACTTGATATTTTCACAGTAAGTAGGGAATAGCTCAATAAACAAAGTCTACCCTATGCCGATGTGCGCTTTTATCTTGGGGGTGGTTCCCACCCCTTCTCGGGGGTGAAAAATGTTTTGGTTAAAATAGTCACGGAAGAGGCTAGAGAACCTAATTTTAAGCAAAAACTGTTCTGTGATTATTTTTTGAAAACTCAATACTTTTTGAGTTATTCGTGGTTGAAAATTGGCCATTTTCATTGAAAAATTACACCTTTTCGGACGGATTTTTACGAATAACTTAGAAACTATGCATCTAACAAAAAAACTATATAAAATATTTCTGTAAGTTATAAACAAATAAAGAGATTCGTTCCTTCATAAATCTTCTAGTTAAAATACAAAGAGGGATATGGTAGGTAAGAAGAGTTTGTTTTTTTGCTGCATGCTCAAATCGGTGCATTCAACTTAAAGTAACAGAGAAACGGTCAATTTTAGGTGTATAATGATACTAATAACATTTGTAGTGCTTGAAAAGGCCTTTAAAATGAGCAATACTAAATATCGATTACATTCAAACTAAGCGAGATATTCGGCAAAAAAGTTGATGATTAATGTATTTTAAGAAGAAATGAGAAGTATATTTAACCCCTCATCCATCAGAATTTAAATACATCGTTTTCCTTCTACAATACTTTTTACTATAGCGTTATTTCTATGTTCAAAAAGTTGGAATGATTTTAAATGAATGGTTTTTGAAAAAAATAAGATGAAATTATAGGGCGCATTTTTAAATTTTCTTAAAAATCTTCCTTTTTCTCCATGTAAATCGAAAATGATAAGAGATACGAAAAAAAATACCACACAAAAATGTAGGGTTTTTTCAGATAAAAATTTCCTTTTTATTTTTCATTACTGTATCTCGTATAATTTTCAAGTTACAAGGAGAAAAAGAAAGATTTTTAAGAAAATTTTAAAATGTGCTCTATAATTTGATCTTTTTTGTTTCAAAAACCATTCATTTTAAACCCGTCCACCTTTTTGAACATAGAAATAACACTATAATAAAAGGTATTGTAGAAGGAAAACGATGCATTTACATTTTGGTGGATGGGGGATTAAAATTACTTCTCATTTTTTCTTAAAATACATTAGTTATCGATTTTGTTTGCAGCATATTTTATCTCGCTTAGTTTTAATGTAATGGACCTTTATATAGCTCTTTTCAAGCACTACAAAAGGTATTAGTAGCATTGTACACCTAAAATCGACCGTTTCTCTGTTATTTCAAGTTGAATACACCATTTTGAGAATGTATCGAAAAACAAACTATTTTCACCTACCATATCTCTTTTTGTATTAAAACTGGAAGATTTATGAAGGCAAGTGTCTCTTTGTTTTTTTTTATAGCCTACAAAAATGTTTGATATAGTTTTTTTAGTTAGATGCATAGTTTTTAAGGTATTCGAAAAAACCGTTCGAAAAGGTATTGTTTCAATGAAAATGGCCAATTTTCAACCACGAATAACTCAAAAAGTACCTATTGAGTTTTCAAAAAAAAATTATAGAACAGTTTTTGCTTAGAATTAGGTTATCTAGCAAATTCCGTGGTAATCTTAACCAAAAAATTTTCCACTCCTTAGTAGGGGTGGGAACCACCCCGAAGATAAAAGCACACATCGGCATAGGGTAGACTTTGAATTAGGAGATAAGTAGAGGTTAGGCCCAAAATTTCATTAAAATCCATGCAGTAGGATAGAATTCGGAAGTAATATCCTATTATTGCTCCCATTGACTGGTGTATATGTAATTCTTTGTAACGCTTTGGATACTCTTCACTCAGATGAGTGCCGTGCCGATTTGATTCCTGAGTGAAATGATGGATCCATGTTTCATCCATTGTGACATACCGACGCAAAAATTCTTCTTTTTCTTCTTTTTGTATAGACATGACTCTGTCTGTTTTTTTTTTCAATGTGCCTCCAGTAAGTTGTCGTTCATCGTTTTCGTGGTCTTCCCACTGATCGTCTTCCTATTGGGGAACCGTCTCTCGCTGTACATTTCAGGCAAAAATTCCGACTTATTAATTCATCATCGTTGTTGTTTTTGCTCCTGTGTGAGAAAAAATCCATTTGGACAACAGCTTTCTCATACCCACATGTTCGTGCATATATGACTGAAAACGCTACCCTTTGATAACATTAGAGGCTACATGGAGGCTCAAAAAGTGTTACAGTTCCTGTAACACGTTTTGAGCCATTGCTCAGTTAAGACGGTATTTTCCCACCGAATAACTTTCTTCTTTTTCTTCTTTGGTTTATTGGCCTCCACCTACTTGGGTATTTGGTCTGTACATCGTCGCGGGATAAAGAAAAAATCCCTTATTCACCCACAATTTGGAGTTGGAATGGGACAAATACTACAACATTTTGACAGTACGCTTTTGATGGTTGACACTATCTAAATGTCATGGATGATTTATTCGTGGTGCTATCTCATGGTTAGGACTGGAACTTATTGACCGTCGTAATAGAAATGAAGCTGGAAATGATAGGCTGGAATTAGCAACAGCACTGTATACGGCGATTGTTAACAAAAAGTCTCAGAGTAGCCTACGTACTGAAATAAAAACAAAATGTACATTAAACGAAATAAGTTTAGAAGTTGATAAACATTTCTGAAATTAAATATTAGGGATCTTTATCAATCTACACTTAAATAAGGGAGAAAACAATGAAAGGGAAATTATATACAAAATCTTCAGATTGCCTTGGTTTTGTTGACGAATGAGACAAAAGAAAAACAGTGTTATTGTTTATTTTAGCAACTCGTTTTAAACTCATATTAAAAAACTCTACAGTAAAACTAAAGAGTATGTCATGCATTTCCAAAATCTCTAACAAGCAACAGAGATACCTACTCAAATAAATTAACGCACCATCTTAAAACTGGAACATTGTTGATGTCTCGAATTTCCTAAACCTGTTGTCCGATTTGGGTGATTTTTTTACTATGTTATAGCCTTATTCTTTAAGAATATCGCTGTAATAATGTTGTTGCTAGACAGATAAATGTCATGTATACCAGGTGTAACAATCATACTGTGTTTTTTTCCAAAAGTTTGGAACACCCTGTGGAATATTCTAGCATTTATCAAATGTTGAAATTAAAACCCAATTGTAGCCTTAGGCTTTCTTAACAGTTTGTTTTTTATTTATTTGCTGATGTTCGATAGGTAATAAAAGAAATATGTACTTTTATATTACAAATGAGGTTTGCTATTTGGTATTGATCAATATCATTCCAAATCTCGAGAGCTACTGTTTTTACCTCTTGTAATGTTCTAGGAGGTGGCAAACGCTGTCGTAGTCTTCTGCCAATTATGTCCCAGCAATGTTCGATCTGGTTAAGATCTGGACTATGCTGTGGCCAATTCAAATTTCGAAGATTTACCTGTTGTAAATATTCGGTTACAGTTCGTGCAACGTGAGGTTTTGTATTATCGTACATTAGCAAAAAATGTTTCGTCAATATAAGGAGCCTTGAACAAACTAATCGCGCGTCAAATTCCTGGAAGCGCATTCAATTTCCACTAAACAACAAAAAAAAATTACGGACTTAATTGAAACTTTAAATAATAAGGGCCGGTTGTTCGAACGCTAATCAACATTGATCACTATCAAATACTTAATTACTGTCACAACTGTCAATGTCAACTTTGGTTGGGTTGCCGAAAACATAATTATTGATGACAATTATGAAATTAGTTAATCAATTATGTTAATAATTGTTATGTTAATTGACTAACTAATCTCATAATTATAATTAACTATGTTTTCAGCAACCCAACCAAAGTTGACATTGACAGTTGTGACGTAATTAAATATTTTATAGTGATCAATGTTGATTAGCGTTCGAACAACCGGCCCTTAATCTACTAATTTTCACAACAAACCGGACACTTTTTGACTTAACAAGTTGACATTTATCAAATTGTTAATTTCTCATAGCCTACTTCAGGCTTGTTTATTATATTAAGCAGAAAATGAGGATATATTGATAAAAAACATGGCTAGTTGTTAAAGTACCTAACTTTTTTATTATCCAACATAAGCGAATTAATCAAAAAACAAAATGTTAAGAAAATCTTAGGCTATAGTTGGGTTTAATTTCAGTATTTTATAAATGCTAGAATATTCCACAGGGTGACGCGAACTTTGAGAAAAAATCACAGCTTGATTGGTACACCCGCTATACAATGACAGTTTACCTGTCTAGAAACAATATTAGTACAGCGATATTGTTAAATGGGAATAGGATATACGGAATAGGACCGACAAACATGGAAGGCAATAGTAAACGCGGCAAAGACTCACGAAGAGTTGTAACGTCATTTATGATGATGATATTGTTAAAGAATAAGGCTATACCATATTAAAAAAATTCACAAGGAAAAAGGTTTTCCTGTAGCTGGATGTATATGTACCATATATTACAAAAAATAAGTAAAATCCTTTATAAAAGGTATTTATTAAAATTCCCTAAAAAGGGCTACATCACAAAAGCAGAACTAGTTTTCGATCTGATTACAGATCATCATCAGTGCTAATTAGATGCTGACCTGCTAAGCCACCAAAACGGAAAATATGGCCAACGATCGTTCAACATGTGAGGGACGTTTTCAACTCAATTGAGGGTCAGATGGTACCCGGGGTCTAATTAATGTGATATCTAATACATCTATGTTTATTTTAATAATCATAGTCAATGTTTCCATGACTAATTAAGTTTAAATGGTTTTTACCCAAATATTTTCAATTTTGGTCGCTTAGCATGTCAGCATCTAGTCAGCACTGATGATGATCTGTAATCAGATCGAAAACTAGTTCTGCTTTTGTGATGTAGCCCCTTTTTAGGGAATTTTAATAAACATACATTTAATAAAGGATTTTACTTGTATTAAAAAATCACTTAAATCGGACAACAGGTTTAGAAAATTCGAGACGTCAAAAATGACCCATTTTTAAGATGTGATAACTTACCTATATTGACCCCTGACCCATATTTATGATAACTTACCTGTACTTGGTAATTGATTTTCTTGCAGTATCTGTTTCATATTCGCAGGCATACAATAAATAATATTTCCATGTTCGTCGTAAACTTTTTTTATGTGCTTGGTTATGTTAGGATTCTCTACAATAACTGCTTGGGGTCTGCCCAACATATTATTGTTAAAGATCGAGGCTAGATTTTCGTAGGTACCATGTTGAGGAGGCAGATAACTATGCGATCTATTAATACAAAATCAAAATTATTTCAAATTAATATCTTACTTTTTAAATATGTATGTATATTGAAAATTTCAAAATATATGAATAAAACAGTAATTAAACGTTATCACTTTTTCATTCAGAGTTTACCTTGTAGATAAACATAATTTACAGAAAATTTCTAGGAAATTGTTGTTTGTTTAGTGTGGATTAAAAATATATCTTATTGATAAAATTGTAAATATAATACGCCAGTACGAGGGAACAACATAAGTTTTACAATACAATACGTTAATAAGCTGCTACAACACAATAAACTAATAAAATAATTTTATTATCTTGGATATAGAAAAAGATATGAGCATCATTAGCACCTATTGTCCTAAATTGTATCCATTGTACCTAAAAGAAACATACAAAGGCACGTGGAAAATTTCAGGCGCATCAGAATGTATATCAAATAGATAATGTACTCGTTTATAAAAATCATGCGAAGACGATAAATTATAACGTAATGTTCCCTGGAACGGATACTGATTCGGAATCGTTCTTATAGTTATAAAAGTTAAAACTAAGACTGTACATATAAAAAAATCTACGAAGAATCGGCAAAGAGTAGAATAAAAGAGATGACTTAAAGAAAGTCACAATAAGCAGTAAATATCACGCGAATAAGCTCAGTAGCTGGTAAGCTAATAGTAACAAGAAAGACGTGCGGATTGAAAAAGAAACAGACGAAATAAAGAAATAATAGAGAAGACCTATGGAATACAACAGAAAATTCTTCTAAAATAGTAATGGGAAAATATTGTATGACGATGATTGTAAATGAAACAGTGAATAGACAATCGCAGTTTAGAATAATAACGAACCATAAAAAAACATAATTAACACTACGACTACTGGTCAAATATTCTACCGGATGGTGAATTGGAAAACGGGCCATAGGAAACTCAATGTAAAATTCTAAACTGTTGAATTCCTGCTTCCTTAATTATTTTACATCAAAAGGCATAAGAAACTATTTGTAGAGGATTAAAATATGTATTGAAAACAACTCTTCAAATTGTTATACGAATTAAACATATTCCAAAATTTTGTAAAAATGTAATTCATTTTTCAGAGTAATACGCCAAAGTTAGCCCACACACAGTGCATTCATGTGTGTAACGGTGGCGTCTTGTCACAATGAAGTTATTATAGGTTTGTTCCAACCAGTGATATGGGAGAGAGGGGATACGACATAAGAAATGATTTTGTATTTACTAAATGGGACCACTTGATTTGACACTTTTGTGCTACATCCAATATGGCGACGGGCAGGTTTTTATATGTTATATATGGAATATGTTATTAATTGGTTATTAAAATTATTAATTATTTATATATTTATATAATATAATATAATTTTATAATTATATATTTTATAATAGAGCAGAATACACTACCAAAGAGTTGTTCCGCCATATTGGATGGAGCGTTTTTGTGAGTGAAACCGAGCCCATCTACTTCACCGTATGCCGCATCCCCTCCCTCCCACATCACTGGTTCCAACACAACGAGAAACCGTCCATAGGGCTTTTCATCGATTGTCATTTGTTTCGAGCTTCTGTCATGTGTCACATAATATTAATATATCTGCGTCATACGTCTTTGGTTTGTATCATTGGTATGTACCAATAACGTATGACGTAGATATATTAATATTATATGACACATGACAGAAGCTCGAAACAAATGACTGTGAATGAAAAGCCCTATGTAACGATCACCGTCCTGCGCAGTAAACAAAATAACCCATGGAACGCACGATATACAGACACAGAACGTATGGAACGTATTATTTTATAGTAACGTGATCATTACAAGACGGTTCTCGTCGTGTTGGAACAAACCTTATATTAACCGTATTGAAACTGTCAATATTTTTATTTTATCATTTATTGTTTAAAAAACAATAAAGTTAATAAGATGCAATCAGTTGAGGAGAAAGTATTAATAAAGGGTCGTTTAAACACAGCGATAAATCAAACAACTTATCAAGGTCAATCAAGTTGTTGCAACTTATCATTGTGTGTAAACGGTGCATCGCACAACTTATCAAAGTTGGAGTTGGGTTGAAGGTGGTATCGCATTGAATCGCAGCGTCTAAACAGCGTTTCAACTTGTCATCACAACTAGTTGCTGTGACTTATCGTTGTGTTTAAACGACGCTTAATAAAGATGTTTTATTCAGTGAACAGTGTGCGCACTGTCAGTTAAATTTTAATAGTAACGTGTGACCTAACTTTTACACAGATAAATCCTGTGGCAAACGTATTCCATTTTTAAAAATTTTGGAATGTGTTTAAATCGTAGAACAATTTTAACTTTCGTTGTTAATACAGATTTCAATCCGCTACAAATATTTCCTCATGACTGTTGATGTTAAATAATTACAGAAGCAGAAATTCAACAAATTAGAATTTTACATTAAGTTTCCTATGGTTTGTTTTACGATTCACCACCCGCTACATGAGCTAAAATGAGCTACATTTTGTATCTTTTCTTTTTGGGGTTGCTGAATACGAACACGCCATCAGAATTGACCCCCGGACCACCTGGTGTCCAAGGTCACTGTAAGGCATGTTATCTTCTGGAGTTTGGAGGGTTTTTGGGTACCAGATGCACCGGGGGGTCGGTTCTGATAGCGTATTGTTGTTCAGCAGCCCCAAAAACTCCGAGTAATCAGATTGCATCAATTTAGTGCGGAAAACCCTCTAAAGCCTTGAGGTTCTTGAGATTCTTCACTTTTGTTGTCCAAGTTTCACATCCATAGAACAAAACGGACCAGACGTAGCACTTCAATACTCTTAGACGTGTGGTCAATGAAACACTTCTACTGCACAATACAGAACGCCAGCTAATGGATACGTACCTTTATATCATTGCATAGCGTTGCAACTATTTACGTAAAATGTCAGAGTTCCATGAACAACATAAAAACCCTATTATTTAAACGAAGACTGTTAAAAAATAACCAAATGTAAATGACTGGACTGTAAGAAGTATATACTCGGCAAGCTTTTGTTGAAGGTCTACCACAATGATTCCGAGGACGGAAAGGTAAAGGACAGCGACTCATAGAGGCCCACATTTAAGTGACAGTGACTTTCTAAATCTCATAGATTTGGATCCCGCGTACCAAAAAAAAGTTGATTAATAGCACGCTGAAAATTTGTTAATAGCTTAACGGTGTCTAGTCGCACAAACTTTGATGCACGGGAACACTGGAACAGGGGAAGTTTTAATGTGTGAGTGGAACACGAAGAACATGTCAAATGACAGGAATCATGTTGGTTAGTAATAGCAGTCTGATTTTTGCATGAGAGTTTAATGATAGGGTAACAAATCAATTGGATGTTCTGTCCGACAAAATACATGGGAGTTTTCGTAATCTGACGTTCCAAATTTTTAAACTGTTCCACAATTAAAACTTCCCCTGTTCCAGTGTTCCCGTACATCAAAGTTTGTCCGACTATGATCTGTTCACAATTTCTTGAGAGCTCACTACAAGTTTGACCCTCATTAGAGAAGATAAGTAATATGAAATACAGAGAGGATAAGTAATATGATATAATAACAAAAGCCAACCTAAAACTCGCAGTTTAAGATGTTTTCTACTAACCCACCTTGTATCTGAAGGAATACAATAGAATTGTAAAGCTGATTACCAAAAATTACCAACCAGTGTCGTAGAGTATATGATTAAGACATTTATTTGAACTAAATAAATAATATATTAGTAAATTGTATTCTTGTTTCAATAAAATTTCTTTATTTTATTCAAAAATAAAAAGTTACTTGCAATTTGTAAAGAAACATATATTTAATTATTACCATAGACGTAGGTATATATTAACATAGAGTGAGCCTACGCTCCGCGCTTCCTGACAAGATCTCATGGACTGGTTTGGTGCTATCTCTTTCTAGCACATTGTATCGAGAAACTAAAATGACATTAGGTGTGAGTATAGGCACGGAAAGGGAGGACTACCGTCGCAGCTTTACTATCCGTACAAGTGAAACAGCATTGAGCCAAATAAAAAAGATGGTGTCGTCGCTTCGCTCTGAATGACAATATGTCTATGATAATATATAATTGATGGATTCGACCGTTACTTGATGGAAGTTCATTTTATCTCACAATAAAACACTGAAAAACGTTTGTTTTTCTATACTTCCACAAAATTTATTACAACTATGTTATTACTACAGCTGTTTCGGCAAAGTGCCTTTCTCAAGTGATATATTTTACAATGTGTTTGCCTTTTTAAGTCTTTAACTGAAGAGGTTGAGGAGTGGGGAGCTGTTTGTCTCGAGTTGGTCATTCAGAATTATATCTGTATTTTTCAATTTATTAATTTCCATTGATTCTAAAAGTGATAGCTTAAGGCCTTTATTTTGAATATGTAGAATTTGAAACTCTTCATTGAAAGAATGATTATGATCTAGAAGGTGAAGTGCGTATGTAGAAGTGTCTGTTTTTCTATTGTTGAAAGCCCTTTTGTGTTCTGCTGTCCGTTTGTCAAAAGTTCTGTCAGTTTGACCGATGTAAGTTTTCGGACAGTCACCACAAGTTAGTTTGTACACACCACTCTGTAGTTGCTTTCTCTTTCGGCTTTTATTGTTTTTAATATGTTTGCTTAAGTTGTTGTTAGTTCTGAAAGCTGGTGTTATTCCTTTCTTTTTTATGTATCTGGCTATTTTTGTTGTTATTTTGCCAGTATATGTGAGAGAGCAGAAGGTACTGGGTTCTTTCTGTGGTGGTGGATACACTAATTTCAAGGCTTTCTTATGGAGTTTTTGGTTTAAAATGTTGTTAACTGTTTGTTCGTTATAGCCATTGTTTACTGCTATTTGTCTAATGATATTTAGTTCTGTTTCGAAGTTATTTTTTGTCATAGGAATTTCTGTCAGTCTATGTATCATGCTATGGTAGGCTGCTAATTTGTGTTGTGTAGGATGGGATGATGAATTGTGTATAGTTGTGTCAGTATGGGTAGGTTTATGATATACGGAGAACTCATGTTTGTTGTGTAGGCTGGTAATCGTTACATCTAGAAAGTTTATGGAATTATTCTGTTCTGTTTCTATTGTGAACTCAATATTACTATGAAGTGAATTAATGTATGATAGAAATTGGTCAAGTTGTCTGTTAGTTCCTGTAAAGCAGACTAGTATGTCATCCACGTATCTCCACCGATATAAGAACTGTTTAAATAAGGGGTGTTTAGAAATTGTTGTTTCAAGTTGGTTCATAAATATATCTGATAGTAATGGGCTTAGAGTATTACCCATAATAAGTCCTGCACTGTTGTTTGTGTAAATTTGATTATTGAATTCAAAATAGTCTTGACTTATGCAAATTTCAAGAAGGTGTAAAATTTCAGATGCAATGATCGGATTTGTACTATTATGTTCTAAAAGGTTTTTAACTAAAACAAAAGTTTCTGTAGGAGGAACACTAGGAAAAAGATTTTTTACGTCAAATGAAATTAGTCGTTAGTTGACACAACTATACACAATTCATCATCCCATCCTACACAACACAAATTAGCAGCCTACCATAGCATGATACATAGACTGACAGAAATTCCTATGACAAAAAATAACTTCGAGACAGAACTAAATATCATTAGACAAATAGCAGTAAACAATGGCTATAACGAACAAACAGTTAACAACATTTTAAACCAAAAACTCCATAAGAAAGCCTTGAAATTAGTGTATCCACCACCACAGAAAGAACCCAGTACCTTCTGCTCTCTCACATATACTGGCAAAATAACAACAAAAATAGCCAGATACATAAAAAAGAAAGGAATAACACCAGCTTTCAGAACTAACAACAACTTAAGCAAACATATGAAAAACAATAAAAGCCGAAAGAGAAAGCAACTACAGAGTGGTGTGTACAAACTAACTTGTGGTGACTGTCCGAAAACTTACATCGGTCAAACTGGCAGAACTTTTGACAAACGGATAGCAGAACACAAAAGGGCTTTCAACAATAGAAAAACAGACACTTCTACATACGCACTTCACCTTCTAGATCATAATCATTCTTTCAATGAAGAGTTTCAAATTCTACATATTCAAAATAAAGGCCTTAAGCTATCACTTTTAGAATCAATGGTAATTAATAAATTGAAAAATACAGATATAATTCTGAATGACCAACTCGAGACAAACAGCTCCCCACTCCTCAACCTCTTCAGTTAAAGACTTAAAAAGGCAAACACATTGTAAAATATATCACTTGAGAAAGGCACTTTGCCGAAACAGCTGTAGTAATAACATAGTTGTAATAAATTTTGTGGAAGTATAGAAAAACAAACGTTTTTCAGTGTTTTATTGTGAGATAATATATAAGTCTATGATTAATACCTATTTTTAAATTATACAAATTACGATTACAAAACTAGTCAAATTCAAAATAAACAAAATCATCTTCGGAATCCGAGTCGTCTTGCAGGTTATTAATTAGCGGGTGTGTCTCTACCGTCGTGTAACTTACGTTATCAAAATTCCACATTATTTTTGGTTCTTCTTCTATTACATGTCTTCTGCATCTCACTAGTTTTGTTCTGTAATATGTTGAAAAGACTCAACAATTCACGTACAGCTTGTATTTTATATAACGTATTTTTTCTAGCCACAGAACTTTTCATTTGTTCCCAAATGAGTTCAATTGGATTTAATTCGCAGTGGTACGGTGGAAGTCTAAGAACTATGATGTTTCGCCTTTTCGCCATTTTGTCAACTACGTATTTCTTGAACTAAGATTTGTGGTGCCGGGCAATTTTTAAAGTTCTGCTTTAACCATTCCATCTTCGTAAGGCAGAGACTTATACCGCAGCCAGTCAAGGATATCCTGTTCCTTCCACGCAGTCGTTAGAAGTCTTTCTAGTAGTCGTGAATGATAAGGTGCATTATCTAATACTATAATTGAATTTCGTGCTATATGTTTAATCATCTGCTCAAAATACTCTTCGAAAACATCAGTTGTCATTTCCTCGCGATAGTCTTTTGTGCTTTTGGATTGAAATTCCAACAAACCATGCTTAACAAATCCTTTTTCACTGCTAATGTGAGAAATTATTAATCTATTATCTTTACCAGAAGGCGGGGAAATACCAGTAGACCAACCTTCCATAAAGGCTTGCCTGGAGCTTGATATATTTTTATCTGACCACATTTTTGTTAGACTATGACCTGAGTTTACCCACGTTTCTTCCTGATAGTAGATTTTCCTTCCTTTATCCGGAATTTTCGTATGAATCTTAGATAATTTCTTGTCCAACATATTATCTCTTCCAGGTCGATCAAAAGTGATTTTTGGTCTGATTTCTTCCACCAGAAATTTAATTCTTTTAAAACTTGCCACAATTTGGTTCGTCCGATATGAGGCAAATCCGGGTCGTTTATAACATCTTGTTTAAGTTGTTAATTTTGTTTAAGTTGGGTAAGTATTTCTTTTTTTGAAAAAAAAAATCCATGAATTTTCCTTTGAATGCCCTTTTTGACAAATTCATCAATTTTAATAGGCTTTTTCCCCTCTTTAATTGTTCGTTTGTATTTGGGTTAGCTATACGCTGTGAGCTTCGCTGGTGTCGCTCCTAGCGGACTACTAATTCAACTTTCACCGGTAATTTTTAAATTTATTATTTAATTGTTATCGCTTAATATTTACAACGCAAAAAAGTAATTAAATTGTAATCGATTTTTTTAAGATTTTGCTAATCATTTTGACGTTCTATTGACAAAATATGAATTTCTTACTTCGGATACTTTCACAATTATCGTGTAGATGGCGCTAAGATTAATTGATTAATAGATTAATAGAACATTAAGAAAACGTAAATTCAGTATTTAAAACGTAAGTATATTTAAGGTAAAAATATATACCACAGCTTTGAACAACTAATATTTTTTATAATTAATGTTTTTAATTTTAATTTTAAATTAATCACTTTGACATGTATGTCAAATTTCCGGTAAAGGTTTACAGACTTGTCACTACTGGCGCTCGCGAATTTGTAAATATCCCCTCTACGTACGAGCTCACAGCGTATACCTCACGGTTCTTAGACTTTACTACGGTTGCTTAAATCGACTAACCAATGAACATTAAGGGTGAGTTTACTGTCATTTGAATCGTAATATGATTTTTTTCGAATCCTGAGAAAACCAAGTATTTTAGAAAAATTTAAACGCAGGATGCAAGATTACATTATTACCGAGGGCGGAAAGCCCCTTAGAATAAATAAAAAGTTTCTTTTGAATGAAATATTTGAAATTAAATATCACACTTCTCTTTCATTTTCAGCCCTGTAACTTATTAAAATAAACATTATAGAAGTTTTCAGGGACTTTCAGCCCTCGGTAATAATGTAGTCTTTCATTCTGAGTTTAAATTTTTCAAAAATATTTATTAGTTTTCTCAGGATTCGAAAAAAATGAATACAATTAATGCGTCAAAATTTTGCATTAACTCAATGTAAAATTCTGAACTGTTGAATTCCAGCTTCCCTAATAATTATTGTACATCAAAAGACATTAGAAACTATTTGTAGAGGATTGAAATCTGTATTGGAAATAACTGTTAAAATTGGTCTACGTAATTAAACATATTCCAAAATTTTGTAAAAATGTAATACATTTTAGTTTTCAGCCCAAACTTAGGCCACACACAATGCAATAATGTTCACATTTTTGAACTGTCAATATTTTTATTTTATCATCTATTGTTTAAAAACAATACAGTTGATAAGATACCCTCAGTTGCGGAGAAAGGATTAATAATAAAGATTTTTTTATTCAGTCAATGGTGTGAGCACTGTCAGTTAAATAGTAACGTGTGGCCTTACTTTTACACGCATACCTATTGTGGCAAATGTATCATATTTTTCAAAATTTTGGAATGCATTTAAATCGTAGAACAATTTTAACTTTTGATTTTAATACAGATTTTAATTCTCTACAAGTATTCTCTCATGACTTTTGATGTAAAATAATTAGGGAAGCAGGAGTTCAACAATAAATTCAGAATTTTACATTGAGTTTCCTATGGCCCTTTTTACGATTCACCACCCGGTATAAGATAAAAATGTGTACTATTTGTCTAATTATTTCATAATAACACAAATAATACACATATATACACAATAACACACACTCAATGATCGAAAATCATTTAAAAATATGGGAATGTAAACTCTTGTGACGTAAAGTCAAAAATATAAGTCTCCCCACCACCGTCGGACAAGACAACCGTAATAAAGTCTAATAACCGTGGTATACCTTACTTTTTTCTTTGTGATAGGAACCTGTAACTACATTGTTGACTCCCCTACGCCCGTCATGTTGGCACATGATCGTCGATTGGTCCGTCGATTATGTTCCGGGCAGTGTTTCTGGGATTCTGAGAAACTAGAGCATGGTGAACGTTCAGGATAATAGTCTTCTCTCTTGGTGAATATACAGACTTACTGACTGTACGCAACAGTACCGGTGTAAAAATTGATGATGATGTGCGTATATGTTCGTAGGAATATGGAAAAAAATCTACCCCCGCACTGCACAAAATTCGCAAAACATATATTCGAGACGCTAATTACTGCCGTATTTTATTCAAAATAGAATACCAATAAACGTTTTGGAAAGGAAGATAAAATGTAAATCTCCATTAATTTTAATGAATAAACACTTCCGTAACCTCCGCCTATGATTTTACTAGTTTCACGACCGTTTTATGACTTTGAGGCAAATTTTGTGACTCAAGAATATATGAACGGACCATAGACACCGTTAAGCTATTAACAAATTTTCAGCTTGCTATTAATCAACTTTTTTTTGGCCAGGTCTAAGAATGTTTGATTTTTTTTACAAAAAAAAAACGATTTCAGATCATTTCGAACAAAGGTTTCAATATGTTCTGCAACGTGTTGAAGATAACTGCGTCATCGTTATGGATTATGCATAAGACCGTAATCGCCGAAGTGAACAAATTCCCACTTCAAACAGCCGAAAGGCTGAAATTCAAAAGTGGCTCCGGGAAAAAATCCTTACTATGATAATGCAGTTACGCTATAGTCCAGGGCGCATCTGTTTTGAGATGGACGTTGAGAGGTGACTCAAATTTTTTTGCAGAAATTGCTTGAAAATATTTCAAATAATAATATTTGAGTTATCCTCCCTCTCAAAAAGGTCCGGAACATTGTTTAAATAATCAAAATGTCAAAAAATGAAGGAAAAATTCGATTTTTTTCTTGGTTCTTTGATTATAACTTTAAAAGTATTCATTTCCGAGAAAAGTTGAACTGACATAAAAGTTGCGCAATTAAATTTCCTACAATATAGAATTGGTTAACAATTTAAAAAATAGTCACCCTTGTTGCAAAATAGCAATAATTGCGAAAAAAAACATACAAAAACATGTATTCACATTTTACGTTTTTCAACCATTTATGCTACACTTAGGACCTTCATATTTAATCCAGAAAAACATTATGATACAGTAAAACAATACGATAAATTTCATTAAGATCGGTTCAATAGATTTTGCAAAATAAATTTTGCGATCCAGCTTTCGCAAAAAAAATTCATTTTTTCAAAATGTTACAGGACTGAAAATAAAGCAGGTAGCAAGTTGAATTTTGTTTGCTTATAGAAGTGTACTGTACATTTCATTTGCAATTTGCAAACTTAAAACCGATTAATTACCACGGCGTCGGGAATTTTTTTTAAATAAACATTAATTTTTGGTGCTACGCGCAGGACAGCGGTGTTCGAACACACAAGTTGATTTCCACCAAAATTTCTTCCAATCTTTATCTAATACATTATTTTCTTACTCTATATTTTGTTGTATTTTATTATTTTAATTCCACAAAAATCAAACTAATTTTATTATAGTTTGTGAAATATTGTTTAAACAATTGCATATGTTTAAAAATAATACACTTTTATTCTCTAAGTTAAAATATATGAACAAAGAAAGTTTTTGCTAAAAAAATGTGTTATTTCAAAGGATACAGTATGTGTTTTTATTTTGCAATAAACAAATTTATTTATTTATATCGAAATGTAATAAAAATTAAAATGTATCAATCATTATCAAAGGTCATTGGAATGCCCAATCAGAGCAAACTATCCGCTGCCCTGCGCGTAGCACCAATAATTAATGTTGATTTAAAAAAATTCCTGACGCCGAGGTACTTAATCAAATTTAGTTTTGCAAATTGCAAATGAAATGTACAGTACACTTCTTTAAGCAAAAAAAAATTCAACTTGCTATCTGCTTTATTTTCAGTCCTGTAACATTTTGAAAAAATGAATTTTTTTGCGAAAGCTGGATCGCAAAATTTATTTTGCAAAATCTATTGAACCGATCTTAATGACATTTACCGTATTGTTTTACTGTATCATAAAGTTTTTCTGGATAAAATATGAAGGTCCTAAGTGTAGCATAAATGGTTGAAAAACGTAAAATGCGAATACATGTTTTTGTATGGTTTTTTCGCAATTATTGCTATTTTGCAACAAGTGTGACTATTTTTTAAATTCTTAACCCATTCTATGTTGTAGGAAATTTAATTGCGCAACTTTTATGTCAGTTCAACTTTTTTCGGAAATAAATACTTTTAAAGTTATAATCAAAAAACGAAGAAAAAAATCGAATTTTTCCTTCATTTTTTGACATTTTGATTATTTAAACAATGTTCCGGACCTTTTTGAGAGGGAGGATAACTCAAATATTATTATTTGAGTTATTTTCAAGCAATTTCTGCAAAAAAATTTGGGTCACCTCTCAACGTCCAAATGTACTAATATTTTTACAGATGCGCCCTGGTCTATTATGCAGAGTTGATGTGTTTATTTAAACAACATAGCACATTGATTACGTAGTGAATGAAAGGGCCCGTGCTCATGATGTTATTATTTTAAGACTTCCACCATATCACTGCCAATTGAACGTTTGGAATTATGGAAGCTTCGAAAAGTATATGTCAGCTCGTTTTTAGGCTTATTAAAGTATCTCATGAGTAAAAAGGCGAGAAAATCATAAAATTCGATTTGATAAATAAAAATTTGTAATTAACTCAAAAAAATGGTAATCACACTAAGGCGGCATAAACTGGATTTGTTAGAGGAGAATGATTCGAAATAAAGCTATTACTTACTACATAGTATTCACAGTTCACAGAAATAACATTTACTTTAGCTGTTTTATGTGACTAATCCCATTTTTATTTGTTTTTTAAACGTTAATTAGATAAAGTTCAGATATACAATATCACATTGGTTTTAACAGATTAGATAAATTTTAACTCCATGTTACTTCTCCACGATTCAATCAGCTTTGCAGATAAAAGATGAAGGACACCTCGGGTCAGTAGTACACGGCTTGTCCAATAATTTTTTTTTTAGATATTTTAATGTTCTAAAAATCGTCAAAAATTGTCAAAGTTTAAATGCGCTTTTCAAAGTTCCTCGTGAATTTTTAAAGATTTAAACTTTAAACGGTACCGTAAAATGGGGTGCAGTTGACCGTTTTTCAACTTCAACTAAAGATATTTTCTAGATAACAAAATAAAATGTATCATCTATTTTTGCATAATATGTGTATAGGTCTTGATCTAATTTTAGTAGAAAAAACAACGGGTATTTAAAAAAAAACAAACTTAGAAAAAATAAATTGCTTCTTTGGTCAACTTCACCCCGAACGGGGTTAAGTTGACTGTCTATGGTTTTACTTAATAAAAATGATTTTTAGTTAACTGGGGTGAAGATAAACACACTAAAATGATTTTAAATTATAATAAACATTTTAATCAACTTTATATTATATAAAGAAAGTTACTTTTTTAAAATTATATGCAGACAAGTCCAAAACAAAACACAGCTCGCCTCGTCGGCAAATTTTTGGCGCATTTAATACTTTTTTATGTTACTTAGAGGAACATTGTCTTCTTTAAGAATATCAGGCCATATAAATTTTCCCAATTTTGAGAGTTTTAGGAAATTAACATTTTTTTCATCATCTTTAATAGCTGAAATTTGTCCTACAAAATGTTTAATATTCTTCTTAGTTTGATATTCTATTACAACCCATGAATTTGCTTCTATATTATTAATTTGAAAGTACAGTAAAACCTCGATACAACGGACTAATTGGGGGGACGGGGTGTCCGTTAAAGCCAAAAGTCCGTTATATAAAAATAGCTTTAAAATAAATCAGATTATTTAGAAATGTGTCCTCATTTTGCTTATTGAAATTCTTTGAAAAAGAAGTTTATTGAAATAGTTTATTGAAATTCTTTGTAAAATACAACGTTTGGGATCCACGGGGACCCCGTTGTTATGCATATGCAATGTATGTTAGTAAAGGCAGGGTTAAGTAGAATAGAATAGAATAGAATTTATTTCATCAAATATACAAAATTTCTTTTGTTTTTGACAAGTCAAAAGAGTACGTACCTACATTATAAAATTTTGACAAAATTTAAAAGATAAATATTATAAATTATAATGAACAGATATACAAACAGGTACTAACAAATTTAAACAATTTAACACACTATGTAAAAACGTAAAGACATGAAATAAACTTAAAAACATAAAATATCGTCATAATCGGCAAAAAAACCCTGACCAAACTAGTGTACTTATTATAATGTATTATAAGCGGTACCTAAGTACTCTGTCTTTGTGTAAAAACAATGTTTTAAAAAGTGTGATTTTATTTTATTTTTAAACGACTGTAAAAGAAGATTTTTTACTTCATCTGGTAAAAAATTGTACAAACTAACATCAGTTGAGTTTTTTATACTTTTCGTCAACCTAAAACGTTGTGCTCTAATAGCATCGCTCGATCTTGTATGGTGATCATGGAAGTTGGAGTTTATGTTAAACCTACTTTTGTTGGAATGAATTTCAATTAGCGTCTCATATATATATAGAGTGAAGGTAGTGACATAATACCTAACTTCTGAAACAAAGGTTTACAGTGTTCCCTATACTCTGCTCCTGCAAGTATCCTCACTACTTTCTTTTGTAACTTAAAAATTCTGTCTGCGTGACAAGAGCCACCCCAAACAGTTATTCCGTACTTTAAATGGCTATGGAACAGTGTAAAGTAGATCATTTTAAGGGTACTTTTAGGGATCATAAAAACTAAGTTGCGTATCAAAAATATAGTTGTAGCAAGTTTAGAACTTAAGTAGTTTGTATGAGCACTCCAGTCCAAATTACCATCTAGGAAAATTCCTAAGAGTTTAACACTATTTCCTAATGCTAAGACATACTTCCGGTCAGAACTAAACATCAAATTCTGATTTTTGTCTTCATTTAGCTTCAGACCATTATGCAAAAACCAGTTTTTTGCTTTCTGGGTATCACTATCTATTTTAATTTTCAAATTATGATGATTAATATCAGTATTTATGAGAGTGGTATCATCTGCAAAGCACACACATTTTATGGGAAAAGTGTAGTGAAATAGATCGTTCAGATAAATAAGAAACAAAGTGGGTCCTAGTATTGAACGTTGAGGAACCCCGTATTCGACCGTGTTCAAATCAGAACAGCTATTATTAAGAAAAACTGCCTGTTTTCTATTTGTTAAATAAGATCTAAATAGATTGAGAGTGGTTCCCCTTATACCATATTTATGCATTTTTTCCAACATTAATTTATGCGAAACACAGTCAAAAGCTTTGGATAAATCACACAATGTCAAAGACACAAAATGACCTTCCTCCATGCCGTCGACTATATCTCTCACAATTTTCTGTATAGCTTGTGTAGTGCTGCACTTTTTTCTAAAGCCATATTGGTTACAGTGAAGTATTTTGTGTTTATCTAGATATTCTATCAAACGAGTATTAAGAATGCTTTCAAAAATTTTACCGAAAATGGGAATGATAGAGATGGGACGGTAATTTCCAATTTCATCTAAAGACCCTTTTTTGAATAGTGGCAAAACTTTTGTTACTTTTAGTACATCAGGGAAAATCCCCTCAGTAAGGCAATTATTATAAAGTAAAACTAATTTGTCAATAACAATATCAATAGTTTCGACAATTATTTTTTTGTTTAAAAAATAAAAATCTGTACAATGTGAATTTTTCAAGCCACGCAAAGTATGTATAAGATTAACAGACCGTTTTAATTTTTTTTACATTTGACCTTATCTTTGGTCCGTTATATCCGAAGGCCGTTAAATAGAGGTCCGTTATATCGAGGTTTTACTGTATTCTGTTTCCTCAGCAATATTACTTTGAATGTCTGCAAGTTCATGGTCTTATTATCCTTATGCTTATACACTGCATTATCTTTAAAAATATTTTACGCATCAGCTCCCGTCCGCGTTTCAAACTATGAAACAATAAAGCAGCGTCGATTGAATGTAGGTCCTGCAAGTTTTGACCTGATGGACATCGTCACCCCAGCGGTCAACTTCACCCCAGCGGTCAACTTCGCCCCAAAGCGAAAAGTGCATAAGTTGACAAATTTGAAGATTGTAACGAAACTTAAAAATTCATTCAAAATTAGTAACTGGTATTTTTATCTACGGTTAATGATTCGTTGAAATATTACCAACAGTTGCCAATAATATTAGTAGAACCTCGATTATCCGTCAGGGCACCGGACCAAGGGTATGACGGATAATCGAAAAGACGGTTAACAGAACATTAAAAAAATTAAAAATTCATAGTACAGCTCTCAAATTATTTTATTTGTATGTTTTGTTTGACAATATAAGAGAGATTTGTGTTCGTAAAATCTAATCAATTTGTCAGCTGTAGTCTGTGTCAGCTTCTGAATCTGCTTCCTCCGCCTCTGTTGCCATTTCAACGATTTCATCATCTGTCAACAATGGATAGCTTTTTGCGTCCTCATCACAAATTAACTATTCTTTTATGTCATCTTTAGGCCACGAAAACAAAACAGTTAATTCATTCTTAAAATATGGTGATAGCAAAACTGTACATTTCAGCGAATTTCACTTGGCCTATCGACTTATCGCAAAGCTCAAACAAAATGAATTTATGACTCATTTTTTACTTCTGTAGTCAATACAACTTATGTACGGACCCTGACGGTTAACAGAGGTGACGGTTAATGGAGAGACGGATAATCGAGGTTCCACTGTATAATGATTTTTATAACAAAGTTTAAGAATATTCATTTTCTTACAAATTAAGTTAATAATTTCGAAGCCGCGTTTTTGGTATGTACAAGAAAAAAAATTAATAACCAAAAAAAAATAAGCATGTTGCAATCATTTTCGAACTTTTCAGTCAAATTCACCCCATTTTACGGTACTAAACAGAAAATTCCAATAAAATTTTGTTACTCAAGAATACAGTAATAAGTGTGCTAATAACCAGCAAATTAACGGAAGAGACGGAAAACGTAATACGCTGTGAAATAAAAAGAGATGAAACTAGTAGAGGTGGGAATTATCAATAGAAACCTATACATTTACATTATATATTGATAGTTTCCCACCTTACCACAGGAGAATTTTATAAAATTTGCAGTTGTAAAACTCTTCCGATACGTCTAAAGGTGGGAAACTATCAATATAATATAAATTTATAGGTTTATAATGATAATTCCCCACCTCTACTAGTTTCATCTCTTTTATTTCACAACGTATGTTTTCCGTCTTTTGCATTATTTTGTGCCCTTCTTTCACTATAGTGTTTAAAATCTGGGGAAAAGCACATTAACATTTTTATTATACAAAATAAAATGGTTCACAAAAATTCCTAACCTTTGCTTGGGGACTATCACTAAAAAACTATATTTCATAGAAATTTAAGACCGAAAAATAATCTATTTGCTTAAAAGAAACTATAAATAATCAGGAAAGTAGCAGAGGAAGCAAAATTTCAACTTTATAGGAATTAAAAAGGCTTGAGATTGGGCAAATCCTGGCTTTTCAACCTTTGTTTACAAAATGATAATAACAATATGACGTCACACTTCGGCTGTCAGCCGTATTGATACATTAGCACAAAATTATAGTGAAATTTTAAATAATCTCTTGTTTTTGTAAACACACATAAAGCATACACATAAGATCGTCCCCCACGTGACTTATAATCATAGTAAACGCTCTCAGCGGATAGAGGGTTCTTTGTAATATTGATACAACTAGTGGTTGAACCTTATTCTCCACATATTCTTGTTCTCATGATCATTTTTCAGTGCGTCATTAATTATGACGTCATATACTGTATTGGCTGTGTCGAGACTTATTTCATGTAATTATTGACGAATCTGACAGATGCCACAATCGTACTTAGCCATAGGTGAAAAGCTTGTGGAATTAGTAATTTAGTAGATTTGATTTTTACACAATATGTTAACATGTAGGTATTTTTTATAAAGGGGAATAGAATTAAAAAGTAAACAATATTGTTAATTAAATTTATAAACATGGAAACATTAAAAATGACACAAAACTATCCATAAACTGTGTTTTTATCTTCTTCTCTAGGTGCTGTCTCCGCTTCAAAAGTTAGCAATCATCAGAGAGATCTTTATTTCTGAAACAGCGGCTCTAAATAATTCATTGTTATTACATCCAAACCAGTTCCTAAGGTTCTTCAGCCATGAGTTACGTCTCCTTACTATGGATCTTTTTCTTGCATAATGACCTGGAGTATTA
Organism: Diabrotica virgifera virgifera; assembly: GCF_917563875.1. Classification (NCBI taxonomy): domain Eukaryota; kingdom Metazoa; phylum Arthropoda; class Insecta; order Coleoptera; family Chrysomelidae; genus Diabrotica; species Diabrotica virgifera. The sequence goes on along the minus strand of NC_065448.1, from coordinate 199,419,451 downwards.
AGTCGACTTTACACTACATGATTTATCATGTGATTTGTCATATGATTTTTCCCATGACGAGCCGCATGACAATGCTTATGACAAAACGAGCCGTATTAACAATGCAAAATCATATGACAAACCACACAGTGTAAACATGTAAATTTCACTCCATGACCAAATCATATGACAAATCACATGATAAATCATGTAATGTAAAGTCGACTTTAGATATACATCTCTCATCACATGTCCCATATATCTCAGTTTTCTTCTTATTTGTTAGTTCTCGTTCCTTATGCGTAAGTCTCATTATCTCCACGTTGGCTATTCTATCTACTCATGAGATATTTAGCACTCTTCGGTACATCTCGAATGTCTCTAGTCTCCTCACGTCAATGACTAACTTTTAACGAACTAAATTCTAAACCAAAACACAAAATAATGCACAAAGACGTTGTGAAACACAAGTGAAGTCGAATTTGAAATTTCAAAATGAGAGGTAAGGTACACAAAATACTGACCTGAATAATAACCGTCACTTGACTCTTTGACACTTCTAAAAAATGGCCAAAATGGACGAAGTTTTCGTCAAATGTTCGTAATACGTGTATTTGATTGGCTAGAAAAAACGCGCATTCTAAATATCAACGAATCAAACGTAGGTTAGGAATAGACATCTTATGTATATAACCATTGTAATGCTGCATTATTTTTGTGTTTAATCACGGAGCTACCGCTTTTTCCGTCTCATCTAACTTAATGCATTAGAGAGAAATCGAAAAACTGTGACGCACTGAAAAATTATCATGAGAACAAGAATACCATTGTCACAGATGGGTCCCAAAACCCTTCTCAGAGTATAATATGGACACATCAAATTCAGAACATCGAGTTCCCCCTGTAGAAGAATTAATATAAGCTATTTACTATGTAAAAAAAGGTTAAAAGGAACTACAACGTTAAAGGAGATTTATTGTTTCATAATTATTATGTTCAATTGACCCCCAACTATGAAAAAATCTCGGACTGCTACCATTTAAAGGGATGCGTTTTTGGGAAAGGGTGAATTAGTTCCTATGCACAAGGGTGCATAGAGGGGATTCTATGCACTTTTCGTACATATCCATTTACAGAAAAGTTGTTCAAAAGTAAATTTTCTATCAAAATGTCACCTAAAGTCAAAAAAAAATTTTTTAATAAAAATAAACTTACGTGCATAGAAATCGGCCCACTTAAAAATTTGGTCATTTTTGATGTCTCGTATTTCCTAAACCTGTTGGCCGATTTAAGTGATTTTTTTAATATTTTATAGCCTGATTCTTTAACAATATCGCTGTAATATTGTTGGTAAACAGGTAAATTTTAATTGTATACCGGGTGTACGAATCAAACTGTGTTTTTTTCTCAAAGTTCGCATCACCCGGTGGAATATTCTAGCATCTATAAAATACTGAAATTAAAACCGAACTATAGCTTCAGGTTTTCTTAATATTCTGTTTTTTGACTCATTCGTTTATGTTGAATAAAAAAGTTAGGTACTTTAACAACTAGACATGTTCTTCATCAACACACGGTATTTCTAGATAAATGTGACAAACTTTAAGGATTAATTCTGCATGAAAAAATAATGACAGTTTGCTTTATAAACGTATGTTTGCAAATGTTTCGTTTCCGAGATACGGTATGTTGAATTTTTTCTTACACACTGACGATTTATTTATTGTTTTAAAACCGATTGAGATATGCAAATGAAATTTAGTGGGTTTTAAGAAGAAGTTATTGCACATTTTTTGACATACAATTAAGAATTTAATATTCACCATTAGCGCGCATACGGGTAATATCACCGATCATATTACCCGTATGCACGCTAATGATGAATATAAAATTCTTAATTTTATGTCAAAAAATCGGCAATAACTACGTCTTAAAACCCACCAAATTTCATTTGCATATCTCAACCGGTTTTAAAACAATAAATAAATCGTCAGTTTGTAAGAAAAAATTCAACATCCCGTATCTCGGAAACGCAACATTTGCAAACATACGCTTATAAAGCAAACTGTCATTATTTTTCATGCAGAATTACCACTTAAAGTTTGTCGCACTTATTTAGAAACACCGTATATTGATGAAGAACATGTCTAGTTGCTAAAGTAGCTAACTTTTTTTTATTATCCAACATACACGATTGAATAAAAAAAAACAGAATATTAAGAAAACCTGAAGCTATAGTTGGGTTTTAATTACAGTATTTTATAAATGCTAGAATATTCCACAGGGTGATGCGAACTTTGAGAAAAAAACACAGTTTGATTCGTACACCCGGTATACAATAAAAACTTACCTGTTTAGCAACAATATTATTACAGCGATATTGTTAAAGAATCAGGCTATAACATATTAAAAAAATCACTTAAATCGGCCAACAGGTTTAGGAAACACGAGACATCAAAAATGACCAAATTTTTAAGCGGGCCGATTTCTATGCACGTTAGTTTATATTAAAAAACAATAAAGCAAACACGTGAAAAACGCGAGAGCTTATACAGTAAACGCCACCATACTAGACACATAGGAACATTGAGCTATTACAGTCCTGGACCCTTAACTTGTTGCAATGTTTATTTTTATGTCTAGTGACGTTTAGATCATCAGAAAATGTATAGAAACTGAATACCTATTACCTAAAATAGAAATAAAAAATTTTTACGTTTATAGTTGTCATTTTGTTAAAGTTGTAAAAGTTTTAAAATATTGAAATATTATTTTTTTCTACGACCGTTTAATAACATGCTCATTATTCGCTATTTTTTCATAGATAATAGCACCCATTACTGTACCCGTGAGTAATAATTCATTACTCACGGGCTGAAGTTACTCACGGGTCATTACTCACGGGCTGAAGTTAGATTCAAGTGACGCATGCCGGCATGCCTCTTTTAGTATTAATCGTATATAAACTGCAAATAAAATTACTTAACGTTGTTTATTTAATACAATAATTATTGTAATTTATATCAATAATTAACTTCAAAAAATTTTTAAAGGAATTTTAACTGTAACAATGTCAGTATATTTTTTACGTTTATACCTTGTTTACTAAAAATTTTGACGTTTATCATTTATTTTAGTGACAGTGACATTAGCTCATTTTATTTATGTTAATTGGAATTTATAACTAATATTGTGTTTATTTTTCAAGTTATATTGTGATAAATATGTTATAATATATTATGCATAGTTATATTATTATATATTATATAATATAGTTAAATGTAAATATACATATAACTATTGAAATACGTCCACCGATAACAGCCATTTCCTATTTATTAGATTAATAATTGACAGTAGGTACAAATTTAAGCTTATAATTTTTCGGAAACGAATAGAACTTATATTGACTATTTATAGTTGTATCGTTGATTGATAAATATAGGGGGAAGATACGAAACCATGTGCATTATTTTGTTCCCTTTAAAATTTGCCTGTATAGTGGCGCGCCTAGCGTAAATTTGTTGAAGCTAGCCAAGAACAAGCACTTATTCTACGTGGTCCGTATTCAAAATTTTAACGCACAGTCGCTATCATATTAATCTGTATTAATACCTGTATTAATTTTTTTTCTGCAAAAACGTTGAAAATATAAATTGATTATAGAGTTTTTTTCACTAGTCTTGACCTCACAAGTAAATACTTCTCGAGTTATTTGCGCGTGAATATATTCATGTTTCAAAAAAAGTATGTTTCATGAGGAAATGAGGAAGTATTTCGCCAAAAAAATATTCATAGCAAAAATACAGCTTATAAAAAAATGAAAAAAATGTTTTATATATGACATATGAAGTCGTAGACTCAGTAAGAGCTGAGTTGTAGCTAATAAAAAGTAGGTTCTTATTCGTCAAATTCCAAATTGAATATTTCTACGTGAAATAACCAAAAAATTAAGCACTTTTCGGGGAAAACTCATCATAACTTTTTTAAATTGTTTAAAAACAGCTTTATTTTTTTAAGTTTCTAGTATCAGAAGTAAAAGTTGCGCACAAAATAAAGTTGATCCCTTTTTTTGTAAACAAAATCTTAAATATCACCTCTTAATTAGCATCCCAGATGAAATTAATCAGACCTATGGATATGACCTTTACACTTTGGGATATTTCGTATCACTGATAATTATAAAGTTATTTTGAAAAAAAGGCATTTTTCTTTCAAAACAAAAAAAATTACTGTAAAACTAAATTTACGATAAAACTTACAGATCATGACAAGGCGAAAACGGCGGGTCCGTTGGGAAAAATATTCCCATGAGATTTTTTTGCATAATCACATTCGTGAGACATCCCAGAATAAGGTTCAAGAAGTCGCCCACGTGAAAAGTGGGCCAAATTTTTTTTAACAATTTTTTTTAATCAAATTGCAAAAATCAATATTTTTGGCTCGGACATTTGTTTTTGTAGGTTTTTTGGACCATTCTGGATAAAAAAGGTCTCTTATTATTTTTCTCTAAAGTTGATCGTTTTCGAGTTATAAGCAATTTAAAACTGAAAAAAAAACGAAAAATGGCGATTTTCAAGGCTTAATAACTCGGTTAAAAGTTATTATTATAAAAGTCAGAAAGTGACTAAATCAAAGTTTAATGCCCCCCCTACAAGATCCTGAAGAAATTTTTGTCATTATTTTATTACTAAGCTGTTATTTTTAAGTAATAATAATGAGTGCCATGCACGAGGTAGGCGGCCGTAAATGTGAGTGCAAGTAAGATGCACAATTGGACTGCCGGAGTGGCATCTCTCTCGCACTCAGCATTTACGGCCGGTAACCACGTTCATGACGCTCAATATTATTACTTAAAAATAACAGCTTAGTAATAAAATAATGACAAAAATTTCTTCAGGATCTTGTAGGGGGGCATTAAACTTTGATTTAATCACTTTCTGACTTTCATAATAATAAATTTTAACCGAGTTATTAAGCCTTGAAAATCGTTGTGGCATGTTTTTATGGCAGCAACATCTTTAAAAAAAATTAAGTAAAATTTGTGCACCCCATAAAAATTTTATGGGGGTTTTGTTCCCTTAAACCCCCCCAAACTTTTGTGTACGTTCCAATTAAATTATTATTGTAGCACCATTAGCTAAACACATTGTTTTTAAAACTTTTTTGCCTCTTGGTACTTTTTCGATAAGCCAGTGTTTATCGAGATATTTTGAATATTTGTCGAATCCACCACATATTTGTATATGGTTAAGTACGATTATAGAGACCTGTTAATAATCTGAAAATTTATTTATAATTTACATTTTTAGGTATATTTTGAAAAAGAAGCTACATCTCGATAAAAGGTGACTTATGAAAACAAGACTAAGAGGCAAAAGTTTTAAAAACACTGTGTTTAACTAATGGTACCACAATAATAGTTTAATTGGAACGTACACAAATATTTGGGGGGTTTAAAGGAACAAAACCCCCATAAAATTTTTACGTAAATATATTGAAAAAGAAGCCGCATCTCAATAAAAACTGGTTTATCGAAAAAATACTAAGAGGCAAAAAAGTTTTAAAAACGTTGTGTTTAACTAATGGTACCACAATAATGAATTAATTGGAAGTACACAAAAGTTTAGGGGGGGGGGGTTTAAGGGAACAAAATCCCCATAAATTTTTATGGGGTGGACAAATTTCACTATAATTTTGTTTTAAGATGTTCCTGCCGTAAGAATCATACATGTCCATTTTCAGTAAAAAATCTCTAATAGTTTTCGATATATTGAAAAAAATCGATTTTCATTTTGTAACTTCAAAGGGCTGTAACTTTTTTTATGAGTACATTTGTACTAAGGTAAGTTAGGTTCAATCGAACTATTTTTGACCCCAGAATGTGTGGTATAATTTATGACCAATCTTTTCGGGACACCCTGTATAACGCGTACCATTTGGGGATTAGATATAAGAATTCTATTAAGTTGTTCAATTCAAGGAAATATAAAATTTATTAATAATTATCTATATAGACGAAACTTATTCGAATAAATAACGTTCTTTTAGACTCAAAAATCCAATTAAACGGCATTCCTCAATGGTCTACTCTTAGTGTTGCACTTTTCCTTATTGCAATCAATCACATCGCTAAATCACTTAATCCACTACTCATTTACAAAATTTAAGAATTGTTCGAACACTACTGGCTTAGAATTTTCTCCCACTAAAACGAAAACAGTAATCATCAGTAAAACTCCAAAGAAGCACATTATACTACCGAAAATCTACCTAAAGAATTTGTTCTTCTTCTTTTTCTTTTATATAGGCAGTACTGCCCGTTTTTCTTCAACGGTGCCTTTCATTCTGTCCCTAAATTGTCATTCCATCTTTTCCTTGGACGTCCTATACTTCTTCTGGCTATTCTTACTATCCTTGATTCAGACATCCTGCTTAAGCGTTGATTCCACTCTTCTTTTCTATTCTTTACCCAGGCATTTATATTGTCTATCCCACATATGCATTTGATTTCCTCACTTATTACCCTGTCCCGTAGTCCTTTTCCAGCAATCCTTCTTAAGATCTTCATTTCGTTGGTCTCCAGATGTCTTTGTGTTTTGCTTGTATCTGGTCTTGTTTCGGCAGTGTAAGTCATAACTGGTCTAATAACTGACTCATATTATATTCTGGCCTTTGTTTCCACTCTTAGGTGTTTGTTTTTCCAAATTGTGTCGTTTAGGCATCCGGCCGTTCTACTGGCTTTAATTATTTGGTCTTTAACCTCTTCTTCGATATTGTTGTCGGCTGATAGATTAATTTATTATTAATCCAAGGTATTTGAAAGTCATTACTTGTTGTATAATTTGATTGTCCAATTTGCATCTTATTGATTCTGTGGATATTACTAAGATTTTTGTTTTTTTAGGCTGATATTTTCATATTCATTTCTTTTACGTTAATGTTGAACTCGTGCAGTATTCTTTGTAGGTCGACTTTGCACTCTGCTACTAACACGGTGTCATCAGCGCAACAGAGTTTTTTATCTCTTTATTGCCCATTTTGTACCCTCTTTTTTCTTCACTTGTTTTATTATTGCATCCAACTTTATTTTAAACAGTGAATCATGTTTAGTGAATCTCCTTGCTTGATTCCTGTGTTTGCTTCTATGGGTTCTGTTATTCATTGACTTTCATTTCTATTTTATTTCTTACATGTATGTTTTCTATCAGTTTTATGATATCCAGTGGTAAATTTTTGATATATAGTAGGTGTAACGCATCTTTTAATTGTATTCTATCAAACGCTTTCTCTAGGTCTATGAAACAGAAAAAGGCTGGCTTATTATATTCTAATGATTTCTCCGCTGTTTGCCTTATCACAAAAACTGCATCGTTACATGATCTTCCACTTCTAAATCCTTGTCGTTCAACCGATATATTTAAGCACCATTATTTTCTCCATCAGTATTTTTGTTGTTTCAGTATAATACTGCTCAGTAAATTTATCCCTCTATAATTACTGGGGTCTGCCCTATCACCGTTCTTAAATAACGCTATCATTTGAGTGGTTCTCCATTCTTCTAGATTTCTTCCTGTATTTATTATTTTACTTATTATAATAATAACGGATCTGTGTCCTCTTGTATTTTGGAATGTATATTTTTATTGATCGTAGTTCCTAAAGAAATTACAATAAATTATTCAGAATTGATTAACTTCTTGGGAATAAAACTGGACAATCGTCTATCTTGACGTAAGACAATATACACTCACTCCAACTGTCAGCTTAAACGGCCTCAACTTAATGAAAAATATCTCCCATAAAAAATGGGATGGCGACTTCCAAACTCCTATGACTGTTCACTGAAAGTTGGATTTCTACCTGAGATACAATATGCTAAAGTGTTACGTTTGGCTTTTTCTCTTGTATGGAATGAAAGCATGGATATTAAATGCCGGTTCCATTAAAAAACTTGAAGTCTTTGAAATCAGGTGCCTGCACCGAATGCTTTAAATATCATGGACATGAACGACCTGAGACATAGTCTCAGCATCCGTTATGGCTTGCAAATTGTAGAACCCTCGGAGGTGTTACCAGAGAAGGTTCCCATTGTTTTCAATCTGGTAGGATGTAGAGTAACATCTTTGGATGTTGTTTTAGATTTTGCTATTAGATTGAAAACTTAGTTTTTTGCTAGCAGTTGCCGCTAGGGCATCCCTGCCATTTCATTCGTTGCAATCCGTGACTGCACGCCGGGGTTTGTCCTAGTTGGGTCAGAGAGAGCAGCATATGTGCCTCCTGATGAGAGACTAATAGGTTTCGAAACCGGTAGAGGTGCTTGCTGCACTCTCTAATTGAACTGGAATATTGATGCGGCTGTAGTTTCGTGTTGCAACGAAATTGAAAATGGTTATTCATTTTTAATTTACATGTTTACTCTGATAGGAGTATGAAGGGAACCATTCTCGTTGGAACTTTACCGCGTTGAGCAGATGGGACGTGAATTATAAATTGTAAAATTCCCTCATCTTCCTTAGTCTCAGGATCCGTTGTGGCTTGCAAATTGTAGAAGCCTCGGAGGTGTTACCAGAGAAGGTTCCCATTGTTTTCAATCTGGTAGGATGTAAAGTAACATCTTTTGATGTTGTTTTATGTGCTATTAGATTGAAAACTTAGTTTTTTGCTAGCAGTTGCCGCTAGGGCATCCCTGCCATTTCATTCGTTGCAATCCGTGACTGCACGCCGGGGTTTGTCCTAGTTGGGTCAGAGAGAGCAGCATATGTGCCTCCTGATGAGAGACTAATAAGTTTCGAAACCGGTAGAGGTGCTTGCTGCACTCTGATTGAACTGGAATAATGATGCGGTTGTAGTTTCGTGCTGCAACGCAATTGAAAATGGTTATTCATTTTTGATTTACATCTTTACTCTGATAGGAGTATGAAGGGAACCATTCTCGTTAGAACTTTACCGCGCTGAGCAGATGGGACGTGAATTATAAATTGTAAAATTCCCTCATCTTCCTTAGTCTCAGCATCCGTTATGGCTTGCAAATTGTAGAAACCTCGGAGGTGTTACCAGAGAAGGTTCCCATTATTTTTAAAATGGTAGGATGTAGAGTAACATCTTTTGATGTTGTTTTATGTGCTATTAGATTGAAAACTTAGTTTTTTTTATCATGGACATATTTCGGGACATATTACGAGGAGAACGATATACGGCAACTGGTAATCAAAGGAAAGATAGAGGGTAAGAGAGGTCTAGGAAAAGATGTCATGGCTGCGTAATATTCGCCAAATGATATTAATGAAATTACTCTTAATAGAATAATGTAGGTAATTCTGACTATCTAATATCTCACCTGACAATACAATCCACGGTGGACGCCTACGCAGAAATACAAGGCACCTTTAAGAAGTAAAGTTAATAATAGATAAATAATTCAATAAGTATACTTAGTCACGATTTTCCCCCTAACTCGGAAAATATCGACCGCATGAAAAAACTTGGAAGAAATTGTAGGAAATCGCAACAACTTAAGTCCTTACCATTTTTTCGAAGAGTTTAAAGTGGCCGAGCGGTTTACTTAGTAAATTTTATATTAAGTAAATACCGTTGCAATATCTCCAAACAAAATATACAATCATCAGAAGAGACTGTAATTAACGAAAATACCTACCTAATTTTTTATCGAGATTATGAGGCAAATAAGATAAATTTATAATATCTAAAATCACCCAGTGAGTATTTTTCTCGTTAAATAATTTTTTTATTTGGAATATTCAATGATTTCTTTCAAGAATTCAAATTAAAGACAAATTACAACTACAATTCTTGTTAATTTAAAAACGAGTTTAGAAAGTAATAGGTGCTAACTTCAATAATTATTTTAAAGATTGTCTGATTGTCATGATCATGCCACTATTATCGCTGAATAGTTGAATGATAACTCAAATATAAATGAATGAAAAGAAATAAATACGTTATATTATACTCCAGTCGGCCGACCGACCCCAAATTCCGATAACCAAAGCTACCTGAATACGTCTCATCGTTGTCTCAGGTAAATTCAATCTCGCACCTAGAAAGCTGCTAACGCCATCTATTTCTAAAACCACTGGTGTCGTACATAAACGCTCGTTTAGTTTCGTATCTTCTCCCCTATATTTATTAATCAATGGTTGTATTTTTACAATAAATAATAATTTGGTAATAGTAGGCAACCAATTATTCAGCCACGTACTAGGGGGTAAATAGCATTTAGGTATTCTTGTAAATTATTAGAATTTAAATCTTGAGTAGTTGATAATTAAATTTTTTACTAATTAAAATAAAAAAAGGTCGTAGAAAAAGTATAG